>NC_069128.1:29936459-30296459 GCF_026914265.1 Mya arenaria
GGGTTGAGGGGTTGAGGGAATCAAGTAAAGGGCGGGTGTTGAGGGGATGGGGTAGAGGGAGGGTAAAGGGCGGCGGTTGAGGGGATGTGTAGAGGGAGGGATAGTAGAGGGCGGGGTTGAGGGGATAGGATGGAGTCGAGGAGGGGCGGGGTAGATGGAAGGATAGCAGAGTCGGGGAGGGTGATAGAAGGAGGGATAGTAGAGCGGGGGTTGAGAGAACAGGGTAGAGGGAGGTATAGTAGAGGGCGGGGGTTGAGGGGATAGAGCGAGGGCGGGGATGGAGGGGAGGGTAGAGGGAGGGGGATGAGGTGATATGGTAAAGGTGAGGTAGAGGAGGAGAAGAAAAAAAAACTTAGAGAGGAAAGAGATTTGGGAAAGACAGAGAGGATTTATAAGGTGAGGTGGAAAAAAGGTCGAAAAACGGTCGCGAGGTATATGGGATTATATAATGAGGGAAATTAGACAGCAGAGAAATAGATATTTGGATAGATATCGTAACATGCGCGACCACATACGCATGCAAGATTGTAGCTTTTATTGCTAAGTGGAAAGACAGACGAGAAGACAGATCTCGTACCATGCACGACCACACGTACGAGCGGTGGCTCTGAGAGCCAGGCTCGAAAACTTGCACCGCTAGTTCCCGTACAAATTCATCCAAGATATGAAACCCTGGGAGGTAGTTTGTCATAATGGAAAATGTTGAGGATTAAATTGTATATTTTTTATCACTTTCCATGGAAGTATCAATTGTATTAATCACCAAAGTTGTACCTAATTTAAGTATATTAACTTAAGAGTTTTGTTCTGGAATGATATGTGTCAATGCCTGTAAAAAGGGGTACAAAGGTGCAAAAATGACATTTGCTCTTTTTGGTAGTTATTTATAGAGTACATCATTAGAAACAATTTGGCGAAAATTTGAGGTCAAAATCTTAAGTACTTTTGTTGTTATGACGATTTAAAGAAGCACAGGAGTCGATCAATTTATTGATGAAAGTGTCAAAAAGTGGCATATTTTTTTAGATAAAGAAATGAAACAACTCATGTATTTTTATGTCTTTATATAATTTGTAGTTATATATCTTACACAAAATAACATATTATTGAACTGGTGACAAAATTCTTGTAAAATTATGATTGAAGTTTTAAATGGCAATCAAAATGTTACCATGACAACCACAATACAATGCAATTCAATATTAAACGTAAAAGGGATCACACACGCCGCTCTTAAAAAGTACTCAAATGACCCAAGCATTGGCAGACACTTTACAAATATATTTAAAAAAAAATATTCAAAATGTTTAAGACTTTTGTTGCTATGGTGATTTAAGTCCAAAGGGGGTCAGTGTACAAAATATATTCTATTATCGAAATATGAAGAAAATGTACATCCATAAATAGGTATTTTCATGTATCTATGCATTTTATAGCTATGCTTATTATACACATTATAATCTCACTAATGGACAATCCTGTAATAAAAAACAATAAATGTAACAAATATACACAGAAACATTGCCATGGCAACAAAAATACAAAGTAGTGTATTTATTGTCTCTGTACATGTGTTTGAATCATTATTTCTTAAAATATTATAAGTTTACATAATGCAATATTGTATTTATATGTATAAAACATATTACTACACTAAGAAACAAGTTGTAACCATGGCAACCACAAGTATCAATTTTCAATACATTACATGTACAAATCAATTCTATAAGAAAACTTAATGACAATAAAAATTGATGATATTAGCATAAAAAAATATCACTGCATCATTTGTTAATTGTCAATATTACTGTTATTTGATGAAAAAGGATATTAGGGTTCTAGCAAGAGTTATGGAAGGTTTCTGC
This sequence comes from Mya arenaria, assembly GCF_026914265.1. Lineage (NCBI taxonomy): Eukaryota > Metazoa > Mollusca > Bivalvia > Myida > Myidae > Mya > Mya arenaria. The sequence continues at coordinate 29,938,325 of NC_069128.1, forward strand.
ACCCTGTTCTTCTTTGGAAGCACCCGTCATGAAGAGTAAGATTGGCAACCTCCTGCCTTCATAGAATTAAAAGCTTAAGACTGTCAAATATTGATTTTGTTTTGATAACAACTTTATATTCACAATATTATAAATACACACAGGCTTTAAATATTTGGCACTTGAAACCTAATAGTACTTCAATTAAACATTATACAATATTCCTAACATTTTCTGTAGCATTCAAAATGTTAACATTCTTCACAGCTAAATGAAGGGTGTCCTAGTGACACATGGAAACCTGTATCTTTTCTGTGGCTCCCTGTCTTTCTTTAACCTGGCTAAACCTCTAAGAGGTTTGTTTATATAGTAACAGTAAATGTCAGCTTCTAATTTCTACAGATTTCTTATACTGAGAAATAATGTTATTACTTATTTCTGAATGTCAAACACTAGTCCAAACAAACAGCTCTAAAAAGTTAATTAACAGGTTGTACAGTTTGTTCAATGCTTTGGTTGAGACTGTCTATGGCACTCTGTCTTTTTCAATGTCTAATCTGCTGTACTCTCTGATCTTGTCATGTTAATACCACTGCCATTCAAGATCCATCCCCTTGATGCAGATTTTGGAAAGGAGTTCAGGGTACACAACTGCTCTGGTTTTCATCAAGGTAAACTACACCCTCACCGATGCAGCAAACCTGCACTGCACAAAGCCAGGCATGTTTGCTGAAAGTATGGATTGATAGAAATTATGTCTAGTTCAGTCATATTTTGACATCACAATAAAACACACCAAAAAACAAACTTATATAGAGATCAAGATATCATGCCAGTGTTTTGACAATGGGAGGAGTTACTTGGCTAGTTAAAACAGTGTTTATTTTTGTTTAACATTGTTGAAAATTTAAAATGTAATACAAAAATAACATACTTATGAAATTTCACATATACATTCTTCCTCTGGCAACAGGTATGCAAAGATGTATTTTATCAATTTCAACAGTTATTGAGTTATGGTCAAGGTTAATTTGTTTACATGTAATTGACAACAATTAGAAGGCTAACGCTGAGATGAATACTCTTAAAAATCTAGTGCTCAATTCTGTTAGGTAAGTATTTTCAAAATTAAGCATTTTACTTTAGGGCTTAATATGAAAAATTTATTATCTACCTGCTAAGACAAAGTGCCAATTTCGGCTTTTCTTTTCCAAGCCATGGACTTGAAGTAGTGATCATCATGCTCACAACAGTGTCTGCTCCCTTTTAATTCAGTCTCATCGAAGAAATAAACTGCTTGTTGTCCTGCAACATTTGATACACATCTTTATATTATACATGCTATTTTGTTTATCTAAAATATTGCATGATTTCAAAATAAAATATGGAAACCAGTTAGATATTCGGTATAACACAATATGTCTTCTGATTACGTATAACAAGGTTGTCATGTGTGCAACCAAAAATCTTCTCCTTGCTTGGAAAAAGCTGTCAATTAACAACCGTTTATTAATTTGTGAACTAAAGTTATAAATAACTAAAATATACTCGAGTGCTCTGCACATACTCCAAACTACGATGACACCGCATTTCCATCAAGTTTTGAACAATATTGGACCAATCGGTTGGGCATGATTGGGGAAGAAGACTGGCAGGCAATGTCCCAACTGTAATGGAGGGGGCCGGGCAGGTAACATGGATACTGTCCTGAAATAAGATAGCAATATGATGTTATGTAGAGCACTGTGATCTCTCGTCAATTCATTATTGTTGTTATAAAAACTCATAAATAGATTTCAATTATCTACAATCTTATCGTGGACAGGTTGAGTTTTTCTAGTAAATGAAGGTCATTCATAAGTTACACAAATCCTTATTAAAATGTCATCAGTGTCGTTGACATGTACATCGGGAACACTTTACTCCCATGACTACAAAAGCATATGACTCGGTATGATGAGAAATTTATATAATTATACAAGTTCATTCATTATTATGGACAATGTGGTATGGAAATTAAATAAAACCGCCAGTTCAAGCCGTTTGTTTACTTCCGGGTTTATGACAATTGACGAATATTTTCGCCTTTTTCTATATCATTTTAACATAATAAAATTTAATATTAAATGTATACAACTGCAATGATATTTACCTGTCAAAACTCGACAGAAGCATCCTCGAAAAGCAGCAAATGAAGACAAAAAACGTATATGTTTGAAAATTTCTTGTTTGTCAATTACTAACCGGAAATTACGTATATGCATAAGGGAGATAACCTTGTTGTTATTATACTCGTCGCTATCGGTAATATCGTTGTCGGAGAATATGTATATTTTATGGATGCAATTTAAACAATTGTTGTACGTTAAAATTTATAAATCTAACAAAGAAATGGTCACTTATACCAATTAAAGTCAGTGAAATAAATCAACAACACTTTAAACACGTTTTTCTCGAAATTGAAATTGCCGACTTTGTACCCCTTTCTACAGGCGTCGTCACATATTTCATCATATATAAGTTAATATCGTATTTGAGGGATTCAATAATAGTTTTCATGCATCCGGTTTATTCGCCAGTCCTGGTATTATTAATAAACATTCTATAAATGAATATAGTTTTACAATGATAAGGCTTTAATATAGTACTTCTGACCATTTCAATGAAAGGTGCGAACAAATTGACCATGAATGAAAACAACAACCAAATTACCCTAAACTACCTGGCAGTATAATGTATTTACATTTGATTTTAAGGCTGAGTATAAATGCATCTCTTACTTATAATGCACAAACAGTTAAAACTCGCTATCTCGAAGTCGTCGGGACCTCGGGAAATACTTCGAGATAACGAACATTCGATATAACCGACATTCAATACATGTCGAACTTTACTAAACTTATTCGAATTATTTTTCGAAATAACCATAACATCGTGATAACAGAATTCGACACATCGAGTTTCGACTGGTTAATATATAGTATTGTTCCCTTACATGTACACATATAAATCTTATTATTCACAAACTTATTGGCATCAAACACATATATGTACATTGTTAGTACGGATTAAGCAGATTTGGTGTTGTTTTTTTTCGGGGGAATTTTATCCTTGAGGATTTTGTCCGGGGGTGTCCAGGGGATTTTAGTCGGGGATTTTATCGGGGGGATTTCGTCTGGGGATGTCCTGGGGTTTAAGTCAGGGGATTTTGATCTTGGAGATTTTTGTTCGGAAGGATTTTGTCCGGGAAGGTTTCCGAGAGTGTCCGGGGGATAGAGTACGGGGATGTTGTTCGGAAGGATTTTGTCCGGGAAGGTTTCCGAGGGTGTCCGGGGGATTGAGTACGGGGATTTTGTTCGGAAGGGTTTTGTTTCATCTTCCATCTTAAGCTAGTAAACATTTTGAAACTTTCTTATTACCCTTATCACATTCGAGCATTGTTCTTTTAACGCTGTTTACTTTTCTCTTCTCAAATAAAAGAAACATACTTTGAATGTCGGGATCGTTTATCACTTTTAAGATTAGAAAAAAGGGTATTTTTACAAATGGATTTACATTCTGATTGTAATTATAGTATAAAAACGGGCGACCATAGAATGCTCCGCTGTGGTTATTAAAACTCATATTGACAACTAAAAGTCAACAATGTAAAGAGGGATAATAGATTATTAAAATATTCAAAACTTCACTCGGACCTCCCAGTCTCTTGTAAGTGAAAATTGACGCCGGAATTTCAATTAAAATCAAGAACCGGGACCCTCATTTCTTGAAGAAGATTTATGTTAAAAGGCTAAATGCTATGTTTTATAATTGTGATGATATTGAAAAGACGTCGGTATGAATTAATGTTAAATTATCAGACATTGTGTACAAGGAAAGCTCATTAAGGCCCATTTAGCAAAACTTGATAACTACTGTTATTAACATCATGTGCCCCAAGTTTTCGAACAGTCTTAAAGCTGCACACAGATTGACCGTTTTGACACTTTTTAATTTTTTTTGTCTCAGAATCGGCTGAATTTGGCATCAATGCCTTCAATTCAGTCATACTAGATAACTGACAATAGAACAGATCTCAATTGTTTGGGAAACTGTCGTAATTTTCATTTTTATAAAATATGTTTTTTCTTCATAAATGGAGTTTTCGAATTAATAGCTACGTGGCCACGAATTCCCCAGTTAAAAACGCCATCAAAACATCGCTTATTCTTTAATCGGTACCTGAATAATATGCATTGTTTTGTGTTGAACATTAATGTTAAATGAATTTAACATAATAATGCATTTTATGCCTATATTATAACAGGCGCGTAGCTAACAGTACGCAAATACTCAGTTGCGTAATGAAACTTTGGTAGGTCGAAGTTTTTGTCATACCAAAACCGCCGAATTTGAAATAAAAACCGAAAGGGGGTGGAGGGTAAAGGGTAAATGAGTTAATATGGTGTCCGTTAATGAACTTATTTGGATCTGCGTTATCCCAAATTGCCCTAGCTTCGCGCCTGATTGTGCGCCTTTAATCTTTAAATTTGAATTATCTTGATATCTATGATACTATCTTGTGGTTGTTTTTTTCCAGAACAAAATAGTGAAGTGTAGCCAGACCCAGTGCCCCAACGTAGAGGGCTGTTACGTCATTCTGTTTGATAACTTCCTGGAGGATAAGAAGTGCTGTGACGTCTGCAAAGGTGCGAACACTTCTCATTTTCTACATCACATTTGATTTTGATATGTTGTTTAATACCTCATAGTTTAAGTTTAAACTTAATTTATTTTACAACGATTGTGAAGAAAGTTATACTAAGTCACTCTTGTTGGCACGATGTTGCGCGAGAGTGTGGTCTTGTGTTGTGGGGGAAACCTGAGTACCCACAGAAAACCAACTTGTCCGGCTTGGTCACCACTTATCCAACTCACATGCGCCCAGGCCGGGAATCGAGCCCGGGTCGTCTTGGTGAGAGCTAGTGCGCTAACTTAGGGTGATGCCTGTTGACCAGGGTCGTATTTATAAAATATTTCAAAAAGCTGCACGCTCACAGCTTTACCGTTTTGACAACTATTTTTTTATTTGTCTTGGAATGAGCCAATGTTTGGTCAACCATCTGCAAACCAGTAGTATGAGACTGTTGACAAAAGATCGGATCGCAGATTCATATTTCTGTTCTAAAATCAATGTCTTATGGCTAAAGGCGTTAATAACGGTTTATGAAAAATGCATTAAACATCATTTTTTGAACTTAGATATAAAAATCTGCGATCTGATTTGTTATTTGCAGTCTATTATCACTGGTTTTCAGTAATTTTCGCATAAATTGGCTCATTCCAAGACAAAAAAATGTTTGAAAGGGTCCTATAAATAGCTGTTTTGGCTGTGAAATACAGAGCATAATTGTATTGTTTTATTTCTGTATATTAAAGGGGCTAGACACCAATGGTCCAAAAACCGGCATATACAGTATTTCCTCAAAAAGGCCTAGATTTGTCATTGCGAGCTAGTACGAGGCCGATAATACATCATTGTACATGATTAAAATAATGAACTATCATGTTGCTGTTTTTGTTAAAAATAGCGTATAATGGTTTCCCAGTTTAAATCAGATCTGTTTATGAGTACAGATAAATAATAAATATTCCTACGCTATTTTTAAACTTTCTGGGATTTACGGTAGACAACCCTAGTAAATTTCGAATTGGAAAAATGGGCAAAAACGGCAAAAGATACATTTGTCGTAAGCGATGTGATACATCAGTAAGTAAGATTCAATGTGTCTAGTCCCTATGTATGTTAGTATGAATATAATAAAATAATGCTTTCATCCCAGGTTGCATGTACAAAGGACGAACGTACGCCAGCGGAGAGAGTTGGACCGACCCCCGCGACCCGTGCACAACTTTCACGTGCAGGGTAAGACTGCTAGTATATACATACGTATTATAACTTATTGTAGAACAACACTTTCATAAGGATATACTTTCAATGTTACATTTCATAGGGTAATATATCATGATGCCACGTGTGTTTATTTAGTTTCAAAGGCACATAGTTTGTATTGAACAATATGACGTCATCGCTTGTATTGGACAATATGACGTCATCGTGTGTATTAGACAATATGACGTCATCGTTTGTATTGGAAAATATGACGTCATCGTTTGTAATTATTTAAGGAACAAATTGTGTGGTTGATGATTTGTGTATGAACGCAGTTGGGCTGTTTAATGTGTGTGTAGTCCGAAGGAACATGCACATGTATATTTATACGCGATCCGAGCATATCCGAAGATGTTGTGCTCATCAAATGATAATCGCAATTGCCGAAAGGCCGTTCATTTAAGGAAAGTTGAGGTGTAAATAATTCAAAACAGTTCAAAACACGAACCAGCGACGCTAGAAAGACAACATTTCCAAACTATGTGTCAGCAATTATCATTTCTGCGTAAAGGACGTCCCAATGACCTTTTGTAATCCATTTGTAAACTTTCAAGTACGGAGCGAAATTTAAAACTCTGTGAAAAACGATATTTTCGACAAATATGTACATGATCACCGTCAAATTATATATGTTATCTCGATCTCCATCTACGATCGAAACAATATACATGACAATGTGCCTTTAAAACATATTTTCATTTTCAAACTGATAAAATCAACCAATTTTAATTGTCTAAAAAGTTTAAAACCGTTGATTGAAATTGTCAGCGAGAATGGTACTTAAATTACAGTGTAATGTTACCTCCTATTGAAGAGCTGACCTCACGTCTCGTTTAGAACGGTATTTTACGGTATCTCGTATTATCACGTTATCTAGACAGATCTCGCATTATCTTGAGTAAAAGATAATATATGCATCCGCAAATTCACATCTCACGTTACACATCGTTTTAAGCGCTAACTAAGTGTGCTAATTTGAACTGACGTCTATACAGACCGAAAGCTATGTCCAGCTGAGAACTTTTTAAAAGGTACCAATGCAATTATTTGAAAACATCACCAAATATGTTGGATAATCAAGATCTTAAATAATGTATCTTAATTGCAATGCTTAGCTCAAATGTAAAGCGAGAAGAAACAATTTCGAGCGGTTATATTTTTTTTTACAATTAAATAAATTTTAACAAAGGCCTTGGCTGTGTAAGGTGTCCGAACCACAAATAAGCTACTTACCTGCAATCGGAACACCTCGGCCATTTTTCATCGAAAACAATCTCGGATGTATATGGACTGTTTACAATGTCAGTTTTATTTTCATTCAACTACGCTGCAAGTAGATCGCGTAGTGATTTCAATATAGCAGTTAAACCTGGGGAATTTTAAATATTCATGCAATACTATACTTCATTAGGACCGGCATACATCCGAGGTTGTTTTCGATGTAAAATGGCCGAGGAGTTCCGAATGACCAATTGTGCATGTTTATTTCCAGGCGTTCGTTTTCCAACGCAATCTCTTGACCGTAAAATCGAGCACCCCTTGTAATTGTGCTGGTTTATTTCCAGGCTTCTGTGATAACCAGGTCCCGGACTCAGTGTTACAGTCCGTGCTCCGACCCCGTGGAAATCCCAGGACAGTGCTGCCCCTCGTGTCAAGGTATTTTACTTTTCATCACACACTCACTCACGTTTATCAAAGTTCGAGAATAAGTTGAGGTTATTTAGTCCCCAATGCCTCTAGATAATCATTCGTTAAACGGGTTAAAATCGCGTTAATCAGTGCCAGCTATCCTGACGGGTACTTCAGTATTTTTGTATTTGTATTTGTTTTATTTTTTACTTTTATTTTTATCTATTTATTCAATCATTCATTCGTTCGTCCGTCCGTCCGTCCGTCCGTCCGTCCGTCCGTCCGTCCGTCCGTCCGTCCGTCCGTCCGTCCGCCCGCCCGCCCGCCCGCCCGCCCGCCCGCCCGCCCGCCCGCTCGCTCGCCCGCCCGCCCGCCCGCCCGCTCGCTCGCTCGCTCGCTCGCTCGCTCGCTCGCTCGCTCGCTCACTCACTCACTCACTCACTCACTCACTCACTCACTCACTCACTCACTCACTCACTCACTCACTCACTCACTCACTCACTCACTCACTCACTCACTCACTCATTCATTAATTCAATAAAATCCCTACCCATCCATCTACCCATCCATCCATCCAGCCAGCCAGCCAGCCAGCCAGCCAGCCAGCCATCCAGTTATTTATTTATTTATTATTATTATTATTATTATTATTATTATTATTATTATTATGTTGTTGTTGTTGTTGTTGTTGTTGCTGTTGTTGTTGTTGTTTTTTTGTTTTTTTGGGGGGCGGGGGGGGGTGGCATGAGTTACCAAGCAAACCATTTCTCTCTAATACACCAGAACATGCCCATCTTAATAGGGTTATATTCCCAAAAAAAAACAATACTGGCCAACTGCACTTCAAGTTTGATGCTGATAGTTTCGGTTTTGCTGAGGGAGCATTCCCTAAATCATCCAGCCCGTCTACGATTTGCTGGTCTTAATTGTGTATAAGAAAACAGTAACAATTTGACATTATAACATTTGTGCGATCGTCTAGGGCAGTGGCAGAATTGTTTTACCGTCGTCAATAAACATTGCAAAAAATAATTCAATTCAGTATTCTATTTTTTGTTCATCAGTTAATGACGTTGGTAATAAATCATACCCTCTTAATGTTAATAATAACTGGTACTTGATTTGTTCGTGTCTGCGTTATTAAACGGTTATGATCTGTTTACTTGTAGAAACCAGTGTGTTAAAAGAAATTCTAAATATGCATTATGATAACATTCCATGTTTTATTCAATTTATGACATCTGTCCTGAAAAAACCCATAAGATTTTTGTCTGACAAATCGACAGAAAAAAATATCGTATTTGATTTCCCTTCGTTGACATTTGAAAATGATTGCACAGTCATTATCATATTGAGAGAAAAATGATTGAAAAGATCACCGTACAAGATGGTTTCAGTCTTAAATCTTCACTGATCGTCTTTTTACCACCTTGTTTCAACAGTTTTATGTATTAAAGTCAATACATTCAAGAGGTGATTATGTGTGTTAAGTGTTTCGACAAGGCGGTGACTTGTGGCCATGTTTATTCAGTGAAAATTGTTTTGTAAGTTTGAACAAAAATCTGATTCTCTTCAAGCATAATCGCGTTTTGTGAAAGCCATATTTGAACATTGGTAGGTTTGGAAAATAATTTAGTCTATTTCAATGTATTAAATATTATTTTATTGTGGTTTTTGTTATGTCAGATTTGAAGATTAATTTTGGTATTATTATCATTTTGTTCATGCTTTATCTTGTGGTGAATATCTTTTTCAAATGCATTCCTATTATTTCACATTATATACAGTCGAACCTCGTTGGCTCGAACTCGCTTGGCTCGAATTTCTCGTTGGCTCGAACTGGATGAAAAGGACTGATTTCTTTACAGTGAAGGAAAACATACCCGCTTGGCTCGAAATTTGCGAGGCTCGAGGTATTTTCGCCGGACCCTTTGAGTTCGAGCCAACGGGGTTCCACTGTATACAGTCAAAACTGGCTATGATGAAGTTGTTGGGAGCTCGGAAATTACTTCGATATAACGAACATTTGAAATAACCGAAATTCAATAAATTGTATAACTTAATTCAACACATTCAAATAAAGTTCGACATAACCATAATATTGAGATAGCAATGTTCGACATATAGAGTTTCGACTGTAACTGAATTAAATGTGAAATATATATTACTTTTCTTAATACAGACCAACCATTGACCATTCCTTGTTCATTGCAAAGGTTGAAAAAATAAGACAAAATAAAATACAGTGAAACGAGATACTTTCGTTATGGAAGCGTATATCGTATCTACAGATGATTGGGTCATATTTGATGTCGACTTGCAAGTAATAGCTCGACATGTTCCGATGATTTTGTCGTTTATTTACTAAAAACGTCGACAAATTATTGCGACATGACGTGTTATAACTTGCAAGTCTGCATGACTTCAAGATCACACTATCAGTATGTCCTATATACTCTTCCATACATCGTTTGCTATTTAATGTACTTTATGGAGCCGGTATTTTTGTTCGAAATAAAATAATTAAAAATGCGGTAATAAAAGAAAGAGAAAATAAAAAAAACTTCTTTATAGTCGATACCATTAAATTTCCATTGATAACGTGTTATAAAATCATCTCATTCGGCCTATTACTATAAAACTCATCGGTCCTCAGCCTATGGAAGCGTATTCCGTATATACTGGTGATTTGATAAGATTGTGTATTGTGTACTTGTTTTTGTCGACAACTTATTAACTGTATTTCTATGTTGACATACGTCATCTCGACGCATTAGGTTAAAACGTTTCATTCAACTCGTCTCGTCAACCCGAACAGTCGAATGCCGTTGGCTCGAACTACCAGGGAACAGCGAAATTACCTCGAGCCTCGGAAAATTCGAGCCAAGCGGAAAAAACTACCTTCAGTATATCGAAATCGGCCCTTTAGATCAAGTTCGAGTCAAAGAGGAATTCGAGCCAAGCGAATTTGAGCCAACGGTGTTCGACTGTATTAAGTCGACAGCGCCACTTTATCAGCGGTTAAGTCGACATTACATTGGAACATGTCGTTTTAAAACTCGTCAAGTCTTTATGATCATATCATCAGTATAAACGATATACGCTTTCATAACAGGCAAATCAAAATACCCTTTGAAAGAATAAATTACATGCATCTGACACGGACTTGTTGACCTGTTTAATGATAATTGCTTTTTCGTCTGCCCTTCTTTGTCGGCAAGAATTCAAAAACTGTCGTTTGTAATATATGTTACGTCTTTGATAAAAGGCGATCATCAATGCACTCCAATGAAAAGCCAGACATTTCATGAACAAGCAAAGATTTATTATATTTGTAAATATTTTGCTAACCCCTCGTTTCAAGAGCAAACTAACTAATCGTGTGTGTCTTATTCAATAGAATTCTTTTTATTGTGTATGTCTTGAATAGGGTATTTAATTTTACGGATTGAGCATTTTGCTTGTAAAAGGCTTTAAACGCGGAATTATAAAGAAATCAAGGCTCTTTCTGAAATAGTATTTAGGTTGGTATTTTATATGGAAGGATACCTAATTGACTCCATTCATTATAAAACGGCGCATTTATCACAAATGGCTGTAAATCCTGAAGATTTATGCCGGCTTAAACATATTTTAATCTTTTATTTCGAAGCTAAGACATTACCCATTGAACTGTAGACGCATTTGTAACTCATCGGCCAGTTTTCATCGAAAGTAAAAATAGTTCGCAAAATTGTAAATAATAGTATTAATTAATTCTAGTGTTTTAACGTGTATTTATTATATCTAAGTTAAAACTGATTGCCAGTGAAGTGTATAATTGCATTAATAATTTAGATTCCCAAGAGTAGAGTCATCAAGTTCAGCTGCTAATTTGAAATTACTTCGTGATCTACTTGCAGCGTAGTTAAATGTTAAGATTTATGACAATGTAAACCGTCCATATACATCTGAGGTTGTTTTCGATGGAAAATGGCCGATGATTTCCGAATGCTTTAAACGACGTTTTCTTATTTCTCTGTGTGTGTATATATATTTGTTCAATATCTTCTACACAGGAGGAGATAACTAATTGTCTATCTATCCATATGAGTATTGAACGTGCTGTTGTTGTTGTTGTTGCTGCTGTTGTTCCTGCTTCTGCTCCGGTTAGTGTTGCTTTTACTGATATAGAGTCGTTGTTGTTACAATTTCTCATATAGTTTTTGTATTTCAGGGTGTTACTTCGACGGCCGCCGATTTGCTGACGGGGACCGGTTTAACCTGACCACAGATTCGTGTGTCCAATGTTCCTGCAAGGTAATTCTATATTATGATAAATGTTAATGACATGTGACCGATTTATGGAACCATGCTATAAAGAATCCCTGATAAAGGTTTTAATGTTGATGCGGTTGTAGTGTAAGATATAACATATCTAAGGGAGATAAATCGTCGATTATTTTTGTGAATGAAATATGAAGAGTAGTTCCCCTTCCAGGTTAAGTACATAAATTCGTCGTATACGCTACAGATTTATTAATATTGCGTATACCAAATAAAATAAAAAATCATTGTAAATATCATTGTATACAAGTTTAGTTAATTCAGTAAAGTTATAAGTTATACTCATTACAATGCAATTCAAATAAATCTGAATAGAAATAGAACATGTTGAATGTTGTTTTTTGTTTTGTTTTTAATTTTCATTTACTAAGCAGATAACTTGACTTGTGAGGAGGACGCCATTGTCAAAAACAAAGAGAGAAACATCTAGAATGATGATAGAATTAAAGTTTAAAAAATATAGAATTCTTGTGATTTAGTACTAGTTACACATTATCATTTATCCGCCTGGGAATATTTTTGATATTTTGTAAATCGATAACCATTAGCGGTTCAAGGGGGCGGGGGCACCCGGCGCGCCCCCCTCCCCCCAATAAAAATCCACCAAGTTTACTTTTTATTTCAATACAGGAGAAGTATTGTAATTAAAACCGCCCAAAATTCACCATTTTGGACTATGAATTGTTAAAACTTTCTTGGGGAGTACCCTTACTCTTCTTCAAAACATTATGCCTTAAATTTCGGCCCTCTAACATCGAATCCTGGATCCGCCCCTGATAAGAGGGGCGTGACCATAGCGGTGTTGCAAAACAACGCAACCTTCCCATTGTTGAGCAAAATACGCCATTTGTATCATTCCCCGATGTTGTAATAGTTGTCTTCATATAAAACATTCAATAAAATAACATACATGTGTAGGGTTTTGGGTTGGTTTTTTATACACGCACTCGGCCAATACCCATTCTTTGAGCACCCCGCTAGACCGTTCCCGATGTTGTAACAGTTTTCTCCCGCCTCAGATAAGTAGATCCAATAATTTAACCATGCTAGAAATTCTTATCTTGCCCACGGGCGAAGATAAAATGTCCTTATGGAACTCCTTTTTAATGGTCACCACATTGTAATTACCTCCCTTGTTGAAGACTGTCGTCTGTAGCGCATCATGGAAATCTTGTCTTGTGGCAAATTTAAGAACGCTAATTAATTATTTCTAGATTCAAATGTCACCATTAAACAGTTTTCACGCACTTTTCGAGAAATAATGCGTCACTCTCCTCCGAACTATTTAAAGACCGGTTTGACTATTAACATAATCTGAATCACTGCGTGCAATTTCCATGACAACCACGAATGTTTGCATATCCATACGCAATTGTTTTCACTAAGCACAAAAGTGTTCCAGCAAAAATACATTTTTACTTCATTTTGTTTAACTGAGGTGGGAGAAAAAGCATCTACCATAACCACCCGTGTAAACCTCGTTTCCGCAAGACACCCTACGCTCAGGTCGGAATGAACCTTTCTTACACTCTCGGCCATGGAAGATACTTATAATCTTCACACAAAAAAACATTCAGTAAAAATAACATAAAGGGTTTTGAAATTATTTATTCACTTACTCGACCAAGACCCATTTGTTGAGTACCCCGATATAATTGTTAGTCATATTAGTTTTTTAGAGCATAGTGCACAGACAGAATGTAGCCCTGGCTAGAGCTACCTTGGTTCTTTAATGTGCACCAGTGTATAGCACTGTCACACGGGACCCCCATTTAACGTCCCTTAAGGAAGACGATTAGTATTTTTATTGTGAAGTGTCGAATCGAACCTGCGACCCCTGGATTGACAACCAAGTGTGTTACCATTAGATCAAGCCACTGTAAAAAAACAATAACATAAATGTTCACTTTACTATTATTAATATATAATTTCTCTTCCCAGGCGAAAAGTGTTTCTTGTAGGAAGACGTCCTGTCCGGTGTTTAACATTTCAAAAGACGACATCAACGGCGTTCCAGACGTATTTTGCAAAATAAATACAATACATATGTGAATGAAAATCGTTTTATAAAGCTACCACATTTTTGGGTATTTTTTCAGGCGGGCAGCGTTTCTTGTGAGCAGATGTCATGTCCGGTGCTGAACTGTCCGAAAGCCGCCATCTACACCGTTCCGGAGGACTGCTGTCCCAGATGTAAAGGTGAGTATTTAAACCATGCGAGTGACATTTTGAGCATTTTTCCAATTCGAAATTTACTGGGATTGTCTACCAAGTAAATCCAAGTAAGTTTTAAAAAACATTGTTATATTTATCTGAACTCATAAACAGATATGATTTGAACTGGAAAACCATAATGCGCTATTTTTAAACGGAGAAACACAGATGAGACAGCAACATGATCGTTGGGGTAGTATTTTAATAATGTGAAATTCTGTTTGATCGGCCTCCTACTTGCACGCAAGTTGAATTGTTTGACAATTCTGTGTTGTTTTTAGGAAATACTGCATTTGCCAATTTTGGGACCATTTGGTGTCTAGCCCCTTTAAAGGCGTAAAATAAAGGTTGATGCAAAAACATTGTTTGTTTGTTTTAATTTAATGCATTATGGTGTTTAACTCATTTGACTTTAATGATCAAAACAAAACAAAAATAGATAAAAAATGTAAGCGATGTTTTAGCGCTATTTGTGACCACTTAAGGAATTAATTGCGGGGTTGGTGTCATTATCCGGGTATGAACGCAATTGGGTTGGTCAATGTGTGTGGAGTCCGAAGGACTCCACGCGTACTTTGACCAACCCAATTGCGTTCATATCCCCGATAATGACACCAACCCCGCAATTAATTCCTTATATTTACACCAATAGTTCATTATTTCATTCAAGAATTGTTAAAAAACTACTTCATTTCATTTAAGAAAACCTTTCAGTAATCCGTTCTTACCCATGCTGTAAATAGAACGACCCGACTATAACCGGAAACATTTTTTTCAAATGACGTCACAATAACGCGGGCAAAGATCAACCACTTGAACTCACTTTAAAACGTAAAAATTGAAACACTTCTGGCACCAATAAATTTAAAATATAATAAACTAACACTTTCTAAAATGTTGATATATATTTTACGGGACCTGCTGACACAATACAACCAATAACAAGATCAATAGCTTTCATGTATATAGTTATGCAATGAATTACGATCCGAACATATCCGAAGATGTTGCGTTCATCGATTGATAAACGCAATTGCCGCAAGGCAGTTCATTTAAGGAATGGAAGTTGAGGTGTAAATATGAGCAATTGGTTACAAAAAAACAACATTTATAAAGGCCAATCTCTTTAATATGTAAACAAACTTGGAAAATACTGCACAATCAATGGACAAAATATAATGTTAAGCATGTTAATATTAAATGAAAATAAGCAGTAGATGTGACCATTTCCTGCTTTAACCCTCGAACCATTTCAAGGCCAATTTCCTTTACATGTATACAAAGTTTGGAAATAATGCACTCTCATTTGACAAAATATAATATCGACCTCTAATTGA
Organism: Mya arenaria; assembly: GCF_026914265.1. Taxonomy (NCBI): domain Eukaryota; kingdom Metazoa; phylum Mollusca; class Bivalvia; order Myida; family Myidae; genus Mya; species Mya arenaria. Next base: position 29,953,742 of record NC_069128.1, read on the forward strand.
CATTAAATAAAAAAAAACCCAGGTGTGACCATTTCGCTCTAACTCCTCGATTTAAGACCACAACTTTACGAATTGAAGATTTTTCACTCTCAAAATATATTTGAAATCTCTTTCTATGCACAAAACTCATCACCATTTGACTTGATAACAATTGCATGACGAAGAAAATTGTTGAAGAAAAATATCTTGTCATATAAGTCATAAAAAAATTAAAAAAAAAAACGTCTTAAGTCACGTCCCCCGTGTGACCAAGTTACCTTTCGTATTGAGGTCGTTGTCAAGTTTCTACATGGTTTTTATAATATTATAAAAAATGGTTAGTAATAGTTCGATATTATTTTCCGTATTACTAAGAGATTAATACTATTCTTCATAAAACATCGATATATTGTACCATAAAACAAGACATTTTGTGTGTGAATAAATAAGGCTGAATCATATTAAAAGTAATAGTAGATTGTAGCTCTTTAATAGCAGAACAGAACAGAACAGAATAGAATGATTATTGTTAAATTACTTAAACATATGCTGTTACTTTAATATTAAATAATTTGCAACTAGAACTTGCGTACTTTACAAGATTGTATTATAGAATACATTTTATTCCAAAGTTATTGAAAATGTGCCCATACAGTAACATTGACACCAAATTTTGAAATTCTGAACTTCCAAGCCCTCACTTTTGGAAGTTTTTTGTCCAAAAGTGGAAGTTTTTTTTACCTCCAAGGATTCAATTTTGGAAGTTTTGGCACAGTTTTAAGGAGTAATATACTTCCAAACTTCCTATAAGGGAAGCCCTGTTTATTAATCGAATATCCAGAAGGCCTTGGCCTATGTTAACAAATATATAAGTTAGATATATAAAATACATAAACACATGTCTTAGATATAGCAACTCAACTCAACTCAACTCAACACAAAATCTTTAGTTAACAATACTGAATGCTTTGTGTAAGTAAACAGGCCACAATTTCTCGAAACTTCATAAGCTAAACAGGCTTTAGTAACTTATTTCAATTAGCCAAAATACATACTGAAATTGAATTTTGATAAATGAAAAATGGTTAATTGTGATAATCATAAAGATAATTCCCATTAAAGTATAACAATATGTATTACGCATATTATTGAAAAACAAAAACAGTGAGCTTAGCTTCAAATCATTTTATAAGGGACTTAAGAAGTTTTGAGGAATTGGGACCAGAAGTAAAAAGAATAGATCTATATACATGAACATGTATTCATGTCCAAGGGCGTATGGAATGAATTTTTTTTTATATATATTCTCTAACCCTTATACAAATCGCATATTCATACAAAGTGAAATTCGTCTTCTAAATCATGTTTATTACATAAGTCACAATTACGTTAATTTTTTCGTGTGTTATTGTACATACTCGCTTTAATAACATGTTAAAAAGTAAAGGAAACGGTAAAATTGATTCATTGATTCATTAGTTACATAAAATAAATTAACCGCAAACTCATCTGACTTCGCATTTTGAAATAGCGATAGTGTCGGAGATTTTCGCATATTAATTTGGTAAAGAGCTTATGTCTTGATACCAGATTTCTAGTCACGAACTAATTTTCAGTGCAGAAGCATCATTTTTATAATAATAAAACCATAAAAATCAATATAACTTGTTCAAGACAAGCGCATACACCACCAGACACGCATATGATGACAAAAAATCCCCACCCCACCCCACCCCACCCACTCATTGAACAGCAAGTAGTTTAAAGATGCACTCATAATCCCACATTTATAAGATTTACCACAATTCATACATTTGTTTTATATACCAAAAAGGATGAGTAAATGTCGAAAACTATGGTTCTTATGAAGAATACCGAGTTTAATTTATAAGAAAGGTGCAGAAAACAAGTTATTTCTACCTTTTGAGAGGATAGTAGATCACAGTAAATATTTTAGCACTCACCAATCATTTAATATTTTTGCGTTTTCAGCTCTTAACTACACGGTTACAATCTTGTTATCAGTCATTAATATTTTCCATAAATGCATTATTTAGTACGTAGTTTAATACTTAAAGTGTGTGTTTGTTATACATGTGTATGTATGAAATTTGAATTAGATTGTCACTTTAAGCATTCTGTTATCATGAACATAAACTGCAAAAACATACATATCATAGAAAACAACAGAACTTGAATGTAATTTGTTCTATTAAATACTTTTGGCGTTACCTTTTTGGAAGTCATCAAACTGCAGAGGCATTCGTTGAGGTGAGAAGGCGGGGTAGTTGCCATTGTGGGTCGGGATGGGAAGGGAGGGGGCAAGAGTGCTTTACCAGTTTTCGAAGGGGTAGCCTCACACTTGACCCAATACATGTAGTTATAATTGCTAAATGTTTCATTGGACTTATACGGTACACCATGTAATAGTTAAAACATAATTATTGTGTAAAGTCTTAATGATGAAGAAGGGCGGAGCGAGCGAACGTGTTTTCAGCAGGTTCTGAACAATCTTATGTCGTCATGTCTGTTAAGTTTTAAACTTTCAACGATTAAACGTGATCTCACTAACAGGAAATGTAGGTTATAATATTAAAGCTGCACTCTCATAGATTGTACGTTTTGACAACTTTTTTTTATTTTTTGTCTTGGAACGAGCCAATTTTTGCGAAAATCTATGGAAAACAGTCATATAAGGCTGCTGATTTTTTTAGATCGCACATTTTTATATTTAAGTTCAAAAAATGATGTACATCAAAAAATGATGTTTTATGCATTTTTCTTAAACCGTTAGTAACGGTTTAAGCCATAAAACAGTAATTTTCGAACGGAAATATGAAAATATACGATCTGATTTTTGTCAGCAATCTTTTATCATTTATATGCAGATATTTACGCAAAAATTTCCAAGACAAAAAATAAAAAAAGTTGTAAAAACCATATATCTGTGAGAGTGCAGCTTTAAAGGCCCATTATGTTTTATTCGTGGGTATTTCACATACATCTCTTCATGTGGACCTCGGGAATATATCAGACATTATACACTATCATAGTAATATACTCACTTTTATTTTTTTCTCTAATTACTTAATCCTAAGAAGCACTGAGACTTTAAGAATTGTATATAGTAGCACGCCAAAATGTAATTAGTGTGGTTATTCCTAAATGTGTTCGTGTTTGTGTCATCAAGGTAAGAAATGGTAAAAAGTTTCAGTTAATGTGGTAAACATAAGGCTGTATCAGTCATTAGTATGTGACCTTCAGCCAATGAAATTGCAGATAGGCAATCATTAAGTACTAGGCCTTGTCATAAAGATTTTCAAATTTCGCGGTTGTTTAAAGGTCCGCCTACTGCCACTTATCCGAAACAAGCTCCCTTTGTCAGATTTCGCGTTGACAACGTGTCAATTCATGAGGTTATATTCTAAGCCAGTTAGATGACCTGAAATAAAATGTTAATAATTAAGAAGGGTTCGCTACGCTCGCTCCGCCCATTCTTAATCATTACGATTTTACTTCATTTCATCTAACTATCACAGAATCATTAGTTATATTTTACTTCTGACTGTTGACGTCAATGGACAAAAAAGGGTGTGATGTTTAGATTAATAATAGGCGCATCTACGATTTTATATTACAAGAAACGGTCTGTTCGACTTTGCCAAATGGCCACGACAAATTTCATTACTTTCTGCGATGAATCCAACCAGCATCTCGCCCACTGATCGCAGATTGCGAGTGTTAAGCGCATATTAATTTCTGATGCTAAGTGACATTATCTGTCTATGTAATGAAATGATAACTCTGTAAATATGATTATTGTTTCTGTCTCCGGACGATGATTTGATCTGAAAGATTGGTGGACTGTGAGTAACAAGGCCATTCTAAAATTCATGTGCATTTCCATGTCATACCAGTGGTCTAGTTTATCGATCAGAACTGAACTTTACTACAGTCGAACCCCATTGGCTCGAACTCCATGGGACTGGCGAAAATTCCTCGAGCCTCGAAAAATTCGAGCCAAACGGGAATGCTAATCTTCAGTATAGATAAATTGGTCCTTTACATCTAGTGTCAACATGAAATTCGAGCCAAGCGAGTTCGAGCCAACGGGGTTCGACTGTATAATAGTGTGTTTTGTCATCCAAGTGATTTAGAAGATGGATACCACTTTATATTAATGCGTCTTTCTTATAAATACCTAAAGAAATGTTTTATTATGTTAAAACAAGCATGTATAATTTATTGAACTGCTTAAGTCTGAAATTTACACCGCCTTAAAAACCTCTTAAACATGTTGTGTAAAATCTTAATGACCAAGAGGGGCTCGATATCTTTGCGCTCTCCGCCATTCTTGATCAGTATGGTTTTAAACAATATGTTCCATCTTACAATTAGATACCATGAAGTAAGATTTTAATGATTAAGAATGGGCGGAGTTAACGTAGCGAACGAACCCTTCTTAATCATTAAAATCTTATTTCAAGTCATCTAACTGACTTATAATACAACATCATTGGCTGACACAATTAGGTAAACGCAAAGCTTACGCAGGGAGTGTGTATCGGATGATTTGCAGTACGCGGACCTTTAAACACCCTCGAAAGATGAAATGTTTTATGACTAAGCCTAGTACTTAATGAATGCCTATCTGCTATTTCATTGGCTGAGAATGTAGGTTGTATTCTTATGATCATGAACCGAAGAAAGAAATATGCACGTCCTAAACTTGACCTGCCAGTGTACACGTACGCTGGTGTCTTGAAGAAACCATACAAACATACTGAGTATATTATATTGTCTCAGGCAGATTTTTTTCTTAATATTACTTACTCAATTTACATTGATTCTAGTGTATGCGAACAATTTCTGAACAAACCGGTATTTTTTTTCTCGCAAGAATACATTTATTGCTGCACTACTTTTCACAGTTGGTGAGATACGACCTGAATTTAGCAGAGCAGTTTTTTTATTCACATAAACTACATAGTTTCTTGTGACATATAAATACATTAAAAATAATCAAACTAAAATGCTTAATATTAAGTTAAGTTACCTATCATGAGGTTAAGAAACAGCCTCGGATATACATGGACGGTCTATAATGTCAAAATTGGAATCGGAATCTTAATTATTAATGCAATAAAACACTTCACTGGAATCAGTTTGAACTTAGTTATAAACATTACAAATTAAAACATTACAAATAATTTTTATGTTTATAATATTTTTACGAACTACTTTTACTAATGCACCGCACGTCGTATGGCGGAGTTCGCCAAAGGGTTCCGATTGTCTTGAGATGTTTACTGTTTACACATTTACGATTTGGTCCCCTGCTTGCAGTATCTGGGATACAAAGCAAATATGATCAAATGTTATCCTTAACAAACGCGCCTTCATAACACTGCAAATTTAAGATTTTTTTTATTTCGCCAAAAGCTACGCTTGGCTTATTTCCATAAAAATCTCCATATAAACAATACTCTATATGAAGACACTGATACACTATTCCTAACTCTAAATAACTCTAAAAGGAGTATAAAATGAAAATGAAATACTAAACAAAATGAAGGGAAAAGCCAAACTTGAATTATGACTTGAAACCCCCCAGTTTTTATGCCCCCGAAGGTGGGCATATTAAAATCGCACCGTCCGTCCGTCTGTCCGTCCGTCCGTCTGTACGTCCGTCCGTCCTTCCGTCCGTCCGTGTGTCCGGCTCAATAACTCGTGTCCGAGCTGTAACTTTCCATTGTATGGACATATTTTAAAATAACTTGCCACATGTGTTCCACATACCAAGACGACGTGTCGCGTGCAAGACCCGTGTCCCTACCTCTAAGGTCAAGGTCACACTTAGTGTTTATTCACAATGGAGTGTTGCATATAAGGACATAGAGTAAAGGTTGGCGTGTCCGGGCTGTAACTTTCCCTTGTAAGGACATAATTTAAAAATAACTTCCACATGTGTTCCACAAACCAAGACGACGTGTCGCGTACAATACCCGTGTCCCTACCTCTAAGGTCAAGGTCACACTTAGTGTTTATTCACAATGGAGTACTGCATATAAGGACATAGAGTATAGATGGTCGTGTCCGGGCTGTAACTTTCCCTTGTATGGACAGATTTTAAAATTACTTGCCACATGTGTTCCACATACCAAGACCATGTGTCGCGTGCAAGACCCGTGTCCCTACCTCTAAGGTCAAGGTCACACTTTGGTGTTTATTCACAATGGAGTGCTGCATATAAGGACATAGAGTATAGATGGTCGTGTCTGGGCTGTAACTTTCCCTTGTATGGACAGATTTTAAAATAACTTGCCACATGTGATCCACATACCAAGACGACGTGTCGCGTGCAAGACCCGTGTCCCTACCTCTAAGTCAAGGTCACACTTTGGTGTTTATTCACAACGGAGTGCTACATATAAGGACATAGAGTATAAGTTGTCGTGTCCTGGCTGTAACTTTCTCTTGTATGGACAGATTTAAAAATGACTTGCCACTTGTGTCAGACATACCAAGACGATATGTCGCGTGCAAGACCCATGTCCCTACCTCTTAGTTCAAGGTCACACTAAGTGTTTATTCACAATGGAATGCTGCGTATATAAGGACATAACAGTGTAGGTTGTCAAGTATGGGTGGTATTTTTTATGTTTAGAGGCAATTTAAAATAACCTGCCATATGTATTTGACAAGTAAAGGCAAGATCAACTTTTCATGTACTGACCTTGTTCATAGGTCAATGTCATATTCGGGGGCATTCGTCACATACTGTGACAGCTCTTGTTTTAATCGAAGAAACAATGCGTTGGCAAAAGTAACAGGCAAAGCTTATTAAGGTTTTTAGTTTACGTTAGAGCAAATGATGGTTAACTAAAAGACACCCCGATTTTTTTTCCAGGCCAACGAAATATATATAACCTACCAGGCGGACGATGTTTTTACCAGAAGAAGATTTACAGTGACGGACGACTGTTTAAACCTGATACGTGTACAAAATGCCAGTGTAAGGTGAGGATAAGATAATACAAGATAATATTTGATAAGATAAGATAATAGAGGACAAGATAGAAAATGATCAGAACATACAAGATAAGATAAGATAAGATAATATGAATTAAGATAGGATAAGATATTGCAAGATAAGATAGGATAAGATAGAACAAAATAAGAAAGGATAATAAAAAGTTACCTAATGTCAGTGTAAGATAATGATTAGTTAAAAGGACCTAATGTCAGTGTTAGATAATGATTAGTTAAAAGTACCTTATGCCAGTGTAAGATAATCAGTTAAAAGTACCTAATTTCAGTGTTAGATAATGATTAGTTAAAAGTACCTAATTTCAGTGTTAGACAATGATTAGTTAAAAGTACCTAATGTCAGTGTAAGATAATGATTAGTTAAAAGGACCTAATGTCAATGTAAGATAATGATTAGTTAAAAGTACCTAATTTCAGTGTTAGATAATGATTAGTTAAAAGTACCTAATTTCAGTGTTAGATAATGATTAGTTAAAAGTACCTAATGTCAGTGTTAGATAATGATTAGTTAAAAGTACCTAATGTCAGTGTAAGATAATGATTAGTTAAAAGTACCTTATGTCAGTGTAAGATAATGATTAGTTAAAAGTACCTAATGTCAGTGTAAGATAATGATTAGTTAAAAGTACCTAATGTCAGTGTAAGATAATGATTAGTTAAAAGTACCTAATGTCAGTGTAAGATAATGATTAGTTAGAAGTACCTAATGTCAGTGTAAGATAATGATTAGTTAGAAGTACCTAATGTCAGTGTAAGATAATGATTAGTTAAAAGTACCTAATGTCAGTGTAAGATAATGATTAGTTAAAAGTTCCTAATGTCAGTGTAAGATAATGATTAGTTAAAAGTACCTAATTTCAGTGTAAGATAATGATTAGTTAAAATTACCTAATTTCAGTGTTAGATAATGATTAGTTAAAAGTACCTAATGTCAGTGTAAGATAATGATTAGTTAAAAGTACCTAATGTCAGTGTAAGATAATGATTAGTTAAAAGGACCTAATGTCAGTGTAAGATAATGATTAGTTAAAAGGACCTAATGTCAGTGTAAGATAATGATTAGTTAAAAGTACCTAATGTCAGTGTAAGATAATGATTAGTTAAAAGTACCTAATTTCAGTGTTAGATAATGATTAGTTAAAAGTACCTAATGTCAGTGTAAGATAATGATTAGTTAAAAGTACCTAATGTCAGTGTAAGATAATGATTAGTTAAAAGTACCTTATGTCAGTGTTAGATAATGATTAGTTAAAAGGACCTAATGTCAGTGTAAGATAATGATTAGTTAAAAGTACCTTATGTCAGTGTAAGATAATGATTAGTTAAAAGTACCTAATGTCAGTGTAAGATAATGATTAGTTAAAAGTACCTAATGTCAGTGTAAGATAATGATTAGTTAAAAGTACCTAATGTCAGTGTAAGATAATGATTAGTTAAAAGTACCTAATGTCAGTGTTAGATAATGATTAGTTAAAAGTACCTAATATCAGTGTTAGATAATGATTAGTTAAAAGTACCTAATTTCAGTGTTAGATAATGATTAGTTAAAAGTACCTAATGTCAGTGTAAGATAATGATTAGTTAAAAGTACCTAATTTCAGTGTTAGATAATGATTAGTTAAAATTACCTAATGTCAGTGTAAGATAATGATTAGTTAAAAGTACCTAATGTCAGTGTAAGATAATGATTAGTTAAAAGTACCTAATTTCAGTGTTAGATAATGATTAGTTAAAATTACCTAATTTCAGTGTTAGATAATGATTAGTTAAAAGTACCTAATTTCAGTGTAAGATAATGATTAGTTAAAAGTACCTAATGTCAGTGTTAGATAATGATTAGTTAAAAGTACCTTATGTCAGTGTAAGATAATGATTAGTTAAAAGTACCTAATGTCAGTGTAAGATAATGATTAGTTAAAAGTACCTAATGTCAGTGTAAGATAATGATTAGTTAAAAGTACCTAATGTCAGTGTAAGATAATGATTAGTTAAAAGTACCTAATGTCAGTGTTAGATAATGATTAGTTAAAAGTACCTAATATCAGTGTTAGATAATGATTAGTTAAAAGTACCTAATTTCAGTGTTAGATAATGATTAGTTAAAAGTACCTAATGTCAGTGTAAGATAATGATTAGTTAAAAGTTCCTAATGTCAGTGTAAGATAATGATTAGTTAAAAGTACCTAATGTCAGTGTTAGATAATGATCAGTTAAAAGTACCTAATGTCAGTGTTAGATAATGATTAGTTAAAAGGACCTAATGTCAGTGTTAGATAATGATTAGTTAAAAGTACCTTATTTCAGTGTTAGATAATGATCAGTTAAAAGTACCTAATGTCAGTGTTAGATAATGATCAGTTAAAAGGACCTAATGTCAGTGTAAGATAATGATTAGTTAAAAGTACCTAATGTCAGTGTTAGATAATGATCAGTTAAAAGTACCTAATTTCAGTGTTAGATAATGATCAGTTAAAAGTACCTAATGTCAGTGTTAGATAATGATTAGTTAAAAGTACCTAATGTCAGTGTAAGATAATGATTAGTTAAAAGTACCTAATGTCAGTGTAAGATAATGATTAGTTAAAAGTACCTAATGTCAGTGTAAGATAATGATTAGTTAAAAGTACCTAATGTCAGTGTAAGATAATGATTAGTTAAAAGTACCTAATGTCAGTGTAAGATAATGATTAGTTAAAAGTACCCAATGTCAGTGTTAGATAATGATTAGTTAAAAGTACCTAATGTCAGTGTAAGATAATGATTAGTTAAAAGTACCTAATGTCAGTGTAAGATAATGATTAGTTAAAAGTACCCAATGTCAGTGTTAGATAATGATTAGTTAAAAGTACCTAATGTCAGTGTAAGATAATGATTAGTTAAAAGTACCTAATGTCAGTGTAAGATAATGATTAGTTAAAAGTACCTAATTTCAGTGTTAGATAATGATTAGTTAAAAGTACCTAATTTCAGTGTTAGATAATGATTAGTTAAAAGTACCTAATGTCAGTGTTTGATAATGATTAGTTAAAAGTACCTAATGTCAGTGTAAGATAATGATTAGTTAAAAGTACCTAATGTCAGTGTAAAATAATGATTAGTTAAAAGGACCTAATGTCAGTGTAAGATAATGATTAGTTAAAAGGACCTAATGTCAGTGTAAGATAATGATTAGTTAAAAGTACCTAATGTCAGTGTTAGACAATGATTAGTTAAAAGTACCTTATGTCAGTGTAAGACAATGATTAGTTAAAAGTACCTAATGTCAGTGTAAGACAATGATTAGTTAAAAGTACCTAATGTCAGTGTTAGACAATGATTAGTTAAAAGTACCTAATGTCAGTGTAAGATAATGATTAGTTAAAAGTACCTAATGTCAGTGTAAGATAATGATTAGTTAAAAGTACCTAATGTCAGTGTAAGATAATGATTAGTTAAAAGTTCCTAATGTCAGTGTAAGATAATGATTAGTTAAAAGTACCTAATGTCAGTGTAAGATAATGATTAGTTAAAAGTACCTAATTTCAGTGTTAGATAATGATTAATTAAAAGTACCTAATGTCAGTGTTAGACAATGATTAGTTAAAAGTACCTAATGTCAGTGTAAGATAATGATTAGTTAAAAGTACCTAATGTCAGTGTAAGATAATGATTAGTTAAAAGTACCTAATGTCAGTGTAAGATAATGATTAGTTAAAAGTACCTAATGTCAGTGTAAGATAATGATTAGTTAAAAGTACCTAATTTCAGTGTAAGATAATGATTAGTTAAAAGTACCTAATGTCAGTGTAAGATAATGATTAGTTAAAAGTACCTAATGTCAGTGTAAGATAATGATTAGTTAAAAGTACCTAATTTCAGTGTAAGATAATGATTAGTTAAAAGTACCTTATGTCAGTGTTAGATAATGATTAGTTAAAAGTACCTTATGTCAGTGTAAGATAATCAGTTAAAAGTACCTCATGTCAGTGTAAGATAATGATTAGTTAAAAGTACCTAATTTCAGTGTAAGATAATGATTAGTTAAAAGTACCTTATGTCAGTGTTAGATAATGATTAGTTAAAAGTACCTTATGTCAGTGTTAGATAATCAGTTAAAAGTACCTAATGTCAGTGTAAGATAATGATTAGTTAAAAGTACCTAATTTCAGTGTAAGATAATGATTAGTTAAAAGTACCTTATGTCAGTGTTAGATAATGATTAGTTAAAAGTACCTAATGTCAGTGTTAGATAATGATTAGTTAAAAGTACCTAATTTCAGTGTAAGATAATGATTAGTTAAAAGTACCTTATGTCAGTGTAAGATAATCAGTTAAAAGTACCTAATGTCAGTGTAAGATAATGATTAGTTAAAAGTACCTAATTTCAGTGTAAGATAATGATTAGTTAAAAGTACCTTATGTCAGTGTTAGATAATGATTAGTTAAAAGTACCTAATTTCAGTGTAAGATAATGATTAGTTAAAAGTACCTTATGTCAGTGTTAGATAATGATTAGTTAAAAGTACCTTATGTCAGTGTTAGATAATGATTAGTTAAAAGTACCTAATGTCAATGTAAGATAATGATTAGTTAAAAGTACCTTATTTCAGTGTAAGATAATGATTAGTTAAAAATACCTAATGTCAGTGTAAGATAATCAGTTAAAAGTACCTAATTTCAGTGTTAGATATTGATTAGTTAAAAGTACCTAATTTCAGTGTTAGATAATGATTAGTTAAAAATACCTAATTTCAGTGTAAGATAATGATTAGTTAAAAGTACCTAATTTCAGTGTTAGATAATGATTAGTTAAAAGTACCTAATGTCAGTGTAAGACAATGATTAGTTAAAAGTACCTAATGTCAGTGTTAGACAATGATTAGTTAAAAGTACCTAATGTCAGTGTAAGATAATGATTAGTTAAAAGTACCTAATGTCAGTGTAAGATAATGATTAGTTAAAAGTACCTAATTTCAGTGTAAGATAATGATTAGTTAAAAGTACCTAATGTCAGTGTAAGATAATGATTAGTTAAAAGTACCTAATGTCAGTGTAAGATAATGATTAGTTAAAAGTACCTAATTTCAGTGTAAGATAATGATTAGTTAAAAGTACCTTATGTCAGTGTTAGATAATGATTAGTTAAAAGTACCTTATGTCAGTGTAAGATAATCAGTTAAAAGTACCTCATGTCAGTGTAAGATAATGATTAGTTAAAAGTACCTAATTTCAGTGTAAGATAATGATTAGTTAAAAGTACCTCATGTCAGTGTTAGATAATGATTAGTTAAAAGTACCTTATGTCAGTGTTAGATAATCAGTTAAAAGTACCTAATGTCAGTGTAAGATAATGATTAGTTAAAAGTACCTAATGTCAGTGTAAGATAATGATTAGTTAAAAGTTCCTAATGTCAGTGTAAGATAATGATTAGTTAAAAGTTCCTAATGTCAGTGTAAGATAATGATTAGTTAAAAGTACCTAATTTCAGTGTTAGATAATGATTAATTAAAAGTACCTAATGTCAGTGTTAGACAATGATTAGTTAAAAGTACCTAATGTCAGTGTAAGATAATGATTAGTTAAAAGTACCTAATGTCAGTGTAAGATAATGATTAGTTAAAAGTACCTAATGTCAGTGTAAGATAATGATTAGTTAAAAGTACCTAATGTCAGTGTAAGATAATGATTAGTTAAAAGTACCTAATTTCAGTGTAAGATAATGATTAGTTAAAAGTACCTAATGTCAGTGTAAGATAATGATTAGTTAAAAGTACCTGATGTCAGTGTAAGATAATGATTAGTTAAAAGTACCTAATTTCAGTGTAAGATAATGATTAGTTAAAAGTACCTTATGTCAGTGTTAGATAATGATTAGTTAAAAGTACCTTATGTCAGTGTAAGATAATCAGTTAAAAGTACCTCATGTCAGTGTAAGATAATGATTAGTTAAAAGTACCTAATTTCAGTGTAAGATAATGATTAGTTAAAAGTACCTTATGTCAGTGTTAGATAATGATTAGTTAAAAGTACCTTATGTCAGTGTTAGATAATCAGTTAAAAGTACCTAATGTCAGTGTAAGATAATGATTAGTTAAAAGTACCTAATTTCAGTGTAAGATAATGATTAGTTAAAAGTACCTTATGTCAGTGTTAGATAATGATTAGTTAAAAGTACCTAATGTCAGTGTTAGATAATGATTAGTTAAAAGTACCTAATTTCAGTGTAAGATAATGATTAGTTAAAAGTACCTTATGTCAGTGTAAGATAATCAGTTAAAAGTACCTAATGTCAGTGTAAGATAATGATTAGTTAAAAGTACCTAATTTCAGTGTAAGATAATGATTAGTTAAAAGTACCTTATGTCAGTGTTAGATAATGATTAGTTAAAAGTACCTAATTTCAGTGTAAGATAATGATTAGTTAAAAGTACCTTATGTCAGTGTTAGATAATGATTAGTTAAAAGTACCTTATGTCAGTGTTAGATAATGATTAGTTAAAAGTACCTAATGTCAATGTAAGATAATGATTAGTTAAAAGTACCTTATTTCAGTGTAAGATAATGATTAGTTAAAAGTACCTTATTTCAGTGTAAGATAATGATTAGTTAAAAGTACCTTATGTCAGTGTAAGATAATCAGTTAAAAGTACCTAATTTCAGTGTTAGATATTGATTAGTTAAAAGTACCTAATTTCAGTGTTATATAATGATTAGTTAAAAATACCTAATTTCAGTGTAAGATAATGATTAGTTAAAAGTACCTAATTTCAGTGTTAGATAATGATTAGTTAAAAGTACCTAATGTCAGTGTAAGATAATGATTAGTTAAAAGTACCTTATGTCAGTGTTAGATAATGATTAGTTAAAAGTACCTTATGTCAGTGTAAGATAATGATTAGTTAAAAGTACCTAATGTCAGTGTAAGATAATGATTAGTTAAAAGTACCTAATGTCAGTGTAAGATAATGATTAGTTAAAAGTACCTTATGTCAGTGTAAGACAATGATTAGTTAAAAGTACCTAATGTCAGTGTTAGACAATGATTAGTTAAAAGTACCTAATGTCAGTGTAAGATAATGATTAGTTAAAAGTACCTTATGTCAGTGTTAGATAATGATTAGTTAAAAGTACCTTATGTCAGTGTAAGATAATCAGTTAAAAGTACCTAATGTCAGTGTAAGATAATGATTAGTTAAAAGTACCTGTTTTCAGTGTAAGATAATGATTAGTTAAAAGTACCTAATGTCAGTGTAAGATAATGATTAGTTAAAAGTACCTTATGTCAGTGTTAGATAATGATTAGTTAAAAGTACCTTATGTCAGTGTTAGATAATGATTAGTTAAAAGTACCTAATTTCAGTGTAAGACAATGATTAGTTAAAAGTACCTAATGTCAGTGTTAGATAATGATTAGTTAAAAGTACCTTATGTCAGTGTAAGATAATAATTAGTTAAAAGTACCTAATGTCAGTGTAAGATAATGATTAGTTAAAAGTACCTAATGTCAATGTAAGATAATGATTAGTTAAAAGTACCTTATGTCAGTGTAAGATAATAATTAGTTAAAAGTACCTAATGTCAGTGTTAGATAATGATTAGTTAAAAGTACCTTATGTCAGTGTTAGATAATGATTAGTTAAAAGTACCTAATTTCAGTGTAAGATAATGATTAGTTAAAAGTACCTAATTTCAGTGTAAGATAATGATTAGTTAAAAGTACCTAATTTCAGTGTTAGATAATGATTAGTTAAAAGTACCTAATGTCAGTGTTAGATAATGATTAGTTAAAAGTACCTTATGTCAGTGTTAGATAATGATTAGTTAAAAGTACCTTATGTCAGTGTAAGATAATCAGTTAAAAGTACCTAATGTCAGCGTAAGATAATGATTAGTTAAAAGTACCTAATTTCAGTGTAAGATAATGATTAGTTAAAAGTACCTTATGTCAGTGTTAGATAATGATTAGTTAAAAGTACCTAATGTCAGTGTTAGATAATGATTAGTTAAAAGTACCTAATTTCAGTGTAAGATAATGATTAGTTAAAAGTACCTTATGTCAGTGTTAGATAATGATTAGTTAAAAGTACCTAATGTCAGTGTAAGATAATGATTAGTTAAAAGTACCTTATGTCAGTGTAAGATAATCAGTTAAAAGTACCTTATGTCAGTGTTAGATAAAGATTAGTTAAAAGTACCTAATTTCAGTGTAAGATAATGATTAGTTAAAAGTACCTTATGTCAGTGTAAGATAATCAGTTAAAAGTACCTTATGTCAGTGTTAGATAATGATTAGTTAAAAGTACCTAATTTCAGTGTAAGATAATGATTAGTTAAAAGTACCTTATGCCAGTGTAAGATAATCAGTTAAAAGTACCTAATTTCAGTGTTAGATAATGATTAGTTAAAAGTACCTAATTTCAGTGTTAGATAATGATTAGTTAAAAGTACCTTATGTCAGTGTAAGATAATGATTAGTTAAAAGTACCTAATTTCAGTGTAAGATAATGATTAGTTAAAAGTACCTAATGTCAGTGTTAGATAATGATTAGTTAAAAGTACCTAATTTCAGTGTAAGATAATGATTAGTTAAAAGTACCTAATGTCAGTGTTAGATAATGATTAGTTAAAAGTACCTTATGTCAGTGTTAGATAATGATTAGTTAAAAGTACCTTATGTCAGTGTTAGATAATGATTAGTTAAAAGTACCTTATGTCAGTGTTAGATAATGATTAGTTAAAAGTACCTAATTTCAGTGTAAGATAATGATTAGTTAAAAGTACCTAATTTCAGTGTAAGATAATGATTAGTTAAAAGTACCTTATGTCAGTGTTAGATAATGATTAGTTAAAAGTACCTAATTTCAGTGTAAGATAATGATTAGTTAAAAGTACCTAATTTCAGTGTAAGATAATGATTAGTTAAAAGTACCTTATGTCAGTGTAAGATAATCAGTTAAAAGTACCTAATTTCAGTGTTAGATAATGATTAGTTAAAAGTACCTAATGTCAGTGTTAGATAATGATTAGTTAAAAGTACCTAATGTCAGTGTAAGATAATGATTAGTTAAAAGTACCTAATGTCAGTGTAAGATAATGATTAGTTAAAAGTACCTAATGTCAGTGTTAGATAATGATTAGTTAAAAGTACCTAATTTCAGTGTTAGATAATGATTAGTTAAAAGTACCTAATTTCAGTGTTAGATAATGATTAGTTAAAAGTACCTTATGTCAGTGTAAGATAATTAGTTAAAAGTACCTAATTTCAGTGTTAGATAATGATTAGTTAAAAGTACCTAATGTCAGTGTAAGATAATCAGTTAAAAGTACCTAATGTCAGTGTTAGATAATGATTAGTTAAAAGTACCTAATTTCAGTGTAAGATAATGATTAGTTAAAAGTACCTTATGTCAGTGTAAGATAATCAGTTAAAAGTACCTAATTTCAGTGTTAGATAATGATTAGTTAAAAGTACCTAATGTCAGTGTAAGATAATGATTAGTTAAAAGTACCTAATGTCAGTGTAAGATAATGATTAGTTAAAAGTACCTAATGTCAATGTAAGATAATGATTAGTTAAAAGTACCTTATGTCAGTGTAAGATAATAATTAGTTAAAAGTACCTAATGTCAGTGTAAGATAATGATTAGTTAAAAGTACCTAATGTCAGTGTAAGATAATGATTAGTTAAAAGTACCTAATGTCAGTGTAAGATAATGATTAGTTAAAAGTACCTAATGTCAGTGTAAGATAATAATTAGTTAAAAGTACCTTATGTCAGTGTAAGATAATAATTAGTTAAAAATACCTAATTTCAGTGTAAGATAATGATTAGTTAAAAGTACCTAATTTCAGTGTAAGATAATGATTAGTTAAAAGTACCTAATGTCAGTGTAAGATAATGATTAGTTAAAAGTACCTAATGTCAGTGTAAGATAATGATTAGTTAAAAGTACCTAATGTCAGTGTAAGATAATGATTAGTTAAAAGTACCTAATTTCAGTGTTAGATAATGATTAGTTAAAAGTACCTTATGTCAGTGTAAGATAATTAGTTAAAAGTACCTTATGTCAGTGTTAGATAATGATTAGTTAAAAGTACCTAATTTCAGTGTAAGATAATGATTAGTTAAAAGTACCTTATGTCAGTGTAAGATAATCAGTTAAAAGTACCTAATTTCAGTGTTAGATAATGATTAGTTAAAAGTACCTAATTTCAGTGTTAGATAATGATTAGTTAAAAGTACCTAATTTCAGTGTAAGATAATGATTAGTTAAAAGTACCTTATGTCAGTGTAAGATAATCAGTTAAAAGTACCTTATGTCAGTGTTAGATAATGATTAGTTAAAAGTACCTAATGTCAGTGTAAGATAATGATTAGTTAAAAGTACCTTATGTCAGTGTTAGATAATGATCAGTTAAAAGTACCTAATTTCAGTGTTAGATAATGATTAGTTAAAAGTACCTAATGTCAGTGTAAGATAATGATTAGTTAAAAGTACCTAATGTCAGTGTTAGATAATGATCAGTTAAAAGTACCTAATTTCAGTGTTAGATAATGATTAGTTAAAAGTACCTAATGTCAGTGTAAGATAATGATTAGTTAAAAGTACCTAATGTCAGTGTAAGATAATGATTAGTTAAAAGTACCTAATGTCAGTGTAAGATAATGATTAGTTAAAAGTACCTAATGTCAGTGTAAGATAATGATTAGTTAAAAGTACCTAATGTCAATGTAAGATAATGATTAGTTAAAAGTACCTTATGTCAGTGTAAGATAATGATTAGTTAAAAGTACCTAATGTCAGTGTAAGATAATGATTAGTTAAAAGTACCTAATGTCAGTGTAAGATAATGATTAGTTAAAAGTACCTAATGTCAGTGTTAGATAATGATTAGTTAAAAGTACCTAATTTCAGTGTAAGATAATGATTAGTTGAAAGTACCTTATGTCAGTGTAAGATAATGATTAGTTAAAAGTACCTAATTTCAGTGTAAGATAATGATTAGTTAAAAGTACCTAATTTCAGTGTAAGATAATGATTAGTTGAAAGTACCTAATTTCAGTGTTAGATAATGATTAGTTAAAAGTACCTTATGTCAGTGTAAGATAATGATTAGTTAAAAGTACCTAATTTCAGTGTAAGATAATGATTAGTTAAAAGTACCTAATTTCAGTGTAAGATAATGATTAGTTGAAAGTACCTAATTTCAGTGTTAGATAATGATTAGTTAAAAGTACCTAATGTCAGTGTAAGATAATGATTAGTTAAAAGTACCTAATTTTAGTGTTAGATAATGATTAGTTAAAAGTACCTAATGTCAGTGTAAGATAATGATTAGTATAATGTACCTAATGTCAGTGTAAGATAATGATTAGTTAAAAGTACCTAATGTCAGTGTTAGATAATGATTAGTTAAAAGTACCTAATGTCAGTGTAAGATAATCAGTTAAAAGTACCTAATGTCAGTGTAAGATAATGATTAGTTAAAAGTACCTAATGTCAATGTAAGATAATGATTAGTTAAAAGTACCTAATGCCAATGTGAGATAATGATTAGTTAAAAGTACCTAATGTCAGTGTAAGTTAATGATCAGTTAAAAGTACCTAATGTCAATGTAAGATAATGATAAGTTAAAAGTACCTAATGTCAGTGTAAGATAATGATTAGTTAAAAGTACATAATTTCAGTGTAAGTTAATGATTAGTTAAAATTACCTAATGTCAGTGTTAGATAATGATTAGTTAAAAGTACCTAATGTCAGTGTAAGATAATGATTAGTTAAAAGTACCTAATGTCAGTGTAAGATAATGATTAGTTAAAAGTACATAATTTCAGTGTTAGTTAATGATTAGTTAAAATTACCTAATGTCAGTGTAAGATAATGATTAGTTAAAAGTACCTAATGTCAGTGTAAGATAATGATAAGTTAAGATAACATTATATAAATGCACATTATGTCAGTATAAGATACACTCGTCGTTAGGGAGGTTGTGTTTTATGGTCGTAGTCTAACTGAGAACAGCGGACGTACGTTTACACAATATATGCAGAAGTAAATCATTTAGCTTATACTTAAAATTATGACAAACATGAACTCGCCCTTGCTATTTGTTTTCAGAACGGGACGTCCTTGTGTGAGCGGGAGACTTGCCCCCATCTCTCGTGCGCTAAGGAACAACGACTTTCGGTCCCCGGGTCGTGCTGTCAGGCCTGTCCGAAGAAGAAACAATGCTTATACGAGGGGGTCTTTTATGCGGTAAGCATTTTTTAAAGATGCACTCTTACTACCAAGTAAGATTTACCAAAATTAATAGAATTGTTTTTTTATACCAAAAAGGATGAATAATTGTCGAAAACAATGGTTCTTATGAAGGATACCGAGATTAATTTGAAAGAAAGGTGCAGAAAACACGGTATTTCTACCTTATGAGACTACAATATATCACAGTAAATCTTTTGGCACTCACCAATATTTTTGCTTTATCAGCTATCAAATACACGGTTACATTCTTATTATCAGTAATTATTATTTTCCATAGATGTATTATTTAGTAAGAAGTTAAAGGTTTACCACTTAAAAGTTATGTTTGTTATACATGTGTATGTATTGATTTTGAAGGAGTGCCATTTTAATTATTAATAATTTTGTCTATTGTATTAAATGTGCTAGTGCCGCATACATTTATACTCTACTCATGAACGCTACAATTGTAAATTCAAACAGCAGTAAGTAATATTAAATAAATTCACATCATATAAATTTATATTATCATTCGTTTATTTCATCATCTATAAACCACTAAACGCATGTCCAAATATTTTATTTATAGGCGTATGTAGGCGGTATTCACATGCTTCCTGCAATCTCACAATAATTATTGTTTAAATGCTCCCATTTGAGCGTACTCGAAGCCAGAACTCATACCGCGCCATGAATTATGCGGTGTTTTTCTTTTTAATTTGGCCCACAGTGTAAAATAAATCTACGATGTTAAGACAGGCGCGCAACTAATACAAACATATGATTCGTTTATAATTCCTTAAGGAAGCCGATCCATAGTAGATGAATTGACTATGCCGGAAAATCATTTGTAAAATATTTGTTTTAGTTGAAGTTGCTAGCACATTATTTGTTGGGTAAGACTTTTGAAGCGCTCGTGTTTAAAGAGGTCGTATATATTAACACTTAAAAGATGCATACAAAAATATACAGTCTAAACTCGCTATGTCGAAGTTCGAACTCTATAAGTTCGATGTTCTGGTTATGTCGAACATTTTTTCGAATATGTTTGATTAAAGGCCTAGGTTAAGTAATGTTTGTCATGATAATGCCCTGCTGTGCATTTCCTGCTTATTGCACTGGTGTCACAGTAGGGGCCAATTTCCTGTGTATTCGCTTATTGGCTCAGGGCCATTTAGGGTCCATTTCTATGATGAAACTTCTAAAACTGCACAGCAGGATACTCAGATTGGAGATCTGCTAAGAGGGATCAAGGCGAGTAGATTAAAATCAATAAACAGAGGTTGTTTTTTGCGGGGGAAGGGCACTAATAGAAGGCTTAAACTAGGCCTTAAAGTTCGACATGTTTTCTATGTCGGTTATATCGAATTTTTGTTATCTCGAAGTATTTCACGAGGTTCCGCCGACTTCGACATATGACTTGTGACTGTATTAATTTTAATGCATTTTTATCAACTCTTTTGACTTCAAAGATCAAAACGAAAAAAACAACAACAACATTTTAATTTCGGTACAAATAAAGACGTATTAGCGATGTATTGACACTTTTTATCAGGGGAAATTTATGGCCACGTAGCTATTAATTGAAAAAATACCATTTATAAAGGCTAATACGTTTCTATCTATTCACAAATCATATGGTTTTTTTTTGTTTCTAGCTCACCTGTCACATAGTGACAAGGTGAGCTTTTGTGATCACAATTTGTCCGGCGTCCGTCCTCCGTCCGTCGTCCGTCCGTAAACTTTTACTTTAAACGACATCTCCTCATAAACCGCTTAGCCAATTTCATCCAAACTTCACAGGAATGTTCCTTGGGTGGTCCCCTTTGAAAATTGTTCAAAGAATTGAATTCCATGCAGAACTCTGGTTGCCATGGTAATGGAAAGGAAAAACTTTAAAAATCTTCTTCTCCCAAACCACAAGGCTTAGGCCGTTGATATATGGTAGGTAGGATCACCAAATGGTCCTCTACCAAGATTGTTCAAATTATGGCCCTTGGGTCAAAATTGGCCCCACCCCGGGGGTCATGGGTTTTCTCTATATGTTTATAGTTATACTTCAAAAATCTTCTCCTCTGAACTTACTTGGCCTAGAGCTTAGATATTTGTCATGATTCATCGTCTAGTGGACCTCTACAAAGTTTGGTCAAATTATGGCCCTGGGGTCAAAATTGGCCCCGCCCCGGGGGGTCATGGGTTGCTCTATATGTTTATAGTTATACTTCAAAAATCTTCTCCTCTGAACTTACTTGGACTAGAGCTTAGATATTTGGCATGATTCATCGTCAAGTGGACCTCTACAAAGATTGATCAAATAATGGCCTTGGGGTCAAAATTGGCCCCGCCCCGGGGGGTTAGGGTATTCTCTATATGTTTATAGTGAAAACTTCAAAAATCTTCTCCTTTGAACTTACTTGGGCTAGAGCTTAGATATTTGGCATGATTCATCGTCAAGTGGACCTCTACAAAGATTGTTCAAATTATGGCCTTGGGGTCAAAATTGGCTCCGCCCCGGGGGTCATGGGTATACTTGATATGTTTATAGTTAAGACTTCAAAAATCTTCTCCTCTTAACTTACTTGGACCAGAGCTTAGATATTTGGCATGATTCATCGTCTAGTGGACCTCTACAAAGATTGTTCAAATAATGGCCTTGTGGTCAAAATTGGCCCCGCCCCTGGGTGGTCATGGGTTTTCTCTATATGTTTAGATTAAAAAAAAAATCAAAAATCTCCTCTGAACTTACGTTGCTTAGAGCTTAGATATTTGGCTTGACTCATCGTCTAGTGGACCTCTACAAAGATTTTTCAAATTATGGCCTTGGGGTCAAAATTGGCCCCGCCCAGTGGGGTTAGGGTATTCTCTATATGTTTATAGTTAAAACTTCAAAAATCTTTTCCTCTGAACTTACTTGGACTAGAGCTTAGATATTTGGCATTATTCGTCGTCTAGTAGACCTCTACAAAGATTGTTCAAATTATGGCCGTGGGGTCAAAATTGGCCCCACCCCCTTCGGGGGTCATGGGTTTTCTCTATATGTTTATAGTGAAAACTTCAAAAATCATCTCCTCTGAACTTACGTGGCTTAGAGCTTAGATATTTGGCATGATTCATCGTCTAGTGGACCTCTACAAAGTTTGTTCAAATTATGGCCCTGGGGTCAAAATTGGCCACACCCCGGGGCTGATGGGTTTTCTCTATATGTGTTATAGTGAAAACTTAAAAAATCTTCTCCGAACTCACAAAGACAAGTAACGTCTTAATTTAAACTGGATAACATATTTAGTACACATACCAATTTTCAATATGGGCCACATACAACAATTAATAACAAATATACATATATAGATACAGACGTAAAATCAAGTAGTGACAAGAGCTTAGATATTTGGCATGATATATCATCTAGTTGACTTGTACCAATATTGTTCAATCTTTGGCCCTGGGGTCAAAAAATGGCCCCACCCGGGCGGTCATGGGTTTCCTTATATATGTATATGATGAAAACTTATAAAATCTTCTTCTCCGAAACCAAAAGGCGAAGGCCTTAGATATTTGGTATGAAGCATTGTTTATCGGACCACTATTAAGATTGTTCAAACTTTAGCCCTGGGGTCAAAATTGGCCACGCCCCGAGTTCATAGGCTTAGGTTTTCAATATTTTTATATAGTCTTACATAATAAAACTTTAAAAATCCTCTTCTCCAAAATATAAGACCTAGAGCTTCCATATTTGGTATATAGTGATACCTAGTGGACCTACATCAAAGGTATTCAAATTATTGTCCCGGGGTCAAATTGGCCTTGCTCAGGGGTCATTTGTTTTTACATTGTCTTGTCACTTAAACATCTTTTCCTCTGAAAGTAAAGGTCAGAATGACTCCATACTTGATATATAGCATCCTTACATGGTCCTCTCTCAACTTTGTTCAAATGGTTTTGTTTGGCCACTTTTAGGGGTCACCAGAGCATAGAAAAACCTTTAAAACAACTTGATCTTATTAACTGCTTGATGGATCTTCAAGTCTGAAGCATCCTAGCATGGGCCTCTGTCAGGTCTTTTCAAATAATTTTGTTTGGCCCCTTTTAAGGGCCACCAGAGCTAAATTTAGTAAAAAAACTTAACATTTTCTTCGCATGAACCCCTTGATAGATCTTCAGCAAATTTGGTTTGAAGTGTCCTTGCATGGACCTCTCTGAAATTTGTTCACATAATTTTGTTTGTCCCGGTTGCCATGGCAACCTAAAGGAAAATGTTAACAATTGGTTATAATCATCTTCTTCTCCTAAACCGCTTTGACAATTTTGATGAAACTTCATAGGAATGATCCTTGGTTGGTGCTTTTTCAAAATTGTTCAAAGAAATTAATTCCATGTAGAACTCTGGTTGACATGGCAACCTAAAGGAAAAGTGTCAACAATTGGTTACAATCATCTTCTTCTCCTAAACCGCTTGGACAATTATGATGAAACTTCATAGGAATGATCCTTGGTTGGTGCTTTTTCAAAATTGTTCAAAAAATAATAATTCCATGCAGAACTCTGGTTGCCATGGCAACCTGAAGGAAAATATAGGCTGTCGTGTCCGTGCTGTGACTTACTCTTATATGGACAGATTTTAAAATGACTTGCCATATGTTTTCGACATACCAAGACAACGTGTCGTGTGCAAGACCCATGTCCCTACCTCTAAGGTGAAAGATGCACTAAGTGTTTATTCACAATGGAATGCTGAATATGAGGACATAAAGAGTGTTGGCTGTCATTTAGTATGATTTTTTTTCTATGCTCAGTTTAATTAAATTTAATATAACTTGCAATATGTATTTGACACATAAAGGCAAGATAAACTTTTTATGTACTTGTTCATAGATCAATGTCACATTGGGGGGCATTTGTCACATACTTTGACAGCTCTTGTCCAATATTCTTTGAGAAACAAGCTATATTAATAACAAAGGTTAAACTCTTTTACTCAGGTGAGCGATTTAGGGCCATCATGGCCCTCTTGTTTTTTTTTGTTTTGACCATTAAAGTCAAATGAGTTAACCATAATAATGCATTAAAATTAATATGTTGTTTTTTTAATGTTTCAGTGTAACCCTATATTGTGCTCCTTTAACTTCAAATACTCGGGTTAATAGTACAGTAACTTTGACTTAATTAACAATAAAACAGTCAGCACAAAAAATGCTTTCATAATAATGATATCATATGACGTCACATATGACGTCAATTGACATCAATATGCACTGCTTTGTTATTGACAATGGAACTTTATGCTGAATAAGTTTTATAAGGTTGGAATACCTTAAATGATTGGTCGTTCAGATTTGTTCTCGTGTGAACGATGTACAGTAAATACTAAATATTCATTTCATCCACGCATAGATACAAACAGCTATTCATCAGTAATTTGGGAAAACAATTTAGGTTAAAAAAGTTTAAAGCTGCACTCTCACAGACTGACCGTTTTCTTGGATTGAGCATTTTTTTGCGTTATGTCTGGAAATCAGTGCTACAAGACTGCTAAATAAAGATCAGATCACATGTTTTCCTATTTACTGGCGAGAATTGATGTTTTATGGCTAAAAGTGTTACAAGCGCTTTCAGAAAAATGATATTTCGATAGTTTCCCAAACAGTTGAGATCTGTTCTATTGTGAGTTATCTTATATTGAAGGCATTGGTACCAAAAATCAGCTGATTCTGAGACCAAAACTAAAAAAAAACTTTCAAAAATGTAAATCTGTGAGAGTTCGGCTTCTAAAGTTGATTTTAAACTAGATAATACGTACTTCTGTCTGAACGTTTGTCAGCATTCGATGAGTAAAATTTGTTCATTTAATTTATAGATCAGTATTTTGTTGGCAGTCTGGTGCACGTCGCACAACATTCTAAACTGATATCAGAATATTGTTTTTACAACAAAAAATATTTGCACCGGGCTCGGAAAATAGTGCTACATGTATGTATATGTATACTACATTATCCCCACACTTACAATAAACATATAACATGAAACCAACAGTACATACATGTACTTAATAACCAAACAATGACGTCACAATTCAAAATACGACGTCATAACTACAAAATGGTCGGCAGTTGAAGCTAGACACAATTATCATACACATCACCTTTGCAATTGTTTATTTTGTCCAAAAAAAAGAAGTAACACAAGACGACGACACAAAATGCACTCGTAACAAACATAACCGGCAAAAGAAAGACACTAGGAAAACAAAAAAAAACTCACATAGCTTGAATCTAAATAGGACACAAAGCAAATATTGCACTTGTTACAGATACATAACGCCACATATCACTAATGACGTCACAACTACCTTAATTTTACAGGACGCTCAGCAGTGGAAGCCGGACACGTGCAAAGTGTGTGATTGTGATAACGGGGTCACACACTGCCAGACCCAACACTGTAACAACGCCCTCTGGTGTCCGCAGGGGTATACATTGCAGTTCGATGATAAAGAGTGTTGCCCAACATGTATAGAGAGTAAGTAGAAATTCATTTGTGACGAGTACACTATCAATACTAAAGAAATTGCAAGAAATTGGGTGCACGTGTACTTTAACGTGTAGCTACACATATGTGTAAAAGTTGAGTTAAGAATTGACATACGATTATTATCTTACACTTGATCTTGTAGGGTCGATTGTACTCCCATGAATCAATCTCCTCATTCTATTCTACATATCATTTTAAATTCGTAAAATGTACACTTACTTGGATGACATAGTGCATCAAAAAGGTCAAATAAGTCCACAAGCACACGTACCCGTACAAGTACCAGTACCCGTACAAGCACATGTTCCCGTACAACCACACGTACCCGTACAAGTACTCGCAACCGTACAATCACATGTTCCCATACAAATACACTTACCAGTACAAGCACACGTACCCGTACAAATACACTTACCAGTACAACCACACGTACCCGTACAAGTACCAGTACCCGTACAAGCACATGTTCCCATACAAATACACTTACCAGTACAAGCACACGTACCCGTATACAAGTAGTGTTTTGCAACCTCTATATCATCGAATAGTTCACTTATTTTAAGCATACATTTAAAGGACAGATTTATGTTTACATACAGCCATACAATGATAAACATTCCTTGTTTGCGACAAATGACAAACCATTAGTGAATGTACGAGTATCTGACACATGAATTTGAAATCATATTGATGTATGCATTCTGAGTAGCACTTATTACGTGATTAAACCCCGAATAGACTCATCTCTATATGTTTTACATTTATACTGGTTGTAACGATTTTGTTATGGTAGTGAGATCTGGGGGCAGATCCATTCAGCTGTTTTGAATATGTTCAAATTTTATTTATTTCAGCTCGGGCCGTGTGTACTGTTTACGGAGATCCACATTACAAAACATTCGATGGAAAACTTTACAATTTTCAGGGACCATGTAAATACATTTTAACTGAAGACTGTCTAAAGAAATCATTTTCCGTACGGGTACGAAATGACGCCAAAACTAGCAGTAGTTTTACATGGACAAAAACTGTAGTGATATTTATAGAAGGTGTTAAAATTCATTTATTACAACGATTACGGGTAAAGGTGAATAGAAAACGCGTTTATTTACCGTATAAACACAATGAAATTCCTGCTTTTACAATCATACAAACGGGTCACACTGTAGTTTTAAACTGGTCACGTGAGTTAATGGTCACGTGGGACGGTGACAGTTTTGTGGAAGTGTCAATTTCAAGTAGATATAAACGGAAATTGTGTGGATTATGTGGGAATTTTAACGGCCTTCAATTTGACGATTTCACGGGCAAAGATGGCCGCCAATATATGACCGGTGAGGAATTTGGTGAAACGTGGAGATATGGGAGTCGAAGCGCGTGCGTAATAAGACCGGAAGTGACGTCAGAATCTCAGTGTTTGAACGATACAGTGGCCAGTGTACGAGCAAAGAGGGAATGCAGTTTCCTGCTCGGTTCAGTCTTTCATAGATGTAGACGCGTTGTAGATGTCCGTCCATATTATAGGTATTTTAAATGCATTTACGAATAATGATGACTCTAAACATCATCTTTAAAATGATTTTAGTAAAAGAAATACAAAATACTTCTCAATAAGAAATTAAACTGTTTTTTTTTGTTTTGTTTTGCTGTTAACAATGTCTCACAGTTTTTGTAATTACACAAGTATTTTGTGCAAAACTCTTTTTGAATTGTCGTTTTTTTTCTTGAACAATTATATTAAATGATATTCAAAATGAACGTGTTTAAACTTCACTTCACTTATACTCATAGAATACAAGTTATCAAATGTTTATTAAAAATTAATAACAAATAATAAATTGATACCATAATATTTAAACATTCACCAATCATTTAAAAAAATGCGTTTTAAGCTATTTAATACGGTAACAATCTTCTTATTAGTAATTTATTTTCCATAAATGCATTATTAAGTAAGTAGTTAAAGGTTTACCAGTCAAAATTTATGTTTGTAATACATGCGTATGTATTGATTTTAAGTAAGAGTGCCACTCTAAAAGAACACATCTAATCAATTTTTTGTTTCCAGTTCCTGTTTAACTGACACTTGCGAGTGTCCGCAAACCAAGCGATGCGAGTGCGAGGCTTTCCGCGCATACGGCCGCACATGCGCACAACACGGTATGGAAATAGACTGGGAGCCGGTTGCACCGTGTGCAGGTTTGTTCCTTCAATTATATTCCATTGTATTGATTTAAACTGGTGGCAACACGATATGATTGTGTCTCTGTATATGAACACTCTAATTCACTGTGTTTTCCCGGTATGATTGTTTAGTGTCGATTTTAATATAGAAAGCGCCCCAAAACAAGATAAGTTCCGTAAAATATTTAAAGGCAACCAAATACAGTCGAAACTCGCTATGTCGAACTCCGTTATCTCGATGGTATGGCATGTCGATTTTTTTTAAAATGTTGAGTTGAGTAAGACATGTGTTGTATGTCGGTTATATCAAATTTGCGTTATCTCGAAGTATTTGCCAAAGTCTCACTGACTTCGACATATCGAGTTTTGACAGTTCTAACGTATCAGGGGAGGGGGTTTATTTCAAAGTCGTAATAAGCTAAATGCAAATATACGCAACATAAAAATGATTGGATAACAGTTTTCAAATTATTTTAATTGAAGTTATAAAGTGATAAAAATATGAAAACTTATGATTAAAAATCATTTTGCGGAGTTATATCATGGCGGTACTTGGAACAATGGAATAAGATGCCCGTTTTTGTTGAAAATTAAGCCTTGTTTGAATTACATCTTGAATGTCCTTCTGTTTAACATTGTAATATACGTTTGTTTGTTTTTTCAGCGGAAAGAAAATGTCCAGTCGGTTCTAAGTTCAAGAAGTGCGCAACACCCTGTCCCAAAACTTGTGAAAACTACAACAAAATCGAGCCCTGCCTCAAGCCATGCATAAAAGGATGCCAGTGTCGGTCTGGACTTGTTCTACACAACAATGCATGTATACCTCCTGCAAGTTGCCCCGCCCGCTGACCAATCTACAACATTTAGCCGGGTTGTGCACGATATTTATTATAAACCACCAGTCAGTTGTATTGGCTGGTGACAAGTCTATAAATAGAAGGGTTCTTCACGATCATGTTCAAGTTTTGCAACTCGCCTGTCATGTTCGGCGACAAGTCTAAAACAGTTGGATGGATTCTATTACGTCGGCTTGTAACCAGTATATAATTAATTGGACTGGTTGTTGACTATTACATGTGTACAATGTAATTCAACTTTTTGCCTAAGTGGCCAGTCTAGCCGGAATGGATTTTGTTTTTAACGTATATTTATTTATATTGTTTTTACATTTAACTGTATTTTACATATCTTGGTTAGGCAATCGGAAGCTAAGAAAAACACAATCAAAAAATCTTTGATCCCACATGCCCTTGTGAAGGCGCATCATTTTAAAGCTGTATTCTCACAAATTTGTGAGTGACGATATTTTTCTTGGTACACATGTAGATTTAATGATCCCAACGTGCATATCGTTAGCATGCGAATTCTACGCTTCTAGATTAATTTAATGCCTGTCAAACTTATCTTATGCAAAACCACTTTGAAAAGAATCCACATATTGAATCTCAATATGTCTTTATTGTACGCCCAATATCTGCTATACCGGTGATAGTGAAATATATTTCATTTTTTCAATCACGAAATTGTTTATTTTTGACATTCAGTCGAACCTTGTCGGCTCGAACTCGCTTAGCTCGAATACCTTGTTGGATCGAACTAGATGAATAAGACAGATTTCTTTTAACTGTGGTGAACATTACCGCTTGGCTCGAATTTTCGTTGTATATGAGTTCGAGAAAACGAGGTTCGACTGTATAATATCATTGTTTGTTAATTATCCATTCTATAGGGCATTTTGTTATTTTCAGAACTATGTTATCATGAATCTGACGTTTGATTGTCAAACAGTGACAATAGTTATCATACATATGGCTTCAAAGGGTTTTACCCTATAAACGTGAGAAAATCCCTTTAACTCTATAGTGAGGAATTAGCCCGATCATTTCAGTGTTTATAAAAATGAGAAAATACCCAAATATTACGGTATTCAGTCAAATGAGGTAATACCTCATTGTTCTTCCAAATAAGGATATACCCGATCATTTCAGTGTTTATAAAAATGAGAAAATACCCAATCATTTCAGTCTTTATAAACATGAGAAAATACCCAATCATTTCAAGGTTCTTCCAAATAAGGGTATGCCCAATCATTGCAGTGCTCATTCAAATGAGGATAAACCCAATCACTTCAGTTTTGATTCAAATAAAGGTATACCCAATCATTTCATTTTGATTCAAATAACGGTATACCCAATCATTTCAGTTTTCATTCAAATGAGGATATACCCAATAATTTCAGTTTACATTCAAAGAGGATATACCCAATCACTTCAGTTTTCATTCAATTGAGGATATTCCAAATCATTTCAGTTTTCATTCAATTGGGGGTATACCCAATCTTTTCAAGATTCTTCCAAATGAGGAAATACCCAATCATTTCAGTGCTCATCAAATCCATCTTGTCTTTCCTAATAATTGGCCAGTTTGTTTTTAATGTGTATGTTAAGCTTTATATGTTTCTTATGTGTATGGAGGCGGAATAAGGCAGTAGACAGGCTGCGAAAGATGACGTGTATGTGTACCTGTTTGTGTAACTGTATGCGTATCTGTATGTGAACACGTCCATGTAAAAGTTGCCATTGGGTTTAAAATTCATTTTAATTGCCAGCTGACTGATTATCGCATAATCGCTTTCCTTCATTCGGAAATCCTCGGCCATTTTCCATCGAAAACAACCACGTAAGAACATGGACGTTTTCAATATAGAATATGTTTTAACTACGCTGCAAGTAGGTCGTGTAGAAATTTCAATAAAGCAGTTAAACTTTAAGACTTTATTCTAGGGAATCTTAATTCTTTATGCTATAATTCACTTTATTGGCAATTAATTTTAACTTGTATACAACATACACGTTATTAAAAAAAAATAAAAACTACTTCTACCGATGGTGCGGCATACATCCGAGGTTGTTAGACGTATTACACATACCTGGATGACGTAGTACACAAAAAGTAGCCCACACATACACGTTCCCGTACAAGTAATGTTTCTCGCCTCTCATTTTTACTCCTATTTCGCGTATATCTGAAGATGTTTGTTTTCGAAGATAAAGACGATGAATTCCGTGTATACCATCGTGTATGTTATTAGGCATATGGATTTTAGTATTTGTGTTATTGGTGTGACAAAGGTTTCCAAAGTACAATTTATCTTTTTGTTTTGTTTTACCAAGCATTCATCATTGACAAAAAAGTTTGATTAGGTAGTTAGTTCCCTCAAACACTTCTACAAGCCTGTTTCCAAACTAATGTTTTGACAGTGCTTCGTAAGGCGGTGGTTTTGTGAAAAGGTTTGTCGAAGTGTTTTCAAAAATTAAGCTCTCAATCAAAGTCTGGTAAAGACCGAAGGCTGGGCTCCGTAAGCGGTGTAGACTGCGCTTCGTTTCATTCAAAATGGTGTAGAAATAGTAAAGTTATCCTTGTTTAAAGTCTATATTCAAAGCAAGATAATTATTGCCTTCCGACGTAACATTTATGACGTAATTTATCACGTGGTTTACATGTATATCGTTTAAGATTAACATTATAACAACAAATCAAAAGTAGAAATAAATACATGTACTTTATCCTTGAACTTTTGTCATTTTGTTGTGATTATATTTTTGAAACACATCTTAAAAGCTGCACTCTCACAGATTAACCGTTTTGAGAACATTTTTATTTTCCGTCTGGGAATGAACCAATCTTTGCGTAAATATCTGGAAACCAGTTATATAAGACTGGTGGCAAAATATCAGACCACAGTTTTTGATAATTACGTTCGAAAATTGAAGTTTTTTGGCTAAAAGCGTTACTTACGCCTTTACAAAAAATGAGTTTTTCGGCATAAAACAACAATATTCGCACGTAAATATGGAAAATTGCGACCTGATACTTTGTCGACACTCCTATATCACTGGTTCTCAGACATTTACGCAAAAATTGGCTCATTCTTAGACAAAAATAAAAAGGTTGTCAAAATGAGCCATCTGTGAGAGTGCAGCTTTAAATAATTAAAAGTATATATTTTCATCAAAAAATATTTATTTTAATTCCATGTATGTGTTTTTTTCATGACTATTTTCTTAGCATGTTGTTTTATTTTGTAATTGTATGTACATGTACATAGATATTTCTTATTTATTTTAATTTTTTCTCAGTTTTACTTTCGAGATAATTCCATAAATTTTGTTTTATTATGATCAGTTTATGTGCCATGAAAAAATAAAGAAAAATCAACTGCACGTGTTCTTCGTTTTTAATTGCCCAAATTTGGAATATGTTTCTTTGACATCATTATCATTTTATCATAAATAGTGAAGCCATTATGAAATGACGTCATTATTCATCTTGGATAAATCTTGTGTAATAACATTTGACGTGATGTCACCAATGAAAATTTACACCTCATCTTCCCATTCCTTAAAGGGACTGTACACCAGATTGGCACCAAAAAATGTTTTCTTCTGTAACGAATCTCAGGACATATTATTTAATAAAATGTTTTACTCTTTGATATCATGATGCATATAAAATACCAAATGTTAAAAAAAAAAATGAGTCGGAGACCGAGTTCGAACCAGTGTCGACACAATTGCAGTCCAGTGTATCCACTGTGCTACGAAGGCTTACCCTAAACAGTTGGAATATTTAAGCTATATACCTTACTTGGTAATATCACGTGATAACATCGATTAGCCAATCACGCATAAGGAATGAATTCTACTAGGTAGACATACCTAGTATTCTTTTTTAATGAAAAAAGGATAATAATGAAATGAAGTATTTTTTAACAACTCTGGAAAGAAATAATATACTTTTGGTGTAAATTATCACGAGGAAAGACATTGAAAAGTAAGGTCTATCTTGAGTCGAGACGGTTCCGAGGTGGTGAGGTGTCCACCAAAGAGGTCGTTGATTCAAGTACAACTACGAGCAGGTGGGTTGGCAAAACGGACACCAGTTTTTGAACCAACCCCGAAAGAAGACTTGCTCGAGAGGGACTGAGATTAGCATACAGTTGTCTTCACAATCAAGGTTAATAATAAATACAGTCGAAACTTGCTGTCTCGAACTCTGTTATCTCGATGATCTGTGACTTTTTTTCGAAAATATTGAGTTGGGTAAGACATGTTGTGTATGTAGGTTATATCGAATTTTCGTTATCTCGAAGTATTTCCCGAGGTCCCGACGACTTCGTCATAGCGAATTTTGACTTTTCATTGAAAAATAAGGTTCTTTTCGAGTGGATATAGCTCAGAGGTGATGAGGTGTCCATCCAAGAGCTCGTTGGCTCGAGTACAACTATGGGCTAGTGGCTGGGCAAAACGGACATCAGTTTTGGATCCAACCCCGAAAAAATAACTTACTCTGGAGAGATTCAGATTAACATTCAGCTGTCTTCACATTGGAGGCAAATAATTAATACAGTCGAAACTCGCTATGTCGACCGTAACCACCCAACATACTTATCGAACATTGTACTAAACATGTCAAAGCGGTGTTCCAAATAGCATAATGACCCTGTAAGAGCGGTATTCTTAATAATAGTTGACCGTGCAAAATAGATAAACTCCGTATCACTACTAACCGTGCCATAGCGGTGATTCCAAATTTGTTATTCGGTTAAACCGATATTTTAACTGACAGCCCCAAGAATTCAACCCCAAAACTTCACTGATCATGCCAAGGCAGTTATCTAAATACTGTTTACTGACCGTGCCAAAGCTTCAACCCCAATACTTTACTGATCATGGCAAGGCAGTTATCCAAATACTGTTTACTGACAGTGCCAAAGCTTCAACCCCAATACTTTACTGATCGTGGCAAGGCAGTTATCCAAATACTGTTTACTGACAGTGCCAAAGCTTCAACCCCAATACTTTACTGATCATGGCAAGGCAGTTATCTAAATACTGTTTACTGACAGCGCCACGGCAGTTATCCAAATACTGTCCACTGACAGCGCAAAAGCAGTAATCCAATTACTGTTTACTGACAGCGCCACGGCAGTTATCCAAATACTGTCCACTGACAGCGCATAAGCAGTAATCCAATTACTGTTAACTGATAGCGCCACGGCAGTTATCCAAATACTGTTGTCTGACAGCGCCAAAGCAGTAATCCAATTACTGTTAACTGACAGCGCCAAAGCAGTAATCCAAATACTGTTTACTGACAGCGCCAAAGCAGTAATCCAAATACTGTTTACTGACAGCGCCAAAGCAGTTATCCAAATACTGTTTACTGATAGCGTCAAAGCTGTTATTCAAATACTGTTTACTGATAACGCCAAACCAGTTATCCAAATACTGTTTACTGATAGCGCCAAAGCAGTTATCCAAATACTGTTTACCGATATCGCCAAAGCAGTAATCCAAATACTGTTTACTGATAGCGCCAAAGAAGTAATCCAAATACTATTTACTGACAGCGCCAAAGCAGTTACCCCAAATACTGTTTACTGATAGCGCCAAAGCAGTAATCCAAATACTGTTTACTGACAGCGACAAAGCAGTTATCCAAATACTGTTTACTGACAGCGCCAAAGCAGTATTCCAAATACTGTTTACTGACAGCGCCATAGTAGTTATCCAAATACTGTTTACTGATAGGGCCACGGCAGTTATCCAAATACTGTTTACTGACAGCACCAAAGCAGTAATCCAAATACTGTTTACTGACAGTGCTAAAGCAGTTATCCAAAAACTGTTTACTGAGAGCGCCACGGCAGTATTCCAAATACTGTTTACTGATAGCGCCAAAGTAGTAATCCAAATACTGTTTACTGAGAGCGCCACGGCAGTTTTCCAAATACTGTTTACTGATAGCGCCACGGCAGTTTTCCAAATACTGTTTACTTATAGCGCCAAAGCAGTAGTCCAAATTCTGTTTACTGACAGCGCCAAAGCAGTAATCCAAATACTGTTTACTGACAGCGCCACGGCAGTTATCCAAATTCTGTTTACTGACAGCGCCAAAGCAGTAATCCAAATACTGTTTACTGACAGCGCCACGGCAGTTATCCAAATACTGTTTACTGATAGCGCCACGGCAGTAATCCAAATACTGTTTACTGACAGCGCCAAACAGTTATCCAAATACTGTTTACTGACAGCGTCAAAGCAGTTATCCAAGTACTGTTACTGATAGCGCCAAAACAGTAATCCAATTACTGTTTACTGATAGCGCCACGGCAGTTATCCAAATACTGTTTACCGATATCGCCAAAGCAGTAATCCAAATACTGTTTACTGATAGCGCCAAAGCAGTTATTCAAATACTGTTAACTGATAGCGCCAAAGCAGTTATTCAATTACTGTTAACTGACAGCGCCAAAGCAGTAATCCAATTACTGTTTACTGACAGCGCCAAAGCAGTAATCCAAATACTGTTTACTGATAGCGCCACAGCAGTAGTCCAAATACTGTTTACTGACAGCGCCAAAGCAGTTATTCAATTACTGTTTACTGACAGCACCAAAGCAGTAATCCAATTACTGTTTACTGATAGCGCCAAAGCAGTAATCCAAATACTGTTTACTGATAGCACCAAAGCAGTTATCCAAGTATTGTTTTCTACTAGCGCCAAAGCAGTTATCCAAATACTGTTTACTGATAGCACCAAAGCAGTTATCCAAATATTGTCTACTGATAGCGCCAAAGCAGTTATCCAAATACTGTTTAATGATTGCGCCAAAGCAGTTATCCAAATACTGTTTAATGATTGCGCCAAAGCAGTTATCCAAATACTGTTGAAACTATATACACTATATTCGGTCAGTGTACTTTCCTTCAATGTTCGTCTTCACCTCGACTCTGCTTATTATTATTACACCTAAGGAAGTCAACCCACATTATCATAACTTGGACCATGATTACGAACCTTCTCAAGTCTGAGTTCAGACTCGATTTCCAAAACGGAATTTTGCTAAATTATTTCGCTTTTCTAAATTGTGCAATTATTCACAGTTTTATGTTAAACAAATGGATGTTTTTATTTATTTAAAAAAAGTGCTTTTCTAAGTCTGAGTTGAGGCTCTGACTTGAGACTGTTCGTAATTAAGGCCACTGGTAACCAAATATAGTATTAATCTAATCATAAGTCGTTTAAGAGAAAACATATACCCACTCGAATTATATAGACAGACAGCAGATGGTTTTAGAATTTTATTTTCTTCGAAAGTCTTGAATGTTGGAACAATATGAATATTGTATATAATGAGAATATGTGCATAGACAGTGTTAGTAAGGTTTGAAATACTTTCAGTTTTGTTTAATTATGATATGATTATGCATTATACTTCAAAGCAGGGGCGTAGCTGGGGCCTAGAAACTTGTAGGCCCGATAATTCTATGTGAGTTTTGGGACTTTTTATATGCACGTTGCACAAACTCAATTAAACTTGCAATGATTACAATAAACCCAAGTAATACACTCTGCACGTAGTTTGAATTAACACCAAACTTGCCAGGGTTACAATAAAATAAACTTTTGTTCAAAGTGTTTGGGTTGCTGTTAGTTTTTATTGCATTTTTGGTTATTAAAATTTTATCATTTTTCAAAAAAGTTTAGGCCCGGGTCTACAAGGCCTATATGTAGCTACGCCACTGTTTAAAAGGGCTATGCTAGCGGGCTAAGACATTATATATACGGATTTAGGATCGACTGTAATGCATTTGACAGAAAAGGTATAATTAAGGATTTTTTACAATCACAATTCAAAGAACACCAAAAAGAATTTTTAAAATTTCAGTAAACTGCGTTTGTTTTATATCGGTAAATATGAAGTTGTACTCGTCGAATTAAAATTATCTTTAATTAAATTTTTATAATCGTGTTTCGCAAGAAAGTATTAATTATGAAACAGATATCACAAAAAGAATTGCTCGAAAGTCAATTTGACGCACACTTTCATGTGGAGTTTTAAGTGGGCAGAAAACCACTTCCACCATTCTGTATTAGTCTTCGAAAGCATCTTCGAAATCAATGACGTCATCGTCAAAACGAACCACGTGATCCACATCTCGACCAAATCTTCCTCCGCCTAGAGAGTAATCACTGAACCTGTTACCGCCTCTTTTACCAAACCTGCCCCCTCCTAAACCATAGTCATAATCCCACGAGCCCTGGCGTTTATTTACTCCTAGATTACTAAACTTATTATTTTCCCCAGCGGCATCCTTCGTTAATAGCGCAGAAAGCAGTGGACTGCTCTGTAACGGCTGTGTTCTTCCTATAGATCCGAACGTTCCGAATGAAGGCTGATTTGATTGGTCAAGTTGTTGCAAAGCAGGCGATGCAATTTGCAGTCCATTCCTGTTCATGCTATTGACTTTTGGATCGAGATGAAGTTCTTGTCGCAGCTCATCCAGTAAATTATTTAAGTCATCAGGCTGTCCAGTTTGACTATATGCAGGAAATCCCATTACGCATGCGCACACGATTGTCATGACAACGTACCACGTGACGACCACTTGAAGCGCTCTCATTACCATGAACATCTTTGTTTTGTCCTGAAAGGAGAAATAAATCAAATCATTTCGTTGTTCGTATTCCAGTGCTGTCTTATAAACATTAAATATACCTTTTATGCATAAGGATGCATTTCCATACCGACTTTTGTTTCATAAAACGTTATCGACTTATGATATATTTTTTCACAACTGATTTATTGTTGCTCTACTTGTAGCATGCTTCTTTATAACTGCAATATTGTTTTATTTTTCATGTCTCATTTTTTTGTTTTTCGCAATTTACATAGTTTCTGTGTCAAATAATCCATTGATCATTCTTGCATACATGCATATCAACCATCCTTCACGCAGATATGTGGGTAACATGGCTATCGTTTTTTGTGTATTATATTCTATATTTTGTTTAATACATCATAATGTAATATATGTGAGTGTCTGTGTGCGTGAGTCCGTGCGTGCGTGCACGCGCGTGTGTTTATTAACTTATCTGTTTTCTTATTCATTTGTTCATACGTTTATTTATTTATTTATTTATTTATTTATTTATTTATTTATTTATTTATTTATTTATTTATTTATTTATTTATTTATTTATTTATTTATTCATTCATTCATTCATTCATTCATTCATTCATTCATTCATTCATTCATTCATTCATTCGTTTGTTCGTTCGTTCGTTCGTTCGTTCGTTCGTTCTTTCGTTCGTTCGTGTGTTCGTTCGTTCGTTCGTTCGTTCGTTCGTTCGTTCGTTCGTTCGATCATTCATTCATTCATTCATTCATCCGTCCATCCATCCATTCATTCATTCATTTATATATTTATTTATTTATTTATTATTTTTTTTTATTCATTAATTCATTAATTCATGCATTTTATTTATTTATTTATTTATTTATTTATTTATTTATTTATTTATTTATTTATTTATTATTTTATTATTATTATTATTTTTTTATTATTATTATTATTTTCTTCTTTTCTTTTGTGGGGGTGGGGGCTTATCTTTGAAGTGAAACACACCCACTGCGCCCCAAGCAACGACTAAAGTGTCACTCTATTGATATATTTCCTTAATATATGTCAACGCATCCCAAAGGACCACTAACTAAATAACTACACTTTAATTCACGGTTGTCGCTATATCAATATTCTTTTTTGAAAATCTAAATGAATGAGTTTTAATTTTGTCTTAATGCGTAAAACAGAACAGCTTTTTTATCTTCGCCAAATAGATTTTAGAACCATTCCTTGTGTTTTCCGCACATAAGACGGATTATCCACAGAAATGTTAGCAAAACCTGTGTCTCTCATCTATCTAATTCATACGGTTATTTTCCCATTAAAGAAATCACTGGAAATTTAATTAAAGAAGCACATCAGACAATGTTTGTCTGAACTTTTCATTGTTACAGTGTATCTAGAATTTCCAGTTCCAATGTAAAATGAAGAAAAATACATGAGGAAATGGCTGTCGATAATATCAGTAATTTCTGGATAACATTTATTCGGCTGTTCTTTTTAGGTTGATACAGACTAAACAACACTTACATTCAAACAAACCATCGGTAATTAAAGCTGCACCCTCTCAGAGTGACAGTTTTGACGTTTTATCTATTTTAGTTTTTTGTCTAAGAATGAGCCAATTTTTGCTAAAGTGCTTTGAAACCAGTGATACAAGACTGTTGACAAACAAATCAAAACGCAGGTTTTTATATTTGTGTTCAAAACTTGATGTTTTATGCATTTTTCTTAAAGGGTTAGTAACGCTTTAGCCATAAACACTAATTTTCGAAAAATATGAAAAACTGATCTTTTGTCAGCAGTCTTATATCACTGATTTTCAGATATCAGGTATTTACGCAAAAAATTGAATTTTTGGGTTAGCCCCGGTTTGGCCCTTAGAGGTCAGACACCAGTAAATAATTATCCTATATATTTTATAGTCAGTAAACCAATTTGCATGCAAGATAGCACTGATTTCCAGTGCCTTACGCCCCCATCACCTTGTTTGAGGTAAAAAAACTTATGTCCTTAAAGGGGCTGTACTCCGTATGATGAAACAGCAAAAAATAAATAAATAAATAAAAAAATGTCGAAAACTAACATAAACTTGGTATCGATGTGTACAATGCATTGAAACTTACCAACTGAAGTACCACAAAGTTTACAATTAATTTATTTTTCGCAGTTTTTTTCATATTTTTCCATTAAAAATATTACTAGGTATGTACCTAGTAAAATTCATTCCTTATTCGTGATTGGCTAGTCGATATTATCACGTGATATGACCATGTTAGGTATATAGTTTAAATATTCCAATTGTCAAGGGTACGCCTTCGTAGCACAGTGGATACAACACTGGACTGCAATTTTGGCAACACCGGTTCGAAGCCTGTCTCCGACTCGATTTTTTGTTTACATTTTGGTATGTTTTTTTACAATAATGATATCAAAGAGTAAAACATTTTATTAAATAATTGACCTGAGATTCGTTACAGAAAAATTGGTGCCAATCTGGTGTACAGTCCCTTTAACATTCAATGCCTTAAGAAATAAAGAAATGAAAT
Source organism: Mya arenaria (assembly GCF_026914265.1). NCBI lineage: Eukaryota > Metazoa > Mollusca > Bivalvia > Myida > Myidae > Mya > Mya arenaria. The sequence goes on from NC_069128.1 coordinate 29,993,730, forward strand.
TGGTTGAACGTAATCACTGTGAATTCGATAGAATGACAATATCCGGTGTACGAGGGCAAACAATGCGGTGAAAATGTAAACAATAACAGGTAGATCAAGTAGATTTAGCATGTACAGTATGTTTTTGGAATCACAAACTATTCATTTTCGCATCATTAACATATGGAAGATAGCCAATGTTCTGTAATGTCATAACCATACTTTGATTCACTGTCATGTGTTAATTAAAAAAGGCATGTGGCAATGGGTAAGCACTTCCAAATTGGTGTAATTTGTCCTTCACCTCTATCAAAACATTAAAAAAAACATTTCTAGGCACGACGTCTCATTCACATTGATTCGAATATTAAGTCTTCCTTTATAATATTGTTCTTAAACGGTATGTAGTGGCTGTGTCACGCTACATCTCAAAAGTTAAGAGCATAACTGAGACGTGCCTTTACAGTCTTACAGTGTCTGGTAATTACAAAAAGCCATGCCTCACGACAATGGTGAAAAATACATTTATTTCTGAAACACACACTTATAGAGGTTGAAACCTCTTTTTTGTTATACGGTATACAATTTTTTTTCAAGGAGTGGTTTGGACCCAAGAGAGCGGTTCGCCTCAATATTTTTTCTTTACCCGGTACGCTTTACCCAGTATGCTTTACCCGGTACGTAGACGGGCAAAATAGTAAAAAGTGACACTCGTATTTAAAATCAATACATACACATAAATGTTGATGGATAAACCCATAAACTATTTACTAAAAATGCATTGATACGGTCAACCATGATATTCTTCTAATGAAACTTAAAGCCATTGGTCTGAACGAGTCAACAACACGATGGTTTTCCCCATACCTGTCCGACCGTCACCAACTTGTTTCAGTCTCTGGTACTTTATCCTCTCAATCAAAGGTCACATGTGGTGTCCCACAAGGATCAATATTAGGTCCACTTTTATTTTTAATTTACGTGAATGATATGCCAGCTGTTGTCAGAAATAAGCTGCTCCTATACGCCGATGATTCCGCAATTTTAGTGTCAGGCAAAAGTACAGAAGATTTAGAGTCTAGCCTTTCTGAAGAATTAGAACTTGTTAGTGAGTGGCTTATCTGTAATAAGCTATCTCTGCATTTGGGTAAAACAGAAACTATTTTATTCGGGTCAAAACAGAGGCTTAAATCTAAAGGCAATCTAAACGTGACTTGCAAAGGTTTGCCAATTGAATGTAAAACTTCAGTAAAATATTTAGGCGCAACCATTGATAATTGCTTGTCTTTTGAGGACATGGCTAGGTCGGTCATGAAAAAGGCAAATACAAGGTTAAAATTCTTATTTAGGAAGCGTGAGTACCTTACCCAGCACACAAAAAGGTTACTGGTCATGTCCCTTATTCAGTGCCATCTAGACTTTGCCTCTACCATCTGGTTTTATTCTGTTAACCAAGACTTGCGTAATAAGCTTCAGGTCACACAAAACAAACTAATGAGATTTGTTTTAAATTTAGAATCTAGGTCCCACATTGGAAAATCTCAGTTTAATTGTCTTAACTGGTTACCTGTGGACAAAAGGGTTGATTTTATAACTCTTTGTCATGTTTTTAAGATTCATTCCAAATTGGCCCCTTCATATCTAAGTAAACATTTTAACCCCGTTAGTGTGGCACACAATTATAAAACTAGATTCAGAATGTCCGCTACATCTCAGGGCACTGATTTTATGGATAGTAGGCGTTTTTCATATCCAAAGGTCAATAGTTTTGGTAAGAAATCCTTTGCTTACCGAGGATGCTCACTATGGAATGATCTCCCTAAGGAAATAAGGTTCAGCAAGTCTTTGAAGTCTTTTAAATCTTCCCTTAAAACATATTTTTTGGACTAGGGCTGTTCATATATCATGTATTTTATATTGTAATAGATAGGTTCATGTCCAAGGTAATCTTACATTTTTAATTTAGCATACCTATTATTCATGGATATTTATGTCCTGTTTTATTGTCCATTGTTGAATACATTCTGTTAATCTAGTATTTGAACAGCACTTCAATTGTGATACACTGTGATACTTCTTATTTTACCTAACACATTATTATTTATATTTAAATATGCAATACAATTAATACATAATCAGTCTTCTACTGTGATATTTTTATTTTTTTTAATTATAATTTCTTAATAGCATGTCTTCCTATGTCAACTAGTTTGTTATATAAGGACCACAATGGAAATAAGGGATTATCAATCCCTTTTTTGTGTTATCCTTAGATATATAATGTAGTTAACATGGATATATTTTATTCCTGATATTATTTATCATGTGTTTAATTCCATGCTATGTACATTTTATGCTGAAATAAATCTATCTATCTATCTATTTATTGAACATATTATTCTCTGAAATCAAGATTGTAACCGTGTATTTAACAGATGAAAACGCACAAATATTAAATGACTGGTTGGTCCTGAAAGATTTACCGTGATCAACTATCGCCTTATAAGGTTGAAATACCGTTTTCTGCACTATCTCCAAATTTTAAACGGTATCCTGCATAATATTTAAGCTGCACTCTCACAGATTGAACGTTTTGACAACTTTTTTATTTTTTGTCTTGGAACGGGCCAATTTTTGCGATAATCCATGGAAACCAGTTAAATTAGACTGCTGACAAAAAATTAGATCTTAGATTTTTATATTTAGGTTAAAAAATGAAGTTTTATGTGACTTTGATTTATAACAAAAGTAAAACACCTATCTATTAAGCGTATTGTTGGTTTTGAGAAATGTTTGTAAACTACATATTACTTCATTTACCTATTCATATAATGAGTTTGTCTATGCATACACGTGAATTAAAAAGCGTGCCATAAATAAAATTTTATGGTACATAAAAGAATTTATGTAGCTTGCTAGGTGAACGATTTCATTGGTTTTGTATGTTGTGTTGTCGGGCTGAAAGTATCTGTCTTTATTTATCAGACAGCGCTACTGACGTTCTTTAGCTACTTTTTAGACTATCATTCAATTATAAATCTCTCATCATTCTTTGAAAGTCAACAACAATATGTTACCGATATCCTTCAAAACTTTACTTAAATAATGCATCTTTAACAATGTAAACATCATTTCAGACATTTTCAACACAAGAGAAATGTGGTGGAAATATAAATGCCATCAGCGTTTGCCAATATGGGACGTTCTCGTAGCACACGTACTCAACATTTCAAGTTCATTTGAAGTTGCGTGCGAAATAAACGCAACGCTCTGACATCCACAATACTGTCTGTAGTGTACATTCAGAACTCCTCGGCTATTTTGCATCGAAAACAACCTCGTGTGTATGCTGGTACATCAGTAGAAGTAGTTCGTATTTTGTTAAATAATAGTATGAGTTAATTGTAGTGTTTTAACATGTTTTGTATTGCTAAGTGTTTTATTGTATAAATAATTATGATTCCCAAGAGTCAAGTCATAACGTTTAACTTCTAAAATGAAATTACTAAGCGATCTACTTGCAGTGTAGTTAAATGTAAAGATTTCTGACATTGTAAACCGTCCATATACATCCGAGGTTGATTTTGATGGAAAATGGCCGGGGAGTTCCGAATGTACACAAAATGCCCTATTTGAGGCTAAAAAGGTCCGCCCCTGATTAAGAGCATAGCAATAATTCTTACTTTGAGTTTAAATAAACGGTCCTTGCAATTTAGTTCGAGGAATCGAGGAAGCGAGGATTTCGAGCCAAGAGAGTTTGAGCCAACGGGGTTTGAATGTTCCATTAGTGTTCAAGGTGGGCACAAATCATCACACCTGAATACGGATTGTTATTCACGATTTTTAACTAAATGTTTCTTAAAAGGCATGGCGAGTTCCGCCAATTCATAATTGGAATAATATTTTCAGGAAATGTTCGATTTTTATACTTAACTAGAACAACAATTTTGATCAATGTTATGTTCATCATTTATGTAAAACCCAATGACAATTGAACATGGCTCAGAAATCCATAGATATCAACACTAGTTGAAATAATGTGGCCGCTAATGAAAAGTTGGAATAAAATACTTGAATGTTTCTCTTTGATATATGTCATATTTCTTCGATTATTTGATTTAAGTTGACTAAATTGACTCACGATACAAAATCAACATTAATAGTTTCACCATAATTACTTAAATTAGTCCATAGGGAACGGTATTGATGTAAAAATGACCCTTTGACCTTTGCCTTGTCATTGAACTTGAGACTTTTTATTTGAATGAATTAAATAATTTGCTGTTTGTACGCCAAAATCCGAACACAAAAATAACGATCAAATGCATTTTCTCACACGGTCCAGTAAACACAATCAAAACTTTGATATTAGAAATGTTCTTGTCAAAAGCCTTTCAAAAATCGATAAACACTTAAAAGATAGGAAGTAATTGGTTCATTAGAATTCACAAATGTTGCAAATACTTGGGAATCAACATATTTTACGTTACACATACATTTATACACATATTTCATGTATTTTAACTCTTGCCGTAGGTTTATTACACGTATGCTGAAGGCGTCATTTCAAAAACTTCAAAAATGTCATACTTATGTTGATCTTTTGTACATGAATTTTAACTAAAAAAAAAATGGTGCCTCATTCTGGCGTTCGACGCACATTATTTTACGTTCACTGCCTTGTTTCAGTAAGATAACTTGGTCGGAAACATAACGCAACTAAAAATGGCTCAACGTCTCTGACCCGGCTAAGCAACAGTTCCCCCTTCCCTTAAATATCTCTTTCCGGTCCATCCGTTCAATAATGTTCTTTTTTCCGCACTACATAATGTCAAACTATTCTTTATTTTATGTACAGGCAAAACACGCTATGTCGGACCTCGGACAATATTTCGATATAACGAAACCAGAACATCGAGATAACAGATTTCGACATAGCGAGTTTATAGAAGTACACCCGTAAATTTACGGGCATATTCGTTATCTGCGGCATTCTTATTGAAACGCTGTCTATGCCCAAAATTGGGTAATTCCAGTAAATTAACGATCTTAATATAAGCCGTACGTTTTTATTTTATTAAACCGGCTTGAATTGTATTGGCGCACTTAAGATGTTTAGGGCCTTCAAGTTGCACTCTCACAGATTTACCGTTTTTACAACTAATTATATTTTTTCTTGATATGAGCAAATTTTTGCGTGAATATCTGCAAACCCAGTGATAAAAGACTGCTGACAAAAGATCAGATCGCAGATTCTCATATTTTCGTCCCAGAATTAATATTCTATGGCTATAACCGTTACTGACGGTTTAAGAAAAATGAATAAATCATCAATTTTTGAACTTAAGTATAAAAATCGGCAATCTAGTGTTTTTGTCAGCAGTCTTAAATGACTGATTGACATGCATTTTCGCTCGTTCCAAGAAAACAAAATATAAAAAGTTGTCAAAACATTTAATCTGTGAGAGTGCAGCTCTAATGGTACTTTTAATGGTAATGTAAAATCATTGGGTCATTTTTATATACCCTGACACATAACTCAGAAGGTGCATGCATAAACACTGACAAACCATGCACTTTGATTAAGTCCTAGATCATTGGGGAGCGGTAATATGTGTATAACAGTTTCCAAAATTTTGACTTAATCAAATCGACTGTTTTGTTAATGGTTATGCATTTCTTGTTCTGCCTTATCTGTCAGCGTATATCATACATGCTTTTATGTTTTTTCAAAGAGTAGAATTTAGGTCCAAAATCGCCCATCTTTTCTCAAACCACTGTACCCTTTTAAAGTTGTTGTGGTGTGTTAGACTGTTGGTTGGTTGAAAATACGACAATACACCAGAGGGACAAAAATAGGCCACCACTATGACGTTTACATTATTTTCAAGTCTGACGTCATCACGCCATCATGCTAGAACGTGACGTCATCACGCCAACTTGCCAGAACGTGACGTCAACACAACAGCATGTCAGAACGTGACGTCGTCACATCAACATGCCAGAACGTGACGTCAACACGCCAACATGCCAGAACGTGACGACATCACGCCAACATGCCAGAACGTGACATCAGCACGCCAACATGCCAGAACGTGACGCCAACAAGCCATCATGCCAGACCGTGATGTCAACACAAAGCATGCTAGAACGTGACGTCAACACGCCAACATGCCAAAACGTGACGTCAATACGCTAACATGCCAGAACGTGACACCAACACGCCAACATGCCAGAACATGACGTCATTACGCCAACATACCAGAACCTGCCGTCAACATGCCAACATGACATAACTTGACATCGGCACGCCAACATGCTAAAACATGAAGTCAAACACGCCAACATATTAGATTAAGATACATGAAATCAGCCACAATACATGTCACAAACAGTAATTCAGTAAAACCGAAATGAGTAAAAATTCCATTTTTGAGATAAGCGCCGTATGCCATTAAAGAAAAGTGTCATTAATGCTCTTAAAATGTTAGGTTTTAGAAATTATAGCGTGACAAATTAAATTGATTGAGCTATATAAAAGACAAACGCAGAGACGGAAGGCTTTTTAAGTTCGTTGTAAATGAACTGCCTCTACCGATGCCATCGCTGTATACGACCCACTCCAAGCGTAACGATAGCTGTCAGCTTGGTGGGAACATGCGGCTTTGTTCTATAATAAGTGAGACAAGTTCACGTAAATCGCGTATTTTTTTCTTTGCGTTCGCATTGACGATACTTTTCATCTTCAACTTTTGTATGGTACTGTATTCTTCTTAATTGAACAAGAAATGGAATACGCATTTGTAGGCCCAGTCTTATCAACAAGCGTATCTTACGATATATTTTTCAGATCCTTTATTCTTGATTGCAATAATATACAAGTTGAAAACGAAATGTTCGATTGGGAATATAATTCTTGGCTTGTTTCCTTTTTAGAGTTAAATTTTGAATTTAATTTCTGATTTCAATATTGAAATACTTTGTCGTACTCTCGCCTGTACCCCCCCCCCCCCAGCAAACAACAATAACAAAAAACAAAAACAAAAAAACAAAAACAAAACAACAACACACCAACAAACAACAATCACATAAAACACCCACACACAAAACACACACACAAAAACAACAACAAAACATACGTTTTAAAAGAACCTGATCAATTATTATATGTCAGGAATTTTAGTTTCACACTCAAGCAACAAGATTTAACTGAACTTACTTTTTTCCACTTTTAAGACCAATTTGTGTTTATGTTTACATATATTACATCACCGGTATTGAGCGCCCTACTTTAACACAGTCAAACCCTGCTGGCTCGAACTTACAGGGACCGGAAATAAAACCCCTCGAGCCTCGGTCAATTCGAGCCAAGTGGGAGAGTTAGATTGTACGTATAAGAGAGGATGCGAAACACTACATGTACGAATAAGTGTGCGTGTGGACTTCCTTCTATGTAGTACGTCATCAAGATATGTGCACATAATACACTTGTTGTGTACTACGTCATCAAGATATGCTTATTATACACTTTTTTTGTGTACTACATCATCTAGATACGTGCACATCATGATGTGTGCATCCTAATGGTGGATGGTTTACCTTAAAGCTGCACTCTCACAGATTTATCGTTTTTACAACTTTTTAAATTTTTGTCTTGGAATGAGCAAATTTTTGCGTAAATATCTGCATACTAGTGATAAAAGACTGCTGACAAAAGATCAGATTGCAGATATTTATATTTCCGTTCGAAAATTAATGTTTTGTGGCTAAACCGTTACTAACGGTTTAAGAAAAATGCATAACACACCAATTTTTGAAAGTAAATATAAAAATCTGCGATCTAATTTTTTGTCATCAGTCTTATATAACTGGTATCGATGCATTTTCACAAAAATTGGCTCGTTCAAGACCAAAAATTAAAAAGTTGTCAAAACGTTCAATCCGTGAGAGTGCAGCTTTAATACACTAGCACATCTTTGCATCCTTATAATGAATGGCTTACCTTAAAATTAACATCATCTATAACCCGAAACAGAGCATTATAGATAGATAATAAATACTGGATAAATAAGTTAAACTATCGTAGTCTAGCAATTTTCAATATTTATTCTGTTCTGAAGTGTAAATGTTAAGACTCAATTTCATTATGTGTTACAAAACAACTGTAACAACCAGATGCAGAGTCCGGAAAAGTTTAAACATAGTTATTTTACAGCGATTGTGAAACAAGTTATGACAACCTTATATCAATCCTTCCCTTGGCACGATTTTACACGAGAGTGTGTTCTTGTGTTGTGGGGGGAAACTGAAGTACCCGGAGGAAACCCACTTGATCGGCGTGGTGACAAACCAAACTCACATGCGCCCAAGCCGGGAAACGGATCAGGGTCGCCTAGGTGAGAAGCAAGTGCGCTAAACACTTCGCTTGCCGGACAACATAGATTCCTTTATTTTATCGTTGCTAAAACACTGTTCAAGGAAGAATAGTAATTGTTCTCATATGTGAAACAGTTTGTATGAATAAGTTGACGTGTTTTATAGTCTGTATATGATAGGAACTGAGGACGTATCGTGCAAGTTAACTGGTTACCGATCACAGCTTCGCTAATATTTTGATACCCAGTTGGCTCGAACTCTCAGAAACCGGCAAAACTTCTTCGAATCTGTAAAAAATTCGAGCCAAGCGGGAATGATAACGTTCAGTAAAAAGAAATCTGTTCTTAACATCCATTTCGAGCCAACGAGGACATCGAGCCAAGAGAGTTCGAGCCAACGGGGTTCGACTGTATTTACTTTTACCGCTCGCTAATTATTGAACGTTGTCCCTGACAACATAGTACCGAAACCCGTTTGGTTGAAATGCTCGTGCATAATCTGAATAACTTGGGTTGTAGGCGCTGTAACTATTACTAGACCTGAACGTGCTATGTAACATAAGTCCTTTAATATTATGTAATATAGAATAACATAGGTTAGCCAAGGGATGTCACAGTGGACCCCTATTTAACGTCCCTTCCGGAAGACGAATATAATTGTCTTGGTTGCTTGGCGGGGAATCGAACCTGCGATCTCTGGATTGACAGTCAAGTGTGTTACGACTAGAACTTGGATCCGCTAATATCATCCTCGGCCATTTTTATCGAAAACAAGCTCCGGGGCCGAGACAAATGGCCGAGTAGTTCCGAATGCCGCCAATAGGTCAGTCAGTACTGCTTGCTCTGTAGTATACACTTAAGTAACCAATCAATCCGAGTCGCGGTGAGAACTCGGTTCTAATTGATATTAAAGAATGAAGCGGAAATAACTTTTGCGATTTACATCTCTAACTGGTCAGGTCCAGAAAATTATCAATTGGCCACAAGTCGAAATATTTTACTCTATTTCCCGCGATTTTTTAGTCATCGATCAATAAATATTCCTTCATTTGTTCATATTTTTTAAATAAAAAGTAAAGAATTATGACCCTGCTATCTGAAATACATAATAGATGGGTTTCACTTTTGATAAGCTCATGTTAAGTTTGTCAAAACCAACGAGTTAACAATTGGTCAAGTCGAAATATCTCTCACCAGTCAATGAATTGTCACTACATTTACGCATACACCACAGATAGGTTTAAAGATGCACTCTTATTCCCAAATAAGGTTTACCACTATTAATACAATTGTTTTAATATACCAAAAAGGATGAATAAATGTCAAAAACAATGGTTCTTATGAGGGATGCCGAGTTTAGTTTGAAAGAAAGGTTAAGAAACACGGTATTTCTACCTTATGAGACGGTAGTAGATCACAGTAAATCTTTTAGCATTCACCAATCATTTAATATTTTTGCGTTTTTCAGCTATTAAATACACGGTTACAATCTTGTAATCAGTAATTAATATTTTCCATATATGCATTATTTAGTACGCAGTTAAAGGTTTATCACTCAAAATTAATGTTTGTTATACTAGTACATGTGTATGCATTTATTGTGAATAAGAGTGTCACTTTAAATAAACTCGAGATGATTTGGTCAGTTGCAGATATTAAATAATTGGTCAAGTCAAAATAACTCACTCTTAAGATCACTTTTATATATCGTAAAACCTTCATTTTAACAAACAGGCGAAACTCGCTATCTCGAACTCTGTTATTTCGATGTTCTGTTTATGTCGATTTTTTCGAATATATTGGGTTTAGCTATACCCTTATTGTATTTCGGTTATATCGAATGTTCGTTTTTTTGAAGATTTTCCCGTCGGTATGACTTCGAGATACATAGTTTTGACTGTATCACATTTATATTTATAGAATAGGGTCGTGCTATCTATGCATACGAGAAACCATTTTGAACCAGTCTGCCCAAGGTCTGGCCAAGGAATTACAAACTTATTAACTGAAACCATCTTTTCCTATTTCTCACTGTTTAATTAATCAATCAATATACATGTATGAAATAAAATAAACAACACTATTTTTTTCACGATTATTTTCAAAGAATAAAAACGTGCAATCAAAGCAAAAGTGTCGCTTAGCCCAAGAAAATGAACATTTCGTCAATTCCAAATATTTTATTACCCTATTGCGCGTAACTGCTTTCGTCAATCACAATAAAAACATACTTCTCACTCTTTGTATTTTACATCCATCTTTATAGCATGTAATTGTGTTATCATATCATACATGGCATCTGTCCATGAATTCTTACATGTGAAACATGTCAAAAATCTACACCAGAGGGAACTACAAAAGTGGTATTCTCACGGCTGAAAGTGACAGCCAACAGAACAGAGTTAGACACAAAGACTTATGAAGCAGTGGAGGCGTTGAAATGTCCTCCCGCATAAAAACACAACAAAACAGTTTTTTTTAGTTTGAAATTTGTTAGTGAGGGTTGTAAAACATTCCAACGTTAATATTACTCTCTGAAGATGTATCCGCTTTCTAAAATTTGATTATTGAAACAAAATCAGATTGTAACATGGCTAAGATACGTCTTAAAAATGGAAACACATATGACGCTTATTTCTTTTTGTGGCTGCCATCTTTGCGGCCATCTTGTTTCACGCCATTCGGAACTCCTCCGTCATTTTTTATCGAAAACAACCTCGGATGTATGCCGGTACATAAGTAGAAGTAAATCGTAACATTTTGAATTATATCATTAATTAAATGTAGTGTTTTAGCTTGTATATGTTGATTTAAGTTTAAATTAGTGTACCGATTTCTGACTAAGTAAACCGTCCATATACATCCGAGGCCGTTTTCGATAAAAATGGCCGACGAGCCTCCAATGGTTTCAAGCAAGATCCTCAATAATGACAACCTGTCTTTAATTTGATTGGTTAACAATATTGCCTTACCTACGTAAAAATGTAAAACCATTTTGCATAGACGCCATTGTACGGTTATGTGAAAATATAATTTAATGACCGCACTAACATACTAACAGAACTGTTTCTTTCACGGTAGCTGACAGCAATACATAATTGGATAATGTTTTAGCGTCGTTAAATCTTTGCGAACAAGGAATATGGCTTAGTGATGCTTTAAAGTAGAATACCACTTAAAGGCCTAGTTTAACCCTAAATGACCCTGAGTCAATCAACAAATACACAGGAAACGGCCCTTACTGTGACACCAGTGCAATAAATGGGTGATGCACAGCAGGGGATTTCATGCCAAACATTCCTTAAACTAGGCCTTTAAAGCTGAACAATCGGAGCACCTCGGCCATCTCCGCTATATGACGTGCCAATCGGAGCACCTCGGCCATCTCCGCTATATGACGTGCCAATCGGAGCACCTCGGCCATCTCCGCTATAAGACGTGCCAATCGGAGCACCTCGGCCATCTCCGCTATATGACGTGCCAATCGGAGCACTTCGGCCAGTTTCCATCGAAAGCAGGCTCGGATGTTATCCGGTACATTAGTAGAAGTAGTTCGTTAAATCTTAATATTAATATCAATTAAGTGTAGTGTTTTAATGTGTAATTTGTATAGCTTAGTTCAAATTTATTCCTAGTGAAGTGCATTATTGCATGAATAAATAAGTTTCTTTACAGTCAAGCCCTTAGGTTTAACTCGTAAATTGATTCTACTAAGCGAATCACTTGCAGCGTAGTTTTATGTAAACAATTCTGACATTGTAAACCGTCCATACACATCTGAGGTTGTTCTCGATGGAAGATGGCCGAGCTGCTCCGATTGAAACCGCAGCTCGGACGCGCATTTGAACTCTTCTGCCATATTTCATCGGAAACAGCCTGGCATGCTCTTCTATGTACAGGCATACAACCGAGGGACTGTTTCCGTAGAAAGGGGTTATTCGAATACTCGGACTTGTCGACGGTGTTGCACCTACAGTTGCTATCTATCTTATGAATCAAGCCGAGACTCCCTTCTCATATTCTTAACCGAGACTATCCCATCATATTCTTAACCGAGACTATCTCATTAATTCTTAACCGAAACTGTCCCATCATATTCTTAACCGAGACTATCTCTTTAATTCTTAACCGAGACTGTCTCATCATATTCTTAACAGAGACTGCCTAATCGAAATTTTAACTTAAACTAGTATCTTTATAAACAAAGAAGCTAACGCAATACAAAACACATAAAACAGCGAAACACAAATACATGATTTATCGACTTTCAAAATGCCTTCGATACAATGCAAAATAGTAAAATTTCTCTCTTTGATTTACATACTTACCAATTAATATACGACTATTTGACTTACTTTGGTTTTGTAAAAATAATTGTTGTACAGTGGAACCCCGTTAGCTCGAACTCACGGGGACCGGCGAAAACACCTCGAGCCTCGGGAAATTCGAGCCAAGCAGGAATGCTTACCTTCAGTATAAAGAAATCGGCCAATTCGAGCCAACCAGTAATTCAAGCCAAGGGATTTCGAGCCAACGGGGTTCGACCGTATGTAAACAACGTCAGCTTATTTATACAAACTGTTTTCACATATTAGCACAATTATTCATTATTGAACAGTCTTCTAGCGACGAAAAATCTAGGTGGTCCATTCTCGTTCACCAGAGTGATGATGCTATATATGCGTACCACATATTTATCATTATCAAACCTACGATGAATAAGAATGAGGTTGTCCGGCTTGCGTAATGGTTAGAGCGCCGCTTATCACTTAGGCAACTATGGTTCGATTTCCAGCCTGGATGCATATGAGTTTGGTTTGTAGTCACCAAGTCGGCGGACAAGTTTCCTACGGTTATTCCGGTTTCCCCCACAACGCACGACCACAAGCTCGCGTATAATCGTGCCAGCGACAGTAAGACAGTAATTTATATAATAGTGTAATCAGGGGCGGGGTGAAGGACTCGACGTAAAAGGGGGCGTAACTAAGGGGCGTAGCCTTTTAACTTGCGCCCTCCCTCAGAAACGAAATTTATTTGGTTTAAATTGTTGGTAGGGGGTTTGGTGGTCGTCCCTCAAGAACATTTTAACCATTTCTAGTCCGAAACGGTGCATTTTGGGCACATTTAATTACTTTTCTTCACCTTTATTGAAATAAAAAGTAAACTTGGACGATTTTTTTTTGGGGGGGGGGGGGGGAGGGGGGCGCCGGGCGCTCCCCTCCCCGTGAATCCGCTAGTGGTAATATCTTGTTTTATATTCGTTGCAAAGTATATAACTTTAAACTAATCTGGAAAAATCCAAAACAAACCGCATTTTAAAACTAACTATATAATTCCACAAAGTCACTTTCATGTTGTTTTTTTATCTGAATTTACCATTATGTGTTTATCGTGGGTTTTTATACAATGACATTTGATCATACAGTTATTAATATAGCTATCTGTGTTATATAGACTATTAGCGTACGGACACGCATAAGATTTATGAACAGAAAGACGCTATAAGCTTGCTGGATAAATGAACTCAGTGGGTATTTATTGTAAAGACATATCCCAGTTATGAAACATAAAGAAAGGGCTTGCCTATTTAGATAACACTTTGGATTGATAATCAATTCTGGATGTGCAATGAAAATCCTTCATCATTTCTGAATGGCCTATAACAATGTTCAGGAAGATTGTCCTCGATGCAATGTCAGTGTGTGTATACCACGTGATGAATTGCGTCATAAACGCTTCGACGGAAAGCAATATTTTGCTTCCAGTGAAGACTTTAAACAAAGATGACATAACCAGTTCTTCACCATTTTAAATGAAACATAGGGCAGTCTACGCCGTTTCCAGAACCCAGTCTTTGGTCTTTAAAAATGTGTATATACTGTCCCAAAACACAGGCTTGGATAAATCACTGAACGCTGACGTTTAGTCTACCACCTTCAAAGACACACTCTAACTCCCAAATGAGATATGCCACAATTCATACAGTTTTAATTTACCGAAAAGGATGAATAAATATCGAAAACAATGGTTCTTATGAAGGACAGTGTGTTTAATTTGAAAGAAAGATGCAGAAAACACGGTATGTCTACCTAACGAGATGATAGTTAGTCTTTTAGGACTCACCAATCATTTAATATATTTGCGTTTACAGCCATTTAATACATGGTTTCAATCGTGTTATCAGTATTAAATATATTATATAAATGCATTATGTAATAAGTTAAGTAAAGGTTTACCACTCAAAATGTATGTTTATTATACATGTGTATGTATTTTTTTTAAATACCAGTGTCACTTTAAACTGCCAGTTACATTACACAGAACATATCCGTGTCTAAGGACTCGACCTCAAATGTTTTGAAATATGTATTAATTAAGCCAGACACAAACGTCTTTAAACCGACAATAACTTCAAAACCAATACGTCTAAACATGATACAGGTCAGGCACAAACTTTATATGCTCAATGCAAGAAAATACCATTTTATAATATGCTTGATAAAACTACTTTAATTAACTTTATTTTACGCCATATGGCGGCTAATACACACGTTGGCGTTTGTTTTTGCAGTGATCTGAAAATTGTGTTTATTCACTTAGAGGACAAACGCGTAAACACAGTCTATCAACCGACACAGCTGCTTGGTTTAGCAAAACTATACAGCAGAGAGACTTACAAAAAACAATTGTTGTTAATTCTCAATTCTGTGATTTACTCACTGTTTATGCATTTCACCACTCCTTATTTTGTATGTATGTTATTCATTTCTGTAGCTCAAATACTTATTTACTTTGTTCAATATTTCCTGCAATAAATATTGGTTAAACCAAAACTATAAAAACACAGATATTTATATTCTATAGTTTGACAATGTCGTGGTTTAAATCAATAGAAAAAGAATCGGCACAATTTTAAAACCTGGAATTTAACAATATAATTCCACGTCATGGTTTAGATAACCACAGAATCGGCACAATTTTAAAACATAGTTGACTCATACTGGAATTTAACAATAAAACACCACTTCGTGGTTTAAAAAACAACCAAAGAATCGGCATAATTTTAAATATAGTTGATTAAATACTAGAATTTAACATTATGATACCACATTGTGGTTTAGATAGCCAAAGAATCGGCATATTTCTAAAACATAGTTGACTCAATACTAGAATTTAACAATATAATACCACATCGTGGTTTAGATAGCCAAAGAATCGGCATAATTCTAAAACATAGTTGATTCAATACTGGGATTTAACAATATAATACCACATCGTGGTTTAGATAGCCAAAGAATCGGCATAATTCTAAAACATAGTTGACTCAATACTAGAATTTAACAATATAATACCACATCGTGGTTTAGATAGCCAAAGAATCGGCATAATTCTAAAACATAGTTGACTCAATACTAGAATTTAACAATATAATACCACATCGTGGTTTAGATAGCCAAAGAATCGGCATAATTCTAAAACATAGTTGACTCAATACTGGAATTTAACAAAATAATACCCCATCGTGGTTTAGATAGCCAATGAATCGGCATAATTCTAAAACATAGTTGACTCAATACTGGAATTTAACAATATAATACTCCATCGTGGTTTAGATAGCCAATGAATCGGCATAATTCTAAAACATAGTTGACTCAATACTGGAATTTAACAATATAATACTCCATCGTGGTTTAGACAGCCAATGAATCGGCATAATTCTAAAACATAGTTGACTCAATACTGGAATTTAACAATATAATACTCCATCGTGGTTTAGATAGCAAATGAATCGGCACAATTTTAAAACATAGTTGATTCAATACTGGAATTTAACAATATAATACCCCATCGTGGTTTAGATAGCCAATGAATCGGCATAATTCTAAAATATAGTTGACTCAATACTGGGATTTAACAATATAATACTCCATCGTGGTTTAGATAGCCAATGAATCGGCATAATTCTAAAACATAGTTGATTCAATACTGGAATTTAACAATATAATACTCCATCGTGGTTTAGGAAACAAAAGAATCGGCACAATTTTAAAACATAATTGATTCAACACTAGAAATTTAACAATATAATTCCACGTGGTGACTAGCAAACAGGAAAGCATTCAATCGAAGTTGATATATTATCAAGTCTTTGTTTTGATTACAAAAACACTCATCATAAAAATTATTAGGGATTTTTGTAACGTATAAAACGGGCGGAAAATCAACAACAACACAAAACTTATCCCAGTGCTTTTTTCTACAATTTTTCATTTCTACAGTAAGTCAGCTTTCAGAAACCATTTCGGTTCTAGCTTGTCTGTCATATCATTGTAATACCTTAAGGGCTGGTATTCTATACTGGTCTTAACTGGATCTAAGAACGATGTAGCTAATCGGATTACTTGTTATTTATAACTGACCAAAAGAGTGAATGAAGTCAATCATGTATGACCATAAGATTGACTTAAGTTATATATTGAATACCACCCCTTGTCGACTTACTCGTCAAATGAGATTTACTTTTTTGTGACTATAATTAAATACTAAGTATCAAAGACACCAGAAGGAGAAAAGAGAGACAAATAAGTATTTGTTAAAGATGAATTCTTACTCCTAAATAAGATTTACCACGATTAATACAGTTGTTTTTATACCAAAAAGAATTAATAAATGTCGAAAAAAATGGTTCTTATGAAGGATACCGAGTTAAATTTGAATGATTAAGTTGCAGAAATACGGTAAATACCTTATGAGACGATAGCAGATCACTATCTATATTTAAGCACTTATATGTTTGCATTTCAGCTGTTAAATACACAGTTACAATTTTTTTTATCAGTAATTGACATTTTCCATAGATGCATTATTTTTTGAGCAGTTAAAGGTTATCACTAAAATGTATGTGTGTTATACATGTGTATGTATTGAATTGAATAAGAGTGTCAATTTAAATTGTCTCTAATACAACACCTATTCAGGAATAACTGCTTTAAAATCTCATTAATTGTATTTATAGTCAAACTCCGTTTGCTCGAACTTTCAGGGACCGGCCAAATTACTTGGAGTCTGGGGAAATTTGAGCCAAGCGGGAATGATAACATTCATTTAAAAGAATTCGGTTCTTTACTTCCAATTCGAGCCAACGAAGACATCGAGCCAAGCGAGTGCGAGCCAACGGGGTTCGACTGTATTTACTGAGTAAAGCTTTGGGATGTTACACGTATAGATATGTTGAATGCAATCGGTAGACATTATTACCACATAGTTTTGAATTTATAAAGTTTATGTACTAAACGTGGACAAAGATAATACATTTGTACAACAGCCTTGTATATTCCATAGGGAATCTCGCTTGTTATGTAAAATGCACTATTTCTTATGACGCAAGGAATTGCAAACCATTACGAGTATAAAGACTTAAAATCAACTGGCGGCTTGAACCCTTCAACAATGTTAATATATGCTCAAATATTGTCCACGATTTTGAATAGCGTTAGTTACGTTTTCAACAAAAGGCTTAAAGGTTAAATTATCCCTCAGCTTATGAAAGAGTCCTTGTGGGGGAGCGGTTTTGCTGTCAGTATTCTACTTATTTCTTAACTCTAACGGTTCGCTCCCCGCTAAAAACAATTTTCTACAGTCGAAACTCTGTTCTGATTATGTCGAAGGTTTTTTTTTCGGATATGTTGGTAAGAGTGTATGTTGGTTATATCGAATATTCGTTATCTCGAAGTAATACCCGAGATCCCGACGACTTCGACATAGCGAATTTTGACTTAAATTGCATTTTTTCTATTTCGGTATTAAAGAGTATGTTATTATAATATTAGTGATTTCAGATGCACTGCCGTGAAAAATAGTTATAGTCCAAAAACATGATCTAGTCTCTTTAACGCTCTACAGTAAATAGAAGTTCCATTCGCGAGGATGTAGACGTCATCGCATTTTATATTATTAAGTCGTTGGTTCGCTTTTCTCCATATGTTGACAACTTCATCATTTATTACTTAAAAAATCATAAAATAAACACTCTATCAATATGGTATAGTCATCGACGAAGTGTTCTTTAGAGTATAAACAGGCACACATTTGAATTTGAAGCTGCACTTTCACAGATTTACTGTTTTGGCAACTTTTTATTTATTGTCTTGGAACGAGCCAATTTTTGCGTCAATATCAGGAAACCAGTGATATAAGGCTGTTGACAAAAATCAGATCGCAGATTTTCATCTTTCCGTCGAAAACTGATGTTTCATGGCTAAAAGCGTTACTAACGGTTAAGGAAAATGCCCAAAACAACAATTTTTGAACTAAACTATCAAATTCTGCGATCTGATTTTTGTCAGCAGTCTTATATCACTGGTTTCCATGCATATTCATATAAATTAGCACGTTCCAAGACAAAAAATAAATAAAAGTTGTGTCAAAACGTTCAATCTTTGAGAGTGCAGCTTTAATACTCATTGTTTATTGGTTAAGAACTTTTATCATATATGCTATAAATTAATTGTATGTACTTTTGTAAATGTTTACTTGTGCTTGTTCCTTGTTTTCAGTTTCTGCTGTCCGATGACCTTCGAATAAATAACCAAGTTGTGTTTTTTTAGTCTGAAATAAATTAGATTTTTAGTCTCGGACTTTTTAATAAAAAATGGAATACAATACGAAAAGAGCAGAAACGCGCGTCATCAGATCTAAAAAAAAAGTTTTATCGACTTTTTAACAATTATACATTTTTTAATAATTATGTATAATTCTATTTTATTCTCACCTATACTTGCGTCTTGCATTTGATAGTCCATTTTTCCATTTTTATAGATTTAATTAAAACAAAGAAAACATTTAAATGTATATATATGAATATTAAATGTATATATATATTCTTAATTATTTTGATAATAATATTATTAATAATAATAATAATAATAATAATAATAATAATAATAATAATAATAATAATAATAATAATAATAATAATGATAATAATATAATAATATTACTAACTCATAGCAATACTAATATATCATAATATACTTATAATATTAATTACACAATAATAATAAAAACCATTTTTACACAATATTAATAATAACGATTATTACACAATAACGATAATAACAATAAATATTAATAAATATTAATAAATAAAGTTGAATATGAACTTCATCAAATAAAAGTAAAAAAAACTTACGCAATATTACAAGTTTCCAAAAAACAAACAAAAAACAGAAAAGTTCGAAAATACCCACCTTTCTTATATGTATCAAAGTCCTTTCAAATGTTACAGATCCTTCCGTTCACAATCAAAGACGTTCAGATTCTATCGTGTTTTAGCAAATAAATGACACATTTTAATAAATGGCAATAAATCTAAATGTTCCAAAATATTTCCTTAAAGTCACTTTGGGAATATCATATGTCATAAAGATATCCAATGTTGATAAATTATTGAATCGAATGAAATACGTAATGTCTACTAGTTGTCAGTTAATTCTGTTACATAAAATTTCAAAATTTATTGAAGAGAACATTTTACATTCATATTCTAGTAAGTGTGATTTAAGAATGTCGCCGTGTAAACCTTACGGTCCTGTTTTTATGAGCGACGGTTACGCTAAACTATATTGGCAAAGAAAATTCCGCAGAGGCGCTACAGAAGGTTGATTGGAAGTCACGTGACAATATCGCTTATTCAATTTGCCATGTATTGACAAAGAATTTGTGAGGATAATGTAAAATTAGAGATATATTCGGTGATTATCTCACATCCAATGCGGATTTATATATCTAATAAGTTTTGTGAGAAACTATTATAACAGTTTTTACGAGAGATAATATATAATTATACGGAGAAATAATAAATTCTTTTAAAAAAAAGAGAACAACATCAAGGAAGTGTTTGTTTGAATGTAGATTTTCTCACGATTTATTAACTGCGTTAGACAAAAGACGATTTTTTTACAAGTCATAAATGTCGAAACATATTATTTTTTTTTAAGTAATAACATACATATAAATATTCATTATTTTTGGTGACGGATACTACTATCTACGACCAAAGTCTTCACTTGAGACAGGGTTTTTATTGATGAATTTATTGTTATGTCAAAAAAGCGATGTTGAAATGCAAGTGCTCTCTGATATGAGCCTACGCATTCTGCACTGTTTCCACTAGCGGATACATAAGAGGGCGCATCCGGAGACCCCCCCCTCCACCCAACCCCCTGGCCAACACTGTGAACCAAATAAATTTCGGTTCTCATGGAGAATCTCATTTCAGAAATGCTACGACCATAAGTTACGCCCCCTCTATGTCAAAATCATCCTGGATCCACCCCTGGTTTTTGTTGCCCTATTGTTTTCTTTATAATAAATTGTGTGCTTATATCTTCATGCAATAAAATATGCTTAGATAACCTCCCCCCAAAACAACAACAACAACAACAACAAAAACAACAACAACAAAAAACAACAACAACAACAACAACAACACCCCCGTCCCCAAACATGCTGCAAATGTTGCTCCTTTGTAATACTGCAATTTTCAGAACGATAACAGCGATTCCCCTGGAAGAAAAAGAGGCATACCTTTTTTCCTGGTTGAAAGCATTTTTTTTATTATATTTTACCAGCTTAATTCGATTCCAGTTTTTGGCATAATTGAGGGAGTAGTCGGTTTCTTTTAACGTTTTGATATTACAGTTGAACATGGGCGAAAATAACACGAGCCTCGGAAAATTCGAGCCAAGCGGGATTGTTTACTTTCAGTATAAAAAAATCGGTCCTTTTCATCTAGTTCGAGCCAACCAGGAAATCGAGCCAAGCGAGTTCGAGCCAACTGGGTTCGACTGTATTTAAAAAAAGCTGATGAATGCCTTAAGGTTTTAGGCAATGTCATGATACTAAAGGTTAGACAATGTCCGAATGAAAAGAACATAACGTTTCATACTAATATACGTGTTTTTTAACAGCTCTTTTGAAATTGTTCGGATCTTAAAATGTGACTAGAAAAGATGATTTTTTACGAAGTTCTCATGACTCTACGTGTTCACAAAAAAACGCGTTACTTTGAAATATGTGAATAAAGTATTGTATCTTGATAGAGCAGTCTATAATAAGAAATAGTTAAATGACATGAAGTAATATTTTAATGCTTAAGAATAGGCGGAGTCAGCGAAACAAACGAGCCCTTCTTTATCATTCAAATTTTATTCCAGGTCTTCTAACTGACTTAGAATACAACCTCATTGGCTGACGTAAACGTAGGGTCTTTATCGGGGCACGACCGTTGAAAACCCGCGAAAGATGAGATTCTTAATGATTAAGCGTAGTACTTAATGAATGCCTCTCTGCAATTTCATTGGCTGAGAATGTAGGTTGTATTCTAATGTAGAGACAGAGTTCACCTAACTGCAAATGAACATTTCACGAACAATATAAAATATTTCCTGGTATTTGATGAAGTACTTTCGAAAAACAACGTTTTCTTTCTTTCTATCTATATCGATAGGCAACTTATTCAGTATTATGGTATGTTTTCTCCTGTGATCGACGATTGTATCGATAGGCAACTTATTCAGTATATGGTATGTTTTCTCCTGTGATTGACGATTGTATTGATAGGTAACTTATTCAGTATATGGTATGTTTACTCCAGTAACCGACGATTGTATCTATAGGCAACTTATTCTGTATATGGTATGTTTTCTCCAGTGATCGACGATTGTGTCGATAGGCAACTTATTCAGTATATGGTATGTTTTCTCCTGTGATTGACGATTGTATTGATAGGCAACTTATTCAGTATATGGTATGTTTTCTCCAGTGATCGACGATTGTGTCGATAGGCAACTTATTCTGTATATGGTATGTTTACTCCTGTGATTGACGATTGTATTGATAGGCAACTTATTCTGTATATGGTATGTTTTCACCTGTGATTGACGATTGTATCGATAGGCAACTTATTCTGTATATGGTATGTTTTCTCCAGTGATCGACGATTGTGTCGATAGGCAACTTATTCTGTATATGGTATGTTTACTCCTGTGATTGACGATTGTATCGATAGGCAACTTATTCAGTATATGGTGTGTTTTCTCCTGTGATTGACGATTGTGTCGATAGGCAACTTATTCAGTATATGGTATGTTTTCTCCTGTGATTGACGATTGTATTGATAGGCAACTTATTCAGTATATGGTATGTTTTCTCCAGAGATCGCCGATTGTATTGATAGGCAACTTATTCAGTATATGGTATGTTTTCTCCAGTGATCGACGATTGTGTCGATAGGCAACTTATTCTGTATATGGTATGTTTACTCCTGTGATTGACGATTGTATCGATAGGCAACTTATTCAGTATATGGTATGTTTTCTCCTGTGATTGACGATTGTATTGATAGGCAACTTATTCAGTATATGGTGTGTTTACTCCTGTGGTTGACGATTGTATCGATAGGCAACTTATTCAGTATATGGTATGTTTTCTCCTGTGATTGACGATTGTATTGATAGGCAACTTATTCAGTATATGGTATGTTTTCTCCAGAGATCGCCGATTGTATTGATAGGCAACTTATTCAGTATATGGTGTGTTTACTCCTGTGGTTGACGATTGTATCGATAGGCAACTTATTCAGTATATGGTATGTTTTCTCCAGAGATCGCCGATTGTATTGATAGGCAACTTATTCTGTATATGGTATGTTTACTCCTGTGATTGACGATTGTATCGATAGGCAACTTATTCAGTATATGGTATGTTTACTCCTGTGATTGACGATTGTATTGATAGGCAACTTATTCAGTATATGGTATGTTTACTCCTGTGATTGACGATTGTATCGATAGGCAGCTTATTCAGTATATGGTATGTTTCCTCCAGAGATCGCCGATTGTATTGATAGGCAACTTATTCAGTATATGGTATGTTTTCTCCAGAGATCGCCGATTGTATTGATAGGCAACTTATTCAGTATATGGTATGTTTACTCCTGTGATTGACGATTGTATCGATAGGCAACTTATTCAGTATATGGTATGTTTTCTCCAGAGATCGCCGATTGTATTGATAGGCAACTTATTCAGTATATGGTATGTTTACTCCTGTGATTGACGATTGTATCAATAGGCAACTTATTCAGTATATGGTATGTTTACTCCTGTGATTGACGATTGTATTGATAGGCAACTTATTCAGTATATGGTATGTTTACTCCTGTGATTGACGATTGTATCGATAGGCAACTTATTCAGTATATGGTATGTTTACTCCTGTGATTGACGATTGTATCGATAGGCAACTTATTCAGTATATGGTATGTTTTCTCCTGTGATTGACGATTGTATCGATAGGCAACTTATTCAGTATATGGTATGTTTTCTCCAGAGATCGCCGATTGTATTGATAGGCAACTTATTCAGTATATGGTGTGTTTTCTCCTGTGATTGACGATTGTATTGATAGGTAACTTATTCAGTATATGGTATGTTTTCTCCAGTGATCGACGATTGTATCGCTAGGCAACTTATTCAGTATATGGTATGTTTTCTCCTGTGATTGTGACGATTGTATTGATAGGTAACTTATTCAGTATATGGTATGTTTTCTCCAGTAACCGACGACTGTATCTATAGGCAACTTATTCTGTATATGGTATGTTTTCTCCTGTGATTGTGATGATTGTATCGATAGGCAACTTATTCAGTATATGGTATCTTTTCTCCAGAGATCGCCGATTGTATTGATAGGCAACTTATTCAGCATATGGTATCTTTTCTCCAGAGATCGCCGATTGTATTGATAGGCAACTTATTCAGTATATGGTATCTTTTCTCCAGAGATCGCCGATTGTATTGATAGGCAACTTATTCAGTATATGGTGTGTTTTCTCCTGTGATTGACGATTGTATTGATAGGTAACTTATTCAGTATATGGTATGTTTTCTCCAGTAACCGACGATTGTATCGATAGGCAACTTATTCAGTATATGGTATGTTTTCTCCTGTAACCGACGATTGTATCGATAGGCAACTTATTCAGTATATGGTGTGTTTTCTCCTGTGATTGACGATTGTATTGATAGGCAACTTATTCAGTATATGGTGTGTTTTCTCCTGTGATTAACGATTGTATTGATAGGCAACTTATTCAGTAGATGGTATGTTTTCTCCAGTAACCGACGATTGTATCGATAGGCAACTTATTCAGTATATGGTATGTTTTCTCCAGTGATCGACGATTGTGTCGCTAGGCAACTTATTCAGTATATGGTATGTTTTCTCCAGTGATTGACGATTGTATTGATAGGTAACTTATTCAGTATATGGTATGTTTACTCCTGTGATTGACGATTGTATCGATAGGCAACTTATTCAGTATATGGTATGTTTTCTCCAGTAACCGACGATTGTATCTATAGGCAACTTATTCTGTATATGGTATGTTTTCTCCTGTGATTGTGACGATTGTATCGATAGGCAACTTATTCAGTATATGGTGTGTTTTCTCCTGTGATTGACGATTGTATTGATAGGTAACTTATTCAGTATATGGTATGTTTTCTCCAGTAACCGACGATTGTATCGATAGGCAACTTATTCAGTATATGGTATGTTTTCTCCAGTAATCGACGATTGTATCGCTAGGCAACTTATTCAGTATATGGTATGTTTTCTCCTGTGATTGACGATTGTATTGATAGGCAACTTATTCAGTATATGGTATGTTTACTTCTGTGATTGACGATTGTATCGCTAGGCAACTTATTCAGTATATGGTATGTTTTCTCCTGTGATTGACGATTGTGTCGATAGGCAACTTATTCAGTATATGGTATGTTTTCTCCTGTGATTGACGATTGTATCGCTAGGCAACTTATTCAGTATATGGTATGTTTTCTCCTGTGATTGACGATTGTATCGATAGGCAACTTATTCAGTATATGGTATGTTTTCTCCTGAGATTGACGATTGTATCGCTAGGCAACTTATTCAGTATATGGTATGTTTTCTCCTGTGATTAACGATTGTATTGATAGGCAACTTATTCAGTATATGGTATGTTTACTCCTGTGATTGACGATTGTATCGCTAGGCAACTTATTCAGTATATGGTATGTTTACTCCTGTGATTGACGATTGTATTGATAGGCACCTTATTCAGTATTATGGTATGTTTTCTCCTGTGATTGACGATTGTATTGATAGGCAACTTATTCTGTATATGGTATGTTTACTCCAGTAACCGACGATTGTATCTATAGGCAACTTATTCTGTATATGGTATGTTTTCTCCTGTGATTGACGATTGTATCGATAGGCAACTTATTCAGTATATGGTATGTTTTCTCCAGTGATCGACGATTGTGTCGATAGGCAACTTATTCAGTATATGGTATGTTTACTCCTGTGATTGACGATTGTATTGATAGGCAACTTATTCAGTATATGGTATGTTTTCTCCTGTGATTGACGATTGTATTGATAGGCAACTTATTCAGTATATGGTATGTTTTCTCCTGTGATTGACGATTGTATTGATAGGCAACTTATTCAGTATATGGTATGTTTACTCCTGTGATTGACGATTGTATTGATAGGCAACTTATTCTGTATATGGTATGTTTTCTCCTGTGATTGATGATTGTATTGATAGGCAACTTATTCAGTATCGGGTATGTTTTCTCCAGTGATTGACGATTGTATTGATAAGCAACTTATTCAGTATATGGTATGTTTTCTCTTGTAACCGACGATTGTATCGATAGGCAACTTATTCAGTATTCATGGTATGTTTTCCCCAGTAACCGACGATTGTATCGATAGGCAACTTATTCAGTATATGGTATGTTTTCTCCTCTAACCGACGATTGTATCGATAGGCAACTTATTCAGTATATGGTATGTTTACTCCTGTGATTGACGATTGTATCGCTAGGCAACTTATTCAGTATATGGTATGTTTTCTCCAGTAATTGACGGTTTATTAGTTTAAACTTTAACAACGAATATGAAGACCGCCATTCTCGTTGACACGATGTTGCGTGTGAGTTTGGTCTTGTGTTGTAGTGGAAACCGAAAAACCCGGAGAAAACCCACCGGTCCGGGCATGTGACAACCAAACAAACTCGCATATTCCCAGGCCGGGAATCGAACAACTGCGCTAATCGAAAACAGGCTTAATAGCTGCGAGAATATGATACATTGTTGTCAGCGACCATATATTAAAAAAACCACACACTTGCTCAGGCAATCAACGGACAATGCACCAAATAGAACAGGCGAAAAGCTTAAATCTGCATTTCTGTTTAATGTCATAACTTTACGCTTCATTATTTTTCAATATCGTGCACGTCATTCATTTCATCGCTATTCGTACTTTTTTAACTGCGTGCGCTCCGAAACAAAACATGTTTAATATTTTAACAAAATCTATTGCCTACAGTGCGTTTATACACCGTGATGAATTGCGTCATAAATGCTACGTCGGAAGGCCATATTTTGCTTTGAATGAGGACTTTAAACAAAGATAACTTTTTTACGCCGCTTGCAGAGCCCCGCCTTCGGTCTTTTACCAGAGTTTGATTGAGAGTTTAGTTTCGGAAAACACTTAGACAAACCTTTTTACAAAACCGCCGCCTGATGGAGCACTGTCAAAACCTTAGTTTGAAAACAGGTTTGTCGAAGTGTTGGAGTATACTGATCTTCTAATCAAACCCCTGTAAAACACGAAGGCAGAACTTTTAAAGCGGCGCACTGCCTTTTGTTTCGTTTAAAATGGTGAAGAAAAGAAAAGTTATCTGTGGTTGCAAAATAAAACATTACTGGTGTTCTCCACGAAATTTCTACTACGATTTAATTAGCTGTAGTGATAAGACATACAATGTATACATATAAATATATACACAGGAACGTCGTCTTGTTGTTGTAGTCAATATTTTTGGTACTGACATACATCCATCGTCCTCAACCAAGGTACATTTTCCGTAACTCTCCAAAATGATATGTCGTTTTAGTCTACCGGGTGCACCCGACGATGACAGAGTTCCAGCAATAAACGTATTATGTCTATTCTACTGTTTGATTTGCAAGCCCACAGGGGCACGACACTATCAAGGCCTATGGCATCGCAAATAATGAGTTTATGTTGTGAGCAGTATGAATTACTTTACGGGAAACGAAAAAGTTAAAAGCGTAAATGTATACAGTGCGGGTGTATTACTTAAAACTGTATTGCAAGAGCTCTTTGAAGGCAGTGCCTTATTTCATGTAACAGTGGAACTTATACCGATAATTGTTGGTAATCGCTGGTACAATCTTTCTACTTGGATGAAATAAAACACAAAAAGAGGTCGTAAATATTGGCCTAATGAATTTATGTCAATATTAGAAGTTAAAACAGCGATTAGAATTTATTTGCGAACGTTCAACGCTCTAAACAGTTTCGATAAGGCTTGGGCGACGTTATTTCGAGCAGAAAATTCTGATTTACGATGGATAATTTTCTGAATTGAGACCCATGAATATAATTTAGGGTATTGTTTTCTTGCGTTTATTATATATATAACAGGCATTCGTTGTTCAGCATACTACAAAGTTACTATATTAAGAGTTTATCTTTTGACAAAAAAGCAAAGCACATTGTTTTACCTCACTCCCTTTATTTTCTATGCAATATACAGTGGGTGTATGCCACCTCGTTAGTTGCGTCATAAATGCTTCATCGGAAGGCAATATTTTGCTTCGAATGAAACCTTTAAAGGCTAGTTAAAGCCTTCTATCAGTGCCCCCTCCTCCCCAAAAACAAACAAACAAACAAACAAACAACAACAAAAACACAACAAAAAAACAAAACAAACAAATTGTGTACAATACACAACCTCTGTTTATTGATCTTAATCTATTTGCCTTGATCCCTCTAATCAGATATCCGATCTGAGTATCCTGCTGTGCAGTTCGGGAGGTTTTATTATAGAAATGGACCCTAAATGGCCCTGAGCCAATAAACGAATACACAGGAAATTGGCCCCTACTGTGACACCAGTGCAATTAGCAGAAGATGGACAACAGGGAATTATCATGCCAAACATTCCTTAAACTAGGCCTTTAAAGAAAGATAACTTATTATTTCTTCACCATTTTAAATGAAACATAGCACAGTCTTTAGTTTCTTGACACACATGGTCAAATATTTTCACAAAACCTCTGCCCTGGAGCACTGTTAAAACATTATTTGGAAAACAGGTTTGTCTAAGTGTTTGAGGAAACTTATCACCTAATCAAAGTCCGGTAATTATAAGAATGCGGGGCTCTTTAAGTGGCATTGACATCTTTTCTATTTTTTGCGTAACTATCTGCAAACCAGTGATATAAGACTGCTGACAAAAGATCAGATCGCAGATTCTCGTTTTCCGTTCGAAAATTAATGTTTTATGGCTAAGAGCATTACTAACGGTTTAACGGTTTAAGAAAAATGCATAAAACATCACTTTTTTTAACTTAAATATGAAAATCTGCGATCTGATTTTTTTTGTCCGACAGTCTTATATCACTGATTTGCATATATTTACCAAAATATTTGCTCTTTCCAAGACAAAAAAATGTTATCAAAACGGTAAATCTGAGTGTGCAGCTTTAAAATAGGTTTATCAACAAAAAAATCACTGGGGCCTCGCAATTTTGATCACCGAACTGGTAAAAATATTGCTTACAATGTTTTCATTAGATGAAGAAAACAAACTATGGCTGGTGCAATGTGTAAACCCATCTGATTACGACCGAAATACGATACATCCGTTTATAAAATTGTTACGTGAAGACGACGTGTTTGCGTTATACAAATTGAATTTTAAAGCGTCGGAATTGAACTTCTGACGTGAACCAAATCAATCGTTTATCCATATACACAGAAAATCGAGTTAAGCTTTTTTCTGACAACTAGCATAACAATCACCACCAGGCGAATAGAATAAGCACCCTGATTGAGGACATCCTTGTATTGAACCCTTCTCAAGCAAATTCTTGTATTAGATTCTGTTAGTTGACATTTATTTACGGAAACAATATGAGCATATTTGCCAACGCTACCATGAAATAGAATTATTATGACAATGAGTGTGAAGTAATTACACGGAGTATTTCCGATTGTGTGGTTATTTTTCTTTGATCTGCGCAAGTATCAATTGTGCATCCGGTTCATTAATTGGTTCGTTTATTGGATGTTCTACATCAGTGCAATCAGCATGAATGAGCGGAAAATGTTATTTGCTTAACTAATTGGGGGCGGCAGAATTTTCGCAAATATTTTGCAGGGCGGGATGTCAACAAGCCACGAACATTGTGGGAAATAAATTGTTTAAGAGGTATTCGAAGATTAAGTGACACTCTTATTCAAAATCAATCCATGCGCATGTATAACAAACATTTTTTTGAGTAATAAATCTTTAACTACTTTCTAAAAAATGCATTTATGGAAAATATTAATTACTGGTAACAATATTGTCTCGTAAGGTAGAAATATCGTGTTTTCTGCACCTTTATTTCAACCGAAACTACACATCATTCATTAGAACCATTGTTTTCGACATTTATTCATCCTTTTCGGTATATAAAAACATTTGTATTTTAATTGTGGTAAATCTGTGGTTAATCTTAAAGTATAAATTTTGAGTGATAAACCTTCAACTACTTATAAACTAAATAATGCATTTATGGAAAATATTAATAACTGATAACAAGTTTGTAATTGTGTATTAAATAGCTGAAAATGCAAAAATATTTAATGATTGGTAAATGCTAAAAGATTTATTTGATCTACCATGATCATCTCATAAGGTAGAAAATGCCGTGTTTTCTGCACCTTTCTTTCAAATTAAACGCAGTATCCTTCGTAAGAACCATTGTTTTCGACATTCATTATTTCTTTTTGGTAAATTAAATCAATTGTATAAAATACGGTAAATCTTATTTGGGAGTAATAGTGCATCTTTAACAATCCAATCCTTGGCCAAAGTCGCGTGATTCCTCACCTTGTAAAACTAGGCCTTTAAGCAAATACTGATGTGAGAAGACTTTGGTACGCAATACGTTCTCAAGTTTTATTTCGCAAGGTGAGTCAAGAGAGTATCGGGCTAATGTTATACATTTCAAAACTGTTCCTTCCGCTCGGCATTAGACCAAATTTTACCCTCGGCTGTTACAGTGTTTGTATACCACGTGATAAATTACGTCATAAATGCTACGATGGAAGGCTACATTTTGCTTCAAATGGAGACTTAAAACAAAGATATTTTTTTCTTTTTCTTCACCAGCTTAAAAAGAAACAATTGCAGTCTATGCTGTTTAAAGAGAACCTCCTTCGTATAATTTCCGGAGTTTGATTAGGTGATTAGTGTCTTCAAACACTTCGACAAACCTCTTTTCCAAATGTTGTTTTGACAGTACTCCATCGGCGGTTTTGTGAAAAGGTTTGTCGTTTTAAGAAGCTAAACTCTCAAACTCTGGTGAAAGACCGAATGCGGGGCTCTGTAGCAGCGTAGAATCGCTATGTTTCATTTAAAATGGGGAAGAAATGGTAAAGTAATCTTTGTTAAAACTTTTCATTCGAAACATTTATGACGCAATTAATCACCTGGTATACACACGCTGATGACACAATTAATCACGTGGTATACACACACTGATGGCATAATTAATCACTTGGTATACACACACTCATGACGCAATTTATCACGTGGTATACACACACTGATGACACAATTTATCACGTGGTATACACAAACTGATGGCACAATTAATAACGTGGTATACACACACTCATGACGCAATTTATCACGTGGTATTCACATACTGATGACGCAATATACACGTGGTATACACACACTGATGACGTAATTTATCACGTGGTATACACACTAGTGATGTTCCGATGATCGATTATAATCGAAAATCGATTGGTTGGGTCTGAAATCGGCGACAATCGATTGTATTTGGTTATAATCGATCATCGAAAAAAAAATTGAAAAAAATATAAGTAATTGTTCAGACGTTATCTTTAACAAAATGGCAGATGAAAGCCACAATGAGCAAAAGAGTAAAAATGAACT
Source organism: Mya arenaria (assembly GCF_026914265.1). Taxonomy (NCBI): domain Eukaryota; kingdom Metazoa; phylum Mollusca; class Bivalvia; order Myida; family Myidae; genus Mya; species Mya arenaria. The sequence continues at coordinate 30,025,195 of NC_069128.1, forward strand.
ATTTTGTATATAAAACTTAATTACTTCAATCATAGACATAACGTATATGTATATAATGATTAAGAGTTTAATAATGTGCATGAATAAAACTTCACTTTAGGTTTTATCTAGTATTTTAAAAAACCGATTGTACTATTGATAATCGGTTACTTGAGTGGAACCGATTATCGATTGTTAAATTGGAACCGATTCCCAACACTAATACACACACACAGTGTCAGTTGCAGACTGAATGAATCCGGAACATACAACAACAGCATTTTCTTTATTGCATAGACGACCAAAATATCGCAACAGCAAATGATTGCTTCAACTTAAATAATTGCATGAGGGTATCAAAACAAACATACACAGATTCGACATAAATAAACTAATTAACTAAATTTATTTAACACACGTGGTATTTTTACTTCATTACGGGAACAGTAATAGTTACTTTTAAAAAGGTTAAAAAAAATAAATATTCATAGGTATTAAAGATGCACTCTTATTCCCAAATAATACTTTCCACAATTAATACAATTGTTTTAATATACCAAAAATGATGAACAAATGTCGAAAACAATGGCTTTTATGAAGGATACCGAGTTTAATTTGAAAGAAAGATGCAGAAAACACGGTATTTCTACCTTATGAGATGATCATAGTAGATCACAATAAATCTTTTAGCATTTACCAATCATTAAATATTTTTGCATTTTCAGCTATTTAATACACAATTACAATCTTGTTACCAGTAATTCATTTTTTTTCCATAAATGCATTATTTAGTAAAGAGTTTAAGTAATAGGTTGATCACTCAAAACATATATTTATTATACATGTGTTTGTATTGATTTTGAATAACAGTGCTACTTTAAATTTCAGGTGTTACATTTTACATATATTGCATACACTTCTGAAGTATATATCGATAGAGGGCACCAACTGAATGAAAAAGATTGACCGTTGGAGCTGGACATTCCACGGTCGGCGACATTATGGCGGTGGGCCTGCTAGTGTATTACCTGGGAACATAAACGCTTGTGCTAGCTAGATTGCCCGTCCCTGAGCAATTGAAGTTATGTTCAGTAAACACTTTTTAAAGGTCTGATTTTAGAACATGGAATCGATATATTTAGCGGGAAGTAATTATGAAATTATGATGTATACATCCATATTTGTTATCGTGCCTGTCGTAAACCATCGTTTTACATTGCCGATATGGTACTCATTAGTTTTGTCAATAAAGTCGTTAAGTCATTTGGAGGAAAAATGTTACTAAATTGAGGCGTTGCAATCGTAAATATCCAGTGGAATTCTGAAAAAACTGTATCTCCGGGAAAAGTTTGTAACAAAATAAAACTTAAAATATGCGTAGTATAACCAACGGCTTCTACGTACAGTCGATTACCCCGCTGGCTCGAACCTTCAGGGGCCGGCAAAAATACTTCGAGCCTCGAAAAGTTCGAGCCAAGCAAAAATGCTTAACCTACAGTATAAATAAATCGGTCCTTTACATCAAGTTCGAGCCAACGAGGAATTCGAGCCTAGCGAGTTCGAACCATCGGGGTTCGATTGCACTAAAATGTCTTGGTGTAGGCAATCAATATTACGGAAAATATGGATTGGCTGTTCTATTAACATGGCAAAATAAGTTGTTAAATATTTATTAGTTTAACTTGTCTTTACCAGGGATTTAAAGCTGCCCTCTCACAGATTGAACGTTTTGACAACATTTTTAAATTTATTTTTGTCTTTGAACGTGCCAATTTATGCGACAATGCATGGAAGCCAGAAATATTAGACAGCTGACAAAAAATCAGATCGCAGATATTAATATGAAAGTTAAAAAATGATGTTTTATGCATTTTTCTTAAACCGTTAGTAACGCTTTTAGCTATTTAACCATAATTTTCGAACAAAAATATGAAAATCTGCGATCTTATTTTTGTCAGTAGTCTTATATCACTGGTTTGCAGATATTTACGCAGAAATTGGCTCATTCCAAGATTAAAATAAAAAAGTTGTCAAAACGGCAAATATGTGGTAGTGCAGCTTTAATTTGTTTGTCACTTGATACTTACAAGGTTCCTAAGCCAAGTTAGACTCACGATAGAGCTATGAAAACTGCCAAAAAAAATCTTTCCATGATGTCATACGTATATCTGTAAAGAAGAAACGTTTTCGATTAGTCAAGTGTTGGTATGTCGCATTTTAAGTTTCTTTTTTTATTTTGATATCATCGAAATTGGTTCATCCAACGACGATGGCCTTTTCGAAAGCGAAGTTTTGGGCCGAGCTCCCGAATCCGCCATGTTAAATTCTAACTTTTTTAACAAAATATTCGACGACCGTTCCCGCGACTTAAACTCTAACAATGAATGTGAGCGCCAAATAAAGGAAATCAAGCGAAGAATTACCGAAAAGGAATTAAAGGTACTAGAGGTACAAGAGTTATCTCCCTTATAATTAAGATTTTTGAAGCAAAAATTGCACATATTTTGACGTCATTTACCTTGATTTTAACTTCTTGTGTTTCGCTATTATGCTCTTATTCGTTTTTTATAAAGTATATATATTTGTTTAAGATTTCCCATAACAGTTAAATAAAAGAATGCAGGTGACCCTAAGCAGAATTTGATTACATGTATTATATACATTTTTACTTATTTAGAATAAAACCTACATTTTAAGCCAATGCAATTGCAGATAGGCAATCATTAAGCACCAGACTTAATCATTAAAAAGTTCAGCTGTCACGGGTGTTTTAAGGTCCGCCCACTGCCACTCATCCAATAAAAAAACCATTAAAGTTGAATTCTAAATGATTAAGACTTGTACGTAATGAATGCCTATCTGCAATTTCATTGGCTGTAGATGTAGATTGTATTCTAAAAGAGGTAGGACTAGACGAAGACTGTTCAGATGAATGTTTGTTATTAATGTGTAAGTATTGGTTTTGAATAAGAGTGTCACTTTAAATGAGATTGAACTAGACGACGACGGTCCATTATTTGGTCAGAGTGTCATGCTACCTTCATTGGAATTATTTTTCAGGGAAGGGGCATAACGTATCGACATTTGGTTTAAAATCGGAAAAGTTGTACCGGGCCTTTCTCTTCTTTGAAAGGCGCGACACGTTTCCGTGTTGTTTTATCTACGTTTTAGGGATGCAAACGAATGTTTGAATATTCGATCAAACGTTTGGTATTCCAATGTCATAATCGGTATTCGAATATTCAATATTTTTCGTTGAGTAGATAAAATGATAAACCTTTTGCCTACAACTGTGTTGCAGTGTGGTTGCTGTATGTCAAATTCCATGGTTTTGTTTTTTCAACAAACGACGACAGGCGTGAATGTGATGTTACTTCACTATTCACGCGTTATATGTCAATTTAGGTACTTTAAACAGTCCCCATAATGCACCAGTCAATTGTAACCACGCCCCCCCCAGGTCCGAGGGTATACCGGGGATAGCCGGGGAAATGGGCCGTGTTTTTCCCTTCCAGGTGTCCCCGCAGTGCCGGGTGACTGCGGTGGTTTTGTCTTCATACCAAATATAGCGGGGAATGGGCTTTACCTTGAATCCCTTGGGTGCGGAGGCATTTGGCGGGGGTTTCACGAGCAGTTCGTCCCCGCAGGGCAAGGACTTTGCCCGGACTTGGCTGGACAGAAGGTCAAAGTCCCCGCTATTTCCGGACCTGGGGGTCCGTGGTTACAATTGACTGGTGCATAATATAACAAATCACTCGCTGATTGGGCAAGGCCCGAGTGCGAGTTAAATAAACTAGGCAACCAAACCAACAATAACTGGCTATTAAACAATTGACATCGACACTACAATTTAATGGCGCACAATAAAGGTTGATGCCATTTTTTTATTGCATTTTCATGTTATACTTATTTGATCAAAACACCAACAAGAACCTGATTTGTGTACGGATTAAAAAATGACAGCGATATTTTGGAGCTATTTTAACGACGGAATTTGTGGCTACGCATCGAACAATTTTATGTTTTTATAAAGGTCATTTTTCATCTGTACACATACCGTATGTTTTTTGGTTTAAACAATATGAATTCATTATTAAACAATGCATAATACACGTACATGTATATTAGTACAACGTTAACAAATGTATATTTGTACGACGTATAAAGAACTTATAATTCTGGTTACAACTTTATGTAACCAGCGTTATCGAGGCGCCAGTACCTATTTTGTTTTAATTTAGTTGCCTGTAGCCAGGCTTAAAATAGAAAATGACGTCATCCTTTTCATCGAAGAGGTAGCCGTCAAAATTTCTCAAACGTAAACACGTATCCGTCCCGACTTGCGGTCTCGACGGATACGTGTTTACACACCGAACTTGACGTGATACAAGTCACCAGAAAAGCGTCCTATCATAATGCACCAGTCAATTGTAACCACGCACCCCAGGTCCGAGGGTATACCGGGGATAGCCGGGGAAAACGGCCGTGTATTTAGTTTCCAGATGGCCCCGCAGGGCCGGGTGACTGCGGTGGTTTTGTCATAGCGCCAAATTTAGCGGAGATTGGACCTTATATAGAGTCTCCGGGTTGCGGGGGCATTTGGCCGGGGTTTAACCATCAGTTCGTCCCAGCAGGGCTGGGATTTTACCCGGGGTTGGCTGGACCGAAAGTCAAAGTCCCGGCTATTCCTCGGACCTGGAGGGGGGGGGGGGGCGTGGTTACAATTGACTGGTGCACAATATCCCCATACATATCGTTGACATATTAACAATACACAAGGAAGTTTTCTAGCAATTTTAAACATAAAGAGTAAAAATGATTAAGATTTCAAAAGGACTTCTTGGGAGTAGTGTCAACATCTTGTCGGTAAATTAAATCTCGGTTGTTTGTTAAAGTTAACAAACCCCACAATTACCGAAAACTATAAAATTTAAAGAAATCATTCCTTTGTTCGATGCGACATTTACGACGAATACCATCTATGGAATACAATACCACGGGCATTCAGTGGAAATCATAATAGACTTTGTAAAAAGTAATAATAGCGTTCAAAGTTCTGATGCCTCTCCGCTTTATATTTAAACGAATAATAGGCAATATTTGCTTGGTATCTAAACACCGCGCTTTATAGACTATATGTACCTCCCATGGCCGAGAGTGTGAGATAGGTTCATCCCGACCCGAGCTTAGTGTGGTTTGCGAGGGTTGGGATGCACCTATCTTACACGAGCGGCTATGGCAGTTACCTTTTCTCCCACCAAGTAGTTCAACCTTATGAGACGATAGTGAATCGCAGTAAATCTTTTAGCACCAGTCAATTGTAACCACGCCCCCCCCCCCCCCCCCCCCCCAGGTCCGGGGGTATACCGGGGATAGCCAGGGAAAAGGGCCGTGTTTTTACTTTCCAGGTGCCCCAGTAGGGCCGGGTGACCGCGGTGGTTTTGTCATAGCGCCAAATATAGCGGAGATTGGGCCTTATATAGAGTCTCTGGGGTGCGGGGGCATTTGGCCGGGGTTTAACCATCAGTTCGTCCCCGCAGGGCGGGGATTTTTCCCGGGGTTGGCTGGACCAAAAGTCAAAGTCCAGGCTATTCCCCGGACCGGGGGGGGGGCGTGGTTACAATTGACTGGTGCATTACCAATCATTTAATATTCTTGCGTTTTCAGCTATTAAATACACGGTTACGATCTTGTTATCAGTAATTGTTATTGGTATACTTAAGATCAGAAGCAGAGCAGCAACCAGGGGGAGCCCGTAGTGGATATTCTTTTACCGATCATTACATTCAAGAAAAGCATAGCCTTTTCAATATTTATTCTTTTTCATTGTCTTTATCTTATGTTTGGGAAATAATGGGCAAGGTTCGGACGAAATGTCGGTAAAATATCAACGGTTCTGTCATGGTATATCTATGATCAGGTCCGACAAATCTATATAAAAACCACAAATTGTCCATTATAGACCATACTCCTTTGCGGCAGGGTGACTTTCGGTTTACTTCCAGGATTTGATTTACTAATGTTATTGTGCCACAATTAATCGAGGTCGTAGTTGGATTCGCTGCAAAAACCCAATTGACATGTGAGTAAAAGTAACCTTAAGATTTATGTTCTTTCACGATTAAATAGCTTTCGTTGTTTTGTTAGAATTTCTAGTGTTACCAATCATTACAATTGATCAAACTTCTGAAATATTGATGGGTGGGGTAATGTGAAGACACTCAAGTGGTCTTTTTCTAAATGACTGAAATTACTTGAAATAAACGTTTAAATCATTATTTTAAATACTCACAATTATTTTTCGTTTGCAGGGACAATATTTGCACCAGTAAACTTTACAAAATGTAGCATTTAATATTATTTCTGCTAAGTACTGCGATTAAGTGGTTGAAATAAAGTTGAACTTTTGATCAAGTGAATTACAGCAATAAACTGTTTAGGTTTAAAATAACAACATGAAAATAACAGAAATTGAAATTTACAATTTATATATCCCATATTTTGTTTTAGCAATACCCTACAGGTGATAACTTTTGGATGTGCCATTTTTATTTCAGGGAAATGGGTGGTCCCCTGTCACCACGATTGGCAGGTGGCTACAAAGGATCTGTCGGTGCCTTTTGCTGGGTTCCTGGATGTGCAAACTCACGGGGTCGATGCAACAGAAAAGGATTAAAGCTATCTTTCTATAAGTTCCCAAATGATGAGAAACAGAAAAAAAGAGATGGCTGGACAGGATAAGGCGTGATGATCATGATGAGTCACCACAGTGGCTTGATGACAAAGGCTCATTAAAGTCATAATAAAAAAGTTCAACTAGCCAACATTATATTTTATACATACTTGAACATGTATATCATCAATATAATACATTGCCATAAACATAAAATGAGATTTGACAAAATTCAAAAATACCCTATACTGTTTCATATTATATATTAGTATTCATAATATTGACAAAATAATAATAACATGTAGCGGTACATTAATAAAAAACTGAACAAAGTAGGGTGTCAGATGTAAATTAATTCATTAATATATGTATTATAATATACTATCAATGTTTCTTGAAAAATCATAGTAATTTCAGCATACGGCGAATTATAAGTGCAAATGTTTATTTTGAAGGTTGCTTTTTTGTATTTGATGTTTAATGTCTTTATATTTAAGGTGTCCACGTGGAGAAGACACCGATTTCAACCAAGAGAAAAAAGGCACCAGAGTCCTGTGGGAAACTTGGTCGGCCTAAGGTGCAGCGGACATTAGAATTTCTTGGTTCTGTTTGGGAAACAACTGACCATGACTATGTGAAGTCAAATAAGGGCAATGTTGAAGAATCACAACTTGAATCAAAATTGATAAATTTAGAAAAGGAAAATGAAACTCTAAGATGTAAGCAGCTACGTTTGGAGAACATAAAAGAAAATGATGAAAAATTCCAGTTCTACACCAACCTTCAACCAACCAACCAACCAACAATTATGCTGTTTTTTCAGCTCTTTGTGCCTACATTCAATCTAGAATGAAGACAATGGGTGTGAATTATTGGAGAGGTAAAGAAACCCATGTCTCAGGTGAACTAGTTGTAAACAACAAAGGTCCGTACAGGAAATTTACTGTTGAGGAAGAAATCTTCATAGTGCTGATGAAGTTGAAAACTGGGAACTTTAACGAAGATTTGGCTCAAACCTTCGATACGAGCCCAGCACATATTTCACGACTTTTTAGCACTTGGATAAACATCTTGTGTTCTGAGTTGAAACTTTTATTCGAAATGCAGAGCAATGAAGATGAAAAAGCCGAGTGCTACGCTAGTTTTGATGATCTAAAAATTGCGACAGATTGTACAGAACTAATGGTACAGCGAGCATCAAACTTGGACTCTCGCAAAAAAACAAAACATTTTCAAATAATAAACATCATGACACCGTTAAATTTCTAGTCGGACTTTCTCCTAATCTAGCAGTGAACTATGTTTCCCCAAGCATGGGGAGACAGAGCATCGGACAAACACATAACACTTCAGAGTGGGGAATTAATGAATGGGTTGTTACCAGGTCAGACAGTCATGGCTGACCGAGGATTCAAAATCAGTAGTGATCTGAAAAAAGGAGTAAAATTGCTTATACCAGATTTTAAAGGACGAGATAGAGCCCAAATAACCAAGCAAGAGGCAAATAGATCGGAGTATGTTTCAAAGGCAAGGATTCATGTCGAAAGAATCATCCAGCGCATCAAAACATTATACCATTTGGAGCGTATCATTCGGCTTAATATGCAGGATGTGGTGGAACATATTTTTACTGTGTGTGCATATCTTACAAACTTTCAGCTGCCAATTATTCGTCGCTGACTATTATGAAGGACAGGAATGGAGTCTCTCAAAAAACTGAAACATCTCACGAGATTACGCTAGGGGAGATTTGTTTTAGTCCTATATTAACTCTGTACTACAACACATCTTGTTTTAGAAACTTTTCCATTACTTGCAAATATCTTATTTGTAGCATGATCCCTACCGCCTTATTTCATGTTTGTTGTATACTTTATTTCACTGTGTATGTTAATCATATTCTGTATTTCTCCTTTAGTAATATGATGGATAAGTCTGATTTTAAATGCAGTACATTTTTTGTCTTATTAACATTCATGGTATGCCTCCAATGCATGAATATCACAATTTAACTATGAAAGAGTTAAACATACTGGCCACTTTCATATTGAAAGTGAATGATACACTTTACAAATATATGAAAACATGACTGCTTTTAATTCAAAGATGGTGCATTTTTTCAGAAATCTTTGAAGACATTTCATTCCAAACTTTTTTAAGAATTTGGCATAAACAATCTTATATATATATATATATATATATATATATATATATATATATATATATATATATATATATATATATACACAATAAGGGACTTAGAAACGAATGCTAATCTTAGTATAAAAATATGTTAAAGAAGGGAATTAGAATACTGAAAATTAACGCGCACTGTCATGCATAATAAAGAAATGGAAGTAAAAGATATATTATCACCGCGGTCAGACCGTAGATTAACTAATTAGCATTTATTTGTAGCTTTACCTAAAATAGCAATAAGCTAAACACTAAAATGCACTATTTACATCAATAAAACATTATATTATTAAGAATAGAGTTGCAGGGTTTGGCACGAATTCTTGACAATATATTAGTTGATAATATGAAATACAGCTTATCGATATCAGTAATGTTTTGTAATAATGGATTGACGATTGGCACTCTTATTGTATCGTATAGTCTACTTTATAACAGCACGCGAATTTCTGACTCAACATGATCACTGTAAGGGAACAGACGATTGTTTAAAGGAACAATTTCATATCGCTCTGTTTCAACTCGAATTGGAGCTACTCCACATATGAACTTACTTAACGCTGACCTAGGAGGCATTATCAGTTTAAAACTCCCCAGGTAGATGCACCGTACCGTATGTACCTTACGTACCATTGAATCATATGACTTTGTGAATGCGTCATATGGCATGCCACCGTCAAGTTTACATTTCGCAATGACAAGACCAAATCAAGATATTTGTTGATAACAATGCCAAGATACGTCTACCTATCGACTATTTCTTATTTGTTCCTGTCGCAAATAAAATTGTAACAAGTACGTTGAAAAGATTGAGTGCGAAAGTGAACTATGTTACTCTTAGTACAATTAATATTACACCAATCAGATAAAGCATTTAAAATGATTTGTAAGTAATTTGCGTTTGAACCGTACAGAACAATATCATCTGCATATAATAGAATACATATTTTCTCATCGTCAACAGAAATGCCAACATCTAAACTTTTTAAGTACTTGACTAGGTCATATTTATATGTGGAGGACTTACACATTATGCTCTGTGTTTATGCAAGTAAGCACGTCATATTGAGGTATCCGATGTGCAAAAGGTTGTCATTTTATCAAGTCTGTTGTAACAATGTCAAACTCACTGACCGTTCCAAGGCAGTTACCTCATCATATAACGGTAAAGCAATAGTTGTAGCCCGGAATTATAGCTATTCTGGTTTCCCCAACCTAATCCTCCTGTACAAACAAAAATTAAACCGTTGTAATATACACACGTTACTTTGAAAAAAATAGACTCATTGGCCTGTTGCATGAATTTCAATAGATCGGAATTCACCTTTTATTTGTACCGGCATGGGTAAACCCAGTTATGTTAATTCCGGGCTATATGAATTTTGATTAGATAGATATCCAGTTGATTGCTATAAAATGATAAAATCGCTGGACGAGGTAGGTAGGTGTACGTTGGCGACTGGTGTTAAAATCTGCTCTTTAGATAATATGTTTCTACATACATGCATGTAGCGTTTAAACGATTGCATATTCCAAACTTGGCACAATGACGTTACTGCTTCCTCTCGATGCGACACTTATCAGTGTTTTAAATCACTGTTAACCCCTGAGAAATATCTAACAATGGACAAACCTATTAAAATGAGACGAGCATTCGCGCGCTTTAGATGCTCAAACCACATTGAAATAGGTAGACACAATAATGTTCGACGTGAAAGTCGAACTTGTATACACTGTTTCTGGTATTTAAACATCTAGGTAATTGAACATGAATTCCATGCCTGTTTCGAGTGCAAACAACATGAGGAAATACGAATAAACCATCTTAATAATTGATATAGTGGTCAGAGAAATCAGTTAATTGTTTGATGAGCAGTAACGATAGCTTTGTCGTTAAAAATGTTGCACATTTTATCTATTAACTTATGACTGCAGTAGATAATGGATAAACATAAAGTAGTAAGTAATTCAGGGTGGCAAAGATTATATTATTGTACACGTTTGTTGATGTTGTATTCTGAGCCACAGGCCTTTTTTTACCAATAAATGGAGTTGAGTTGAGTTAAAGTCATATTTCCAAAAAATAGGAGCGCATACTTATTTTTTCACATTTAAAAAATGATTGAGTCCCAAAGAATAAAAATCCAATAACCGGTGGTTGTCCCCTGATAACACTGACATTATAATCGTCACCGTAAGGATGTCAACAAGTCGATATATTTAACATAAAACAAACACGACCTTTCCTACCAAACGTTTAAGAATTAACCCACGATCATATGGTAGCACGAATTTCAATGGAACATGCGTTGTACCAATAGTTCGTAGCGAACGAAATAAAATGCATTTTTGTAATGATAAGGCTGTTATTAGATCGAAAGTCGGTCCATTTTTATTGTCACAAAAACACGGCACTTTATACCAATCCAATCGCTATGGCAAAATCTCTTGGTCTCTTCGGCGGCATACAAGAATTTCAATGAAACATGTTATACACCAATAGTTCGTTTCGAATGAAAAACAAAAAGCATTTTTGATCAATCATCAGGATAACTGTTAAGTAGATAGTAAGTATTGAAACATTTTGTCATTTTCAAAGAGATGAAGTTCATGGGTTTAATTGGCAATCTATTGGAAACATTGCTTTCCTTCATATTGATAATTTGAATAACAAAACAAATCACATTCTTCTCTCCCCCCTTTCTTTCAATGAGAAATGAAATAGTTGTTGTGTTTTTGCTTGCTCGCTCCATTATATTCTACAAAAACATCCTAGAACAAACAGTTTGTATGGTGTGGCCTTATTTAACACTATCAGTTAAAGTGTGCTTAATTGCAGACGCGTTTATTGGATAAAGATAAGAAGATAACGAAATAGACTTACATGTAGTTTTTATATCTTATTCTGCCCCGGTTTAGCTAATTTGACGTCTTTTTCACCGTGATTTTATTATTGATACGTGTAAATATGGCAAAGATTTTGCTGTTATTTATAGTTGGATTTTACATAGATAAAATCGACGGTATGCTTATTATTATATAAATACATGAATTATTATCTTTTCGGTAATGGCGACCGTAGTAAATGTGAGACAGTGTTAATTACTGTTAATTCAATCGTTACTTTCACCATGACCTGCATGGTATATATTTTTGTTTCTCTGTCAAATTGCCGTGCATTGTCGTGCCATTCAACGTATGAATGAAACTCTATCTTATATATGGGATATAGTGTTGAGTGAGTTACTACAACAGTTGTGTTGCTTGCTACTTTGTACTCATTAACAAACCGAAGTAAAAATTGCACAAGCCTATATATATCGACAAAAGATAATCTTTATTCATGTCTTAATCTCAAGTTACTTTGTTAGAAAGTAACAATAAAACCGTTATAATTTTACTCTTTTGAAAAGCGCATTCTGTTAAGGATTATGTTTGCTCTAGATGACAAATGGATATTTGAGTGATGGGTCAAAAGTACTGAGTTGTACTGTAATTGCTTAAAGCATAATACATGACCTTATTTGAATTTTAAACAACAATTTGGTATACAATTATTATTATTATTATTATTATTATTATTATTATTATTATTATTATTATTATTATAGAGGGAGAGAGGGGGATCAGATTTTGAGAATAGAAACATGATTTATTTCCCTTTCATTTGCATTATACGCTAGATTTCAAAGACGAACACAAGTATTTATGTGCTAGTGGTTCACATTTTTCACACGTCTTAGCCAAATTTATCTTTAACACACAAACAATTTTCGTTTATCTGAAATATTTCAACTAAGGTTAATGGAGCAACTTGGTTCTGATTAATGTTTTAATCCGTTCTGCCGAGTGTAATGATATGTGTCATTCTTTGCCAATTTCAGCTGCCATCCCGTGCCGCTCAGGTTGGCTCTCACATGCCAATAGCTGTTATTTCTTCAGTCGAGACACACAGACATGGATCCTTGCTAAGGCATGCACCGTTACATTTATTTCGGTTCTCTTCCAGTGTTGCAGAAAATAAAGGGGCTTTTGATGTGTGTGTGCGCGTGCGCACGTGCGTGCGTCAATGCGTGTGAGAGAGAAAAATCTAAACATGCAAATCTAATGCAAGCTGGTTTGGCATTCAATTTCTGAAGAATAAAAAACAACAACATCCTAACATCTTAATGGTTTTTCCAAATGACAACTGGATTGTTATCTTTAACTAGTCTTCACTGCGAAAATTGTGTGTTAAGGATAAAGAGTTAAATGGTATGCATACTTGATAAATATCTAGGATAACCACTGATATCACTTAATTGTTTATTGTTATGGCACATACAATTGATGTCACTGAACAGATTCAATTAACTTGAACCTACTGTTTTAAAACGTTTGAAGTTATGTTATGTGTGCTTCCGGAGCCCGATATCTCGTCATGAATATTTTTATTGGTTATTCATTATATTTTATTTAAATATTGACAATGAATCATGTCAACTCAAGGTAACCCTGTCGTATGAGAATTAGTCAGCTGTCGTTCGTGTTTGTCGGGTGTTGCCGAGTGTTGACGAGATGCACTGTCAATATTATCTTTATTTTACCGATAGCAGATTTTAATTTACAAAAAAACATAAACCATCTTAAAATCAACATAACAATTTACTAAAAATATTGTTATTCTGTCTGCATTGTGTAAAAGCGTCTGGCCGACGGATGGTCTTACATGAAAGTCGATGTCCCTGTATTCTTATCGAACTACCGTCAGAGGGGCTAAGAATAAGCGGGAAAAAGTTCTGAGTAAAACAACTCCCGCTATAGTTATGTTTTAACATAAGAAACAAATAAAGAATAAAGAAATAACACTGTAAAATTTAACTAACTAAATCGAACATTCTAAAAGACGTTTGGAATCTAAAAAATCTAGAAGCAATAACATGTCTAACTTAAAAAACCAAAGTAAATCTTATTTTTAAGTCTGTTGAGTCTGTTACATCCATATCGTAGTGAGTTTTTACATCTAATGTACTTTTTATATTTGAAGATGTATTGTGAGGCTTTCCGAGGTCATCTTGTCGAAATTGAGACAGTCTTCGAAAACAGTTTTATCCAGCACCAAATCAACAATCTGAACAGTAAGTTCTGAGAACAGTTTTATCCCGAACCAAGTCTAAACTGAAAATAAAGACGTTTTAATCGGAAGAATATCAGCATTTTTAACTGAAGGTTCGGGAAACAGTTTTATACAACATTCGCACCAGAAAGTTTGGGGGTCAATTTATCAAAAAACGTCAACATTCTTAACAGTCCGTTTCGGGGACAGAATTATCCAAACAAAACCGTCAACAGATTGTATTCATCTCACATTGGCATTTTTCGGGCTTGAAGTTTAGGTCTACATGCATTTTACTATATATATACTGACTGCCTTAATTCACAACAATTAGAAAGGAATACCAATTATCAAAGGATTTTATTTGTTGTACTGAGCAAGTTTGTGTCAACATTGTTTTGTTACAAGATTACCGGAGTTACGGTGTGAAAGATTTGAGGGCGAGGAAAAATGCGTTGGAACGGGCATACCAGTGTACATCACAAACAAAACATACCTCTGCAATGCATTTTGCTTTGATTTGTTCACAGGTATGCTTATTTGTTTCTAGAATCGTTCTGGATCGGGGCGAGTGACGTAGAAGTGGAGGGAGAATGGAGATGGGTAGGAACAGACACGACCATGTCCTTCACACATTGGAGATTGAACGAGCCAGACAGTTGTAGGTGTTAGATTTCAAAGGCAGTTACCCACATAAACTATTTAATCAGGATATTAGCATTTATAGGTGCTCTGTGTTTGATGTCTAGTGTACGTTTCAGTTATTTTCATTAGATAAGCGTGTGTCCTACACACATTGGAACGATTAACGAACCAGGCAATTATACGTAGGTGGATTATTACAAATGCAGTTCCCAAAAAAATATTTCTTAATAACGATATTCAAATGTGTCAAGTAATTAAATAACCAGTAAAGCAATGTTTTTTTCTGTTCTTCAACCATTTCACAAGAAAATTCCATTTCGAGGCTTTTAGTCTCAAAGTTAGATTCAAAATAATCATCGTACTTCTATTTTCCAGATGACCCTGAACATGAAAATTGTGTCGATATTAAAGCAGCCCCTGTTGAAGGATGGAACGATGAAAATTGTAACGCTCAATCAAACTACATATGTGAGGCTACAGAGTAAGTTCTTTGAAATGGCATTTAATTCTTTTAAAACAAAGGTATATCTTCCCAGGCCATAGTTGCTAACTAGCCGTATTCCGAAATCAATGAAATAAATATTTGTTTATCTCTTGTATTTGCTGGCTTGCTAAAACACGTTCACCGTGCAATCTTATCAGTTTAAGTTTATTAATTGTATACAACATCTGGATGAAGTAGCACACACAAGGATGTTCACATGTACACTAATCCGTTCATGTACTGTTTTGCAATCTGTTGTATCACTACCGTCATTCTTTATTTTACAGGGACACGGAATTCGTCGTCGGTTAAATGTGCATGGGCTTAGGACTTCTGGTTAAAAAATACCTCCTTAAGATAAATACATCGTATAATATTTTAAGAAAAAGTACCTCATTTTATATACGTTCACACATTTCTAGGGTGTTGCCGCTGGCTATTTAGTTTTTTTTTTACAACGTTTGTGAAACAATTTATATAATATTATATAAACCACTATATTTGGCAATAATTCTTGCTTCTTACTACCTACTTCATGCGCGTATTGTTATTTTAAAGTAAATATTAAACGTTTCCTGTATATTGCCCGTCTATATTATAGTTTGGTATTGATACTCAAGTTTAGTGGTATCAGTAGAAAATGCATGACGATATAAACGCTTTTGAATAATTTATTGTTGTTGTTTCTATTAAACTATACACCAAATTGGCACCAAAAAAGTTTTTTTTTCTGTAACGATTCTCAGGACAAATATTTAATAAAATGTTTTACTCTTTGTTATCATAATTGTAAAAAAAATACCAAAATGTAAAAAGAAAATCGGGTCGGAGACCGGGTTCAAACCGGTGTCGCCAAAATAGCAGTCCAGTGTTGTATACACTGTGCTACGAAGGCTAACCCTAATCTGGTGGAATATTTTAGCTATATACCTAACTTGGTAATATCACGTGATAACAGCGACTAGCTAATCACGCATAAGGAATGAATTCTACTAGGTAGACACACCTAGTAATCTTTTTAATGGAAAAAAGACACACCTGGTAATCTTTTTAATGGAAAAAATCGAAAACACTGCGGAAATAAATTAATTGTAAATTATGTGGTACTTCTGTTAGTAGGTTTCAAGCATTGTACACATCGATAGCAAGTTTATGTCAGTTTTCGACAATTTTCTTTTTTTCTCGCTATTTCATCATACGGAGTGCAGCCCCTTTAACGATAACCATTCTGATATTCTGATTGCCAATCATCTTGGAAAATATTACATCAAACAAGTTCTACGGGTTCCTCTTTCACATATTCATTACATGAATGGATACCATTTTTTTTCAAATAGCGGTATGAAGGATCTTAACAACGTATTCTTTACTATATGTATATATAAAATTATACATTATTCGATATTCTAAGCAAAAAAGAGTATATACAAGTAGTTAAAATATACGAACTAATATAAAATCAGGGACCGACATTAACAGTCTCTCGATTGGCGTTCTAAGTAATACTCTTTTTTTTATCTGTTTCAAACGTTTTTTATCGTTCGTTCCCTGTACGACTGCATATGGCTTACAGAATAGTGTTTTAATAATTGAATAAATGCTGGCCAGCAGTCATGCGAGAATTTGTGATTTGTTCCATATTTCTAAAAAGGTGTTTAGAACTTTTGTATGAACCACAATCATGAAAACAGGAGCACGGCACAACGGTTCGTTTTGTTTTTTAATCAGTCAATTAAGGGTCACAACTCGACAAGTATTTACAAGAATTATGAGTCTTGCAAACATTTCCGTATTGTCACTACTAAAACATGTACTACGTTTCATGTGAATACCTTGAACGATATTTGACATATTGTAAAGACAATCGAAGTGCATAGCTATAAAAAAAGTTCAATCCAGAGTTATGAGCTTTGCTTGTCATGCAGTGCATTCACTTGTCTTTTCTTCTCAGAACCTTGTCCTTTTTAATCATCAGGCATGTATATGATACACGCAAGTACAGGAAAGTCGTGAGAAATAAGCAATTTTATTTCATCGCTTGAACAAATATGATCATTGCATGTGAATAAGTATAAGTATGTTAAGAGTTCTACTTTATACTCACTGTGATCTTCATTCGAATAAATGCATGGGAATAACTGCATCGGACTCGAATGTACAGCCGAATTATAGGTTTTGCGTAACGAGCACGACAACGTCGACAATGGCACCACGGCTTTGGCAATACCTCAACTTTTGTCACGAAAAACAAACACACACAAGCTACAAATGGCATGGAATGCAAGTATAGTCCAATCACGAGGATGGTTAAATCAAGGGATGAACACCTTTTCGTTTCTACCTTAGGTGTCTGCAATCCAAATTTACAAGTCACTATTTTGGCTCCACTCCTTGGAGTAGCCTGTACTGTTTGAGTTGTTGCCCGATAGTTCGGTATATTTGTAGTCGGAGTTTGTAGTCTTTCCTTTGTCTTCTTCCGAACTGGCATTAGACTTGTAAACGGATTTAGGACAGCACAACTTTCTCTAGGCATTGCAAATCTGTAAAATAACATTTAACAAACGAATATGAATCGCTTTGTAACATATATATATATTGGAGTTACAGTGGCATCATCTATGTGACACGTTGGCAAACATTACATTCAGGTAATTAAAAATTGAACAGAACTGACTTTAAAATTCAGGAATAATCATTGTTTACCGCAACAAAAAATCGCACATATAATAATGTTCAAGAAAATATTATATGGTACCAATTAACCAAAAGGAAACCTATCGCAATTATAATAATACGTTTTAAACCAAACTGGTAATAGCTGAAGCAGGGTAAGTCATTCAATAAGGACTATATTTTAAGTGGTAAATTTGTATGTGAACATTTCACAAGCGAGTGCTGTTGTTGTGGTTAAGCATATGGTTTTGGATGTGCTTTTATATTTAGGTACAGGTTTAGTTCGCATCGATCTTATTCTCTTTTCTTTTTAAAGTTTATAAGAAATGCTTATAAAACCGGAACATGACAGGTTCATAGGAAATTATTTCTTATACTTGTGTTTTCAATAGAATATTTGGAGTGTTAATTGTTGAGATATAAATAAATGTCACAACACTTAACAAAAAACTCATAATAAAATAGCATATAAATAAACAACAAAATACTCATCTATTTAATATTACATTGATTGGTATTCAATAAATAATATACAAAAAAGTATTAACAAATGATCTAATCACAAGATTTCAGCGTTTAATGTTGTCATTATGGGAATGACAACATTTATATCGCAGACATGATCATGGCGACATGCTTTTTGAATAAATGTTTCTATGCGCAATATAACTAGATAAACTCGACTTAAGTATTCTAATTTAATAATCAATAAAATCAACCCATTTGCAATAAATCGATTATCTCCTCAAAATCAACAATTATTAAACGTACTTTACCTTCTGAGAGTAAAAAGCAAGAAGATGAAGAGTCCTTGGAAGGCGTTAAATATTGCAAACAGATAGTGAAAGAAATCCTGGTGTCATTAATTGTCATGAACCCAAACACCCATATCAGACCTGGAGCGTAATGTATCACATAATAAAACTTACATACTTACATACTGTTATATTAAGCTAAATTAAATAGGTTTGGGTTGCTATGGAAATAATGCCTTCATATTGTATCGGGTTTAGTTACTAACTATAATCTTATAATCTCAAATATAATTAATATACCTAGAATAACACTACAGCCTGAAAGTGCAATAACGCCATTTTGAGTTCCGACTGGTTTGACATCATGATATTCGTCTTCCGTTTAAATAAACTGCACATGACCAACGTAAACACGATGAGGTTTGCAAGAATAACGACCATCACGGAATGATAAAAGCATACAACAGCGGATTTCCCGATAAACAGCAGCTGAAAAATATGTTTTAATTTCAATAAAAGTGATAGTTTTTTGGAGAAAATAAAATAGATTTGTGTAAAAAAGTACACGTACTCGAGTTAAGATACAAATGAAACGAAACAAACTGCTTAATTCAACTCACTATCCTTTTCCACCGTAGTACATATCGTAATCCATAGCCAGTACAATAAAAACCGGAATCAAGGGTATTCCTGAATAATAAACAACAACAAAATATGGTATTCAATAACATTTAATTGTTCAATAACCTATTTTTTTAACTAGTTTAGTTCTACGGTAAGCATATGATGAATAGTGTGCATTTAGAGGTGAAAACCGGTTACGAATATTTGCAGCTGTTTTAAGATACAAATGCCTTTCTAGATACAAGAGTTGTACGGAAAGGTTTAAGCTTTTATCTTTGTACAAACTACAATCTGTAACTCGTATCGATACAACATAGATTACACATCCTCAGATCTTGTTAAGTGTACTATAGATATTAGGACGGTACTAGAATATATATATGTTAAGATTAATCATAGTAGTTATATGTGCCCTTTATTTATTTCCAAAACATTTATTTGATGTTAAAAACCTCTTACTAATTATTAATTTGTATAATTGTTTTGGAAACAATAGTTTTAAGACACAAAATACTACTACATTGGAAGCTAAAGTGACATGTATATATCAAACATCAATATTACACAAATTTAGGATCAGAAAACAAGTTACTAAAAATTTATGTAAATTCCAAATGATATATTTAAACGGATTAAAACGAAAACAGAGCTTATAATGTTTCTCTCCGAGACTATAGTGGCAAACCCAGACGCCTAAATGTTACTATGACACTTACTTACACTTGACGGGAAAAACACTTATATGGGAATATGAGTGCATCTTTAAACGGATTGGTAATCCCAGACGCCTAAATGTTACCATGACTCTTACTGACACTTAACGAGAAAAACACAACACAACAAAGACTGACAACATGTGCGTTTCGTTATCTTTATTAGTACATTTTGGGATAACAACTTTTAAAGGGTCAGCGAAAGAGGGAATTCATGGCAATTTAAACTATTGTATCGGTATCCAACCTCACAGAAGTCCGAAATATTTTCAACAAAGTGTTTATATACGAATAATACAAATAAATACACACAAATAAACGAACTCCTTACCCGATGCCGGTATCATTGTCTTGATCATGAATTTAGGAATGTACGTCCCAAAAACAAATCGCAGGTACTGCAATGTTCCCTCAACAAGCATCCACATGAATGATACGAGGATAAAGTAACGAAGAAGTGCCTACAAAATATATAATTTCGAATTAATTTTTGTTTAGATTAAACTTATTTATTTTGTAGCGATTGTTCCTACATTAGACAATGGATAGAAATATGAATGACGTAATGTGAATTTTGTTCAAACAATTCATAAAACGAGGATATTTATAGGAAAAAATATTTTTCTTGAAAAAAACACATTCAATTACGAACACGTAACCATCCAATAGGTTATGGGTCAATAAATTCAAAATTAACATCGAACGGGCAAATTTCAACGCTACAAGTCATAAAATGTTTTAATATATACATGTATAGGAGTAATATTTGTAAAAGACGGCTTATTAAATACGAACACGTGTTGCAAACCAAACAGGTTATATATCAATGTCTTAAACATCAAACAATCAAAACACCACTCCAAACAACATTATTTAACAAAACAGTAGGTGCAAATATCAAAGGTGCAAAATCAAAAATGAAGCTGCAAATAACACAATTGATCGAAAGGTAATGTGCCAATGGATGAATCTGCAAAATAAACAAGTGCAAATTACATCGTTAAGCAAAAGGTTTTGTGCACATACGAAACTGAAAATTCGAACATCGAATGCGCAACCTACTTTAATAATGATACCATAGCGCACTGGTAGAGGGAAATAGTGGTTTAGTGGTAAAAAGCCTGCCTCTCATCCAACGTCGAGATTTCGAACCCAACCAAAGGCACGTTCTCTTGGCAAAACAAATATGAGAAAACCAATTGTTTCAAGACATGGAGACAAGAGTGATTTATATCCTCCTTCTTATTTATCACGCTATTTTTGTGTTTAAATTCGCCAAAGTATTGCTTCCTTACAAATTTTCTGAACTTGCTGAATACATTTGTGTATTATATGACAACTCGTGACAGATCATATATATATATTAATCACTCTTGTATATATATAAAGCTTACATTGAAAGTGATATTACTAACTTAAATGTCATACTTACAGCCACGGCGATGCATCCACCATGCGACTCTGTTCTCTCCATACCAACAAGGAACAGGATTGCGGAGCACAATATGGACACGCTCAAGTTTATCAGCACCTGTTGACTGCGACCATTGCGTAAGTGTCTGAAAACATTATGTTCGTAACGAAAATGATTTTAGAACACAGCATTGAAACATTTATTAGCGCCTATTAATTTCGACCATTCCGCAAATGCGTGTGAAGCAGAGATAACAACGTACATTTGGAAATAAATGTTAATCAACAACTGTTGACCGCGACCATTGCCCAAGTGCCCGAAAAGCGACACTCCAGCATATGGTTATTAGAAAGGAATAAAATGTGGTGAGGAGGCCGTCCAATGTTGTAATAAAACTATTGATAAGTAACTAATTATGATAATAAATGATCAATATGAACGTATTCACTGAACTTTTATGTACAACGTTTGATGTTTTAATTGTGATTAATAATTTAATTATTGAGTTCACTCACTTGAAAATGACGAACGTTAGAATTATAAGGCCAAGGCCAATAATTGAGATGCTGAGTCCGACTTTTGTGATGATTCCCAATGCAACTTTGTTACCCTCTGAAATTCCACTGCCGCCCTCGGGATCCTGAAAGTTAATCGTAAGATTTAGGTAAGTGGTATTTTAAGTCGCAGTTCCGTGGGTAATTCGAACCCGGGAGCTTTGATTCAGAGTCATGTACGCTTACAACTAGTCCATCGCCAATTTAATAACGTTAATATCATAATATAATATAATAAGTAAATGATGGAAATAAATACGAGACAATGAAACAACAGTGACAGAAATTCACTAAAATGGAAACTCATTGGAATGGTCAAGTATACACTTAGCAACTATCCACTAGTGTAGTTTTAAAACTCGAAACTTACAATTAATACTGCAAAGTTTGTCAGATGGTTACACTTGCAGACGACAGTATTGTTAACATATGACGTCATAGAACAGCCTTCAGTTCCCCACCCGCCTGCAGCTTCGTCTGCGTAATTATCCCAGTAGGAGCAAACAAGGTTATTGTGGTCCTGAAAATAAGAGTAAGAACGTATTGCCTTCGATTATTCTACCCAAATACTTGTACTCATACAAAAAGTATATTTTGCATCAAACGTTTCTTACAATGGCGGATTCGCATTTTGAGTTGACAAATCTGACAATTATAACGTACGTTAGATAAAGAATTCCAAGATTTTACCGTTCATATTTAGAGAAATCGTTCCGAAACAGATCATCCTCCAAAAGGCATGAAATATCTTAATGACAGTACAAGTTCCTTAACATTGTCAGCACAGACAAGGTGCTTATGAGTACAGGAACAAGCTCAGTAGTTGTTATATATGCAATTTACGTTGATCCTGTTTAAAGGCAAATGTAAAAAACACTAAATGAGAGACACATTGCGTACAAAGAAACACAGACATATCGCATACAAAACACCACAGACACATGACACACGCATCGAGATATTTTATCAAGAAAAGTTGAGATTTCCGTCTTGGAACGGTCAGTCAAACAGTTGATCACTAAGAGGCTTCAAATAGTTTATCAAGATGAAGAATTAATGATAAAAATGACTCCTCAAACGGCTATACAGATTCACAGTCTAAATAATATTTATGTATTATGAATATGTGTTGAACAATGTAATACGCTTAACAGAGTAATACGCCAATCAGAGTAGGATATAGTAATCAGCCTAACTTAGTAATAAGCCTTACAGAGTAATAAGTCTAACAGAGTAATACGCCTAACATAGTAAAAAGCCTTACAGAGTAATAAGCCTAACAGAGTGATAAGCCTTACAGAGTAAAAAGACTTACAGAGTAATAAGCGTACATAGTAAAAGGCCTTACAGAGGAATAAGCCTAACAGAGTGATAGGTCTAACATAGTATTAAGCCTAACATAGTAATAAGCCTAACAGAGAAATAAGTCTAACAGAGTAATAAGCCTAACATGGTAATAAGCCTAACAGAGAAATAAGTCTAACAGAGAAATAAGTCTTACAGAGTAATGAACCTAACAGAGTAATAAGCCTAACAGAGTAATAAGTCTTACAGAGTAATAAGTCTTAAAGAGAAATAAGCCTAACAGAGTAAGAAGCCTAACAGAGTAATAAGTCTAACAGAGAAATAAGTCTAACAGAGAAATAAGTCTTACAGAGTAATAAGTCTAACAGAGAAATAAGTTTTACAAAGTAATAAGCCTAACATAGTAATAAGTCTAACAGAGAAATAAGTCTTACAAAGTAATAAGCCTAACATAGTAATAAGCCTAACAGAGTAATAATCCTAACATAATAATACGCCTAACAGTGCAATTAGCCTAACAGAGTAAAAAGCCTAACAGAGTAATAAACCTTACAAAGTAATGAGCCTAACATAGTAATTAGCCTAACAGAGTAATAAGCCTAACAGAGTAATAAGCCTAAAAGAGTAATAAACCTTACAAAGTAATGAGCCTAACATAGTAATTAGCCTAACAGAGTAATAAGCCTAACAGAGTAATAAGCCTAAAAGAGTAATAAACCTTACAAAGTAATGAGCCTAACATAATAATACGCCTAACAGAGTAATACGCTTAATAGAGTAGAACGCCTAACAGAGAAATATGCCTAATAGAGTAATACGCCTAACAGAGTAATAAGTCTAACATAGTAATAAGTCTAAAATAGTAAAACGTATAACATAGTTAAACGTCTAACATAGTAATAGGCCGAACAGAGTAATAAGCCAAACAGAGTAATACGCCTAACAGAGTAGTAAACCTTACAGAGTAATAAGCCTAACAGAGTAATTCGCCTAACATAGTAATAAGCCTAACATGGTAATAAGCCTTAAATAGTAATACGCCAAACATAGTAATTAGCCTAACATAGTTATACGTCTAACATAGAAATAAGTCTAAAAGAGTAATAAGGCTAACAGAGTAAAAAGCTTAACATAGTAATAAGTCTAACATAGTAATAAGCCTAACATAGTAATAAGCCTTACATAGTAATAAGCCTTACATAGTAATAAGCCTTACATAGTAATAAGCCTTACATAGTAATAAGCCTTACAGAGTAATACGCCAAACATAGTAATTAGCCAAACATAGTAATTAGCCTAACATAGTAATAGGCCTAACATAGTAATAAGCCTAACATAGTAATAAGCCTAACATAGTAATAAGCCTAACATAGTAATTAGCCTAACATAGTAATAAGCCTAACATAGTAATAAGCCTTACATAGTAATACGCCAAACATAGTAATTAGCCAAACATAGTAATTAGCCTAACATAGTAATAGGCCTAACATAGTAATAGGCCTAACATAGTAATTAGCCTAACATAGTAATAGCCCTAACATAGTAATAGGCCTAACAAAGTAATAGGCCTAACATAGTAATAAGCCTAACATAGTAATAGGCCTAACATAGTAATAAGCCTAACATAGTAATAAGCCTAACATAGTAATAAGCCTAACATAGTAATAAGCCTTACATAGTAATAAGCCTTACATAGTAATAAGCCTAACAGAGTAATAAGCCTAACATAGTAATAAGCCTAACATAGTAATAAGCCTAACATAGTAATAAGCCTAACATAGTAATAAGCCTAACATAGTAATAAGCCTAACATGGTAATAAGCCTTAAATAGTAATACGCCTAACATAGTTATACGTCTAACATAAAAATAAGTCTAAAAGAGTAATAAGGCTAACAGAGTAAAAAGCTTAACATAGTAATAAGTCTAACATAGTAATAAGCCTAACATAGTAATAAGCCTTACATAGTAATAAGCCTTACATAGTAATAAGCCTTACAGAGTAATAAACCTTACAGAGTAATAAGCCTAACATAGTAATAGGCCTAACATAGTAATAAGCCTAACATAGTAATAAGCCTAACAGAGTAATAAGCCTAACATAGTAATAAGCCTAACATAGTAATAAGCCTAACATAGTAATAAGCCTAACATAGTAATAAGCCTAACATAGTAATAAGCCTAACATAGTAATAAGCCTAACATAGTAATAAGCCTAACATAGTAATAAGCCTAACATAGTAATTAGCCTAACATAGTAATAAGCCTAACATAGTAATAAGCCTTACATAGTAATACGCCAAACATAGTAATTAGCCAAACATAGTAATTAGCCTAACATTGTAATAGGCCTAACATAGTAATAAGCCTAACATAGTAATAAGCCTAACATAGTAATAAGCCTAACATAGTAATTAGCCTAACATAGTAATAAGCCTAACATAGTAATAAGCCTAACAGAGTAATAAGCCTAACATAGTAATAAGCCTAACATAGTAATAAGCCTAACATAGTAATAAGCCTAACAGAGTAATAAGTCTTACATAGTAATAAGCCTAACATAGTAATTAGCCTAACATAGTAATAAGCCTAACATAGTAATAAGCCTAACATAGTAATAAGCCTAACATAGTAATAAGCCTTACATAGTAATAAGCCTAACATAGTTATAAGCCTTACATAGTAATAAGCCTAACATAGTAATAAGCCTAACATAGTAATAAGCCTAACAGAGTAATAAGCCTAACAGAGTAATAATCCTAACATAGTAATAAGCCTAACATAGTAATTAGCCTAACATAGTAATAAGCCTAACATAGTAATAAGCCTTACAGAGTAATACGCCAAACATAGTAATTAGCCAAACATAGTAATTAGCCTAACATAGTAATAAGCCTAACAGAGTAATAATCCTAACATAGTAATAAGCCTAACATAGTAATTAGCCTAACATAGTAATAAGCCTAACATAGTAATAAGCCTTACAGAGTAATACGCCAAACATAGTAATTAGCCAAACATAGTAATTAGCCTAACATAGTAATAAGTCTAAAATAGTAAAACGTATAACATAGTTAAACGTCTAACATAGTAATAGGCCGAACAGAGTAATAAGCCAAACAGAGTAATACGCCTAACAGAGTAGTAAACCTTACAGAGTAATAAGCCTAACAGAGTAATTCGCCTAACATAGTAATAAGCCTAATATGGTAATAAGCCTTAAATAGTAATACGCCTAACATAGTTATACGTCTAACATAGAAATAAGTCTAAAAGAGTAATAAGGCTAACAGAGTAAAAAGCTTAACATAGTAATAAGTCTAACATAGTAATAAGCCTAACATAGTAATAAGCCTTACATAGTAATAAGCCTTACATAGTAATAAGCCTTACAGAGTAATAAACCTAACAGAGTAATAAGCCTAACATAGTAATAAGCCTTACATAGTAATAAGCCTAACATAGTAATAAGCCTTACAGAGTAATAGGCCTAACATAGTAATAAGCCTAACATAGTAATAAGCCTAACATAGTAATAAGCCTAACATAGTAATAAGCCTAACATAGTAATAAGCCTAACAGAGTAATAAGTCTAACATAGTAATAAGCCTAACATAGTAATAAGTCTAACAGAGTAATAAGCCTAACATAGTAATAAGCCTAACATAGTAATAAGCCAAACATAGTAATTAGCCAAACATAGTAATTAGCCTAACATAGTAATAAGCCTAACATAGTAATAAGCCTAACATAGTAATAAGCCTAACATAGTAATAAGCCTAACATAGTAATAAGTCTAACAGAGTAATAAGCCTAACATAGTAATAAGCCTAACATAGTAATAAGCCTAACATAGTAATAAGCCTAACATAGTAATAAGCCTAACATAGTAATAAGCCTTACATAGTAATAAGCCTAACATAGTAATAAGCCTAACATAGTAATAAGCCTAACAGAGTAATTAGCCTAACATAGTAATAAGCCTAACATAGTAATAAGCCTAACATAGTAATAAGCCTTACATAGTAATAAGCCTTACATAGTAATAAGCCTTACAGAGTAATAAGCCTAACATAGTAATAAGCCTAACATAGTAATAAGCCTAACAGAGTAATAAGCCTAACATAGTAATAAGCCTAACATAGTAATAAGCCTAACATAGTAATAAGCCTAACATAGTAATAAGCCTTACAGAGTAATAAGCCTAACATAGTAATAAGCCTAACATAGTAATAAGCCTAACATAGTAATAAGCCTAACATAGTAATAAGCCTAACATAGTAATAAGCCTTACATAGTAATAAGCCTAACATAGTAATAAGCCTAACATAGTAATAAGCCTAACATAGTAATAAGCCTAACATAGTAATAAACCTAACATAGTAATAAGCCTAACATAGTAATAAGCCTAACATAGTAATAAGCCTAACATAGTAATAAGCCTAACATAGTAATAAGCCTAACATAGTAATAAGCCTAACATAGTAATAAGCCTAACATAGTAATAAGCCTAACATAGTAATAAGCCTAACATAGTAATAAGCCTTACATAGTAATAAGCCTTACATAGTAATAAGCCTTACAGAGTAATAAGCCTAACATAGTAATAAGCCTAACATAGTAATAAGCCTAACAGAGTAATAAGCCTAACATAGTAATAAGCCTAACATAGTAATAAGCCTAACATAGTAATAAGCCTAACATAGTAATAAGCCTAACATAGTAATAAGCCTTACATAGTAATAAGCCTAACAGAGTAATAAGCCTAACATAGTAATAAGCCTAACATAGTAATAAGCCTAACAGAGTAATAAGCCTAACATAGTAATAAGCCTAACAGAGTAATAAGCCTAACATAGTAATAAGCCTAACATAGTAATAAGCCTAACATAGTAATAAGCCTTACAGAGTAATAAGCCTAACATAGTAATAAGCCTAACATAGTAATAAGCCTAACATAGTAATAAGCCTTACATAGTAATACGCCAAACATAGTAATTAGCCTAACAGAGTTATTAGCCTAACATAGTAATAAGCCTAACATAGTAATAAGCCTTACAGAGTAATAAGCCTAACATAGTAATAAGCCTAACATAGTAATAAGCCTAACATAGTAATAAGCCTTACATAGTAATACGCCTAACATAGTAATTAGCCTAACAGAGTTATTAGCCTAACATAGTAATAAGCCTAACATAGTAATAAGCCTAACATAGTAATAAGCCTAACATAGTAATAAGCCTAACATAGTAATAAGCCTAACATAGTAATTAGCCTAACATAGTAATAAGCCTTACATAGTAATACGCCAAACATAGTAATTAGCCTAACAGAGTTATTAGCCTAACATAGTAACAAGCCTTACATAGCAATAAGCCTAACAGAGTAAAAATTCTAACATAGTTATACGCCTAACATAGTAATACGCCTAACAGAGTTATACGCCTAACAGAGCAATAAACCTAACATGTAATACGCCTTAAAGAGAAATACGCCTAACATAATTGTAAGCCTTACAGAGTAATCACCTTACATAGTAATTAGCCTTACAGAGTAATACGATTAACAGAGTAATAAACCTAACAGAGAAATAAGCCTTACAGAGTAATAAGTCTAACATAGTTATAAGCCTAACATAGTAATAAGCCTAAAATAGTAATACGCCTAATGTAGTTATACGATTAAAATAGTAAAAAGCCTAACAGAGTAATAAGCCTATCAGAGTAATAAACCTTACAGTGTAATAAGCCTAAAATTGTATTTAGCCTAATAGTGTAATACGGCTAACAGAGTAATAAACCTCACATAGTAATACGCCTATCAAAAAAATACGCCTAACAGAATAATAAGCCTAACATAGTAATAAGCCTAACATAGTTATACGCCTTACATAGTAATAAGACTAACATAGTAATAAGCGTTACAGAGTAATACGCCTAATATAGTAATAAGCCTATTATTGTGAAAAGCCTAACATATTAATAAGTCTATCAGAGTATTTAGCTTAACAGAGTAATACACCTATCAGAGTTAAAAGCCTAACAGAGTAATAAGCCTAACAGAGTAATACGCCTAACATAGTAATAGACCTAGCAGAGTAATAAGCCTAACAGAGTTATAAGCCTTACATAGTAATAGGCATAACATAGTAATTAGCCTAACAGAGTTATAAGCCTAACAGAGTAATAAGCCTAACAGAGTAATAAGCCTAACAGAGTAATTAACCTAACAGAGTTATAAGCCTAACATAGTAATAGACCTAGCAGAGTAATACACCTATCAGAGTTAAAAGCCTTACAGAGTAATAAGCCTAACAGAGTAATACGCCTAACATAGTAATAGACCTAGCAGAGTAATAAGCCTAACAGAGTTATAAGCCTAACAGAGTAATAAGCCTAACAGAGTTATAAGCCTTACATAGTAATAGGCATAACATAGTAATAAGCCTAACAGAGTTATAAGCCTAACAGAGTAATAAGCCTAACAGAGTAATTAACCTAACAGAGTAATACACCTATCAAAGTAATAGGCCAAACAGAGTAATCAGCCTTAAAGAGTTATAAGCATGACAGAGTAATACGCCTAACATAGTAATACGCCTTACATAGTAATAGGCCTAACAGAGTAATAAGTTTAACAGAATTATAAACCTAACAAAGAAATAAGCCTAACATATTAATTATCCTAACATATTAATACGGCTAACATAATAATAAGCCGTACAGAGTTATACGCCTTACATAGTTATATGCCTAACAGAATAATAAACCTAACAGAGTAATAAATAAAACATAGTAATACGCCTAGCATGGTAATAAGCCTTAAATAGTAATACGCACAACATAGTTACACGTCTAACATAGAAATAAGTCTAACAGAGTAATAAGCCTTACAGAGTAATACGCCTTACAGGGTAATACGATTAACAGAGTAATAAACCTAACAGAAAAAAGCCTTACAGAGTAATAAGTCTAACATAGTTATAAGCCTAACATAGTAATAAGCCTAAAATAGTAATACGTTTAACATAGTAATAAGCCTCACAGAGTAATACGCCTAACATAGTAGTACGCCTAACATAGTTATAAGCCTAACATAATACTAAGCCTAACAGAGTAATAAGCCTTACAGAGTAATAAGCCTTACATAGTAATACGCCTAATAGAGCAATTAGCCTAACAGAGTAATAAGCCTTACATAGTAATGAGCCTAACAGAGCAATTAGCCTAACAGAGTAATAAGCCTTACATAGTCATAAGCCTTACATAGTAATGAGCCTAACAGAGTAATAAGCCTTACATAGTCATAAGCCTTACATAGTAATGAGCCTAACATAGTAATAAGTCTAACAGAGTAATAAGCCTTACATAGTCATAAGCCTTACATAGTAATAAGTCTAACAGAGTATTAAGCCTTACATAGTCATAAGCCTTACATAGTAATGAGCCTAACAGAGTGATAAGCCTTACATAGTCATAAGCCTAACATAGTAATAAGTCTAACATAGTCATAAGCCTTACATAGTAATGAGCCTAACAGAGTTATAAGCCTTACATAGTCATAAGCCTTACATAGTCATAAGCCTAACATAGTAATAAGTCTAACAGAGTAATAAGCCTTACATAGTCATAAGCCTTACATAGTAATAAGTCTAACAGAGTAATAAGCCTTACATAGTCATAAGCCTTACATAGTAATAAGTCTAACAGAGTAATAAGCCTTACATAGTCATAAGCCTTACATAGTAATGAGCCTAACAGAGTAATAAGCCTTACATAGTCATAAGCCTTACATAGTAATGAGCCTAACAGAGAAATAAGCCTTACATAGTCATAAGCCTTACATAGCAATAAGTCTAACAGAGTAATAAGCCTTACATAGTCATAAGCCTAACATAGTAATAAGTCTAACAGAGTAATAAGCCTTACATAGTCATAAGCCTTACATAGTAATGAGCCTAACAGAGTAATAAGCCTTACATAGTCATAAGCCTTACATAGTAATGAGCCTAACAGAGTAATAAGCCTTACATAGTCATAAGCCTTACATAGCAATAAGTCTAACAGAGAAATAAGTCTTACATAGTCATAAGCCTTACATAGTAATGAGCCTTACAGAGTAATAAGCCTTACATAGTCATAAGCCTTACATAGTAATGAGCCTAACAGAGTAATAAGCCTTACATAGTCATAAGCCTTACATAGTAATAAGTCTAACAGAGTAATAAGCCTAACATAGTCATAAGCCTTACATAGCAATAAGTCTAACAGAGTAATAAGCCTTACATAGTCATAAGCCTTACATAGTAATAAGTCTAACAGAGTAATAAGCCTTACATAGTCATAAGCCTTACATAGCAATAAGTCTAACAGAGTAATAAGCCTTACATAGTCATAAGCCTTACATAGTAATAAGTCTAACAGAGTAATAAGCCTTACATAGTCATAAGCCTTACATAGTAATAAGTCTAACAGAGTAATAAGTCTAACAGAGTAATAAGCCGCACAGAGTAAGAAATCTTACAGAGTAATACGCCTATCAGAGTATAAAGCCTAGCAGAGTGATACGCTTAACAGAATTATATGCCTAACAGAGTAATTAACCTAACAGATTACCCTTAACAGAGTAAAACGCCTAACATAGTAATACGCCTAATAGAGAAATACGCCTAACTTAGTAATACACCTTACAATGTAATTAGCCTAACAGAGTTATAAGCTTAACAGAGTAATAAGCCTAACATAGTAATACGCATATCAATGTATTACGCCTAACAGGGTAATAAACCTTACAGACTTATACGCCTTACAGAGTATTACTCCTAAAAGAGTAATACGCCTATCAGAGTATTAAGCCTAACAGTTAAAAATACGCCTCACAGAGTAATTAGCCTAACCGAATAATTAGCCTAACAGAGTAATCAGCCTAACAGAGTAATTAGCCTAACAGAGTAATCAGCCTAACAGAGTAATCAGCCTAACAGAGTAATAAGCATAACAGAGTAATTAGCCTAACAAAGTAATAAGCCTTACAGAGAAATACGCCTTACATATTATTACGCATAACAGAGTCCAACGCCTAACATAGTGATAATTCTAACATATTAGTACGCCTAACCGAGTTATAAGCCTAACAGATAAATACGCCCAAGAAATTCAATTATACATTTATCCAAACTTTAAACAATGTAAACTTACAGCCTTATACTTGTTTTCAATAATAATACAACACAAGCTAAAAGGAAGATATATTTAATCCCTAAAATAGAGTAATGTTAATAAAATAATGACATACTGTATAGCCCTGAATACATTAAGAACATTAACAGTACATTGAGGCAAGTGTTCATAACTGAGTTGAAAATTAGTGGATGTAAGTGCTCCAGATTTCCCCCCTATTTTCAATATTCAGAAAACAATATCATCATGTTTACTTTTTTGTTACACCCACATTTCGTTGAGATCGGGAGACCTAAATATCTTTCGGCAGTCACGAATTTCAATCAATAACGCGTGTTATTAATACATACATACATGTAATAGTTCGGTCCAAACGATAGTTGTTACAATTTTTTAACCATAAGCGTGTATTAATGTATAATCTTGGACCGTTTTAAGAAATGTCCTCAGAAACACGACATTTCTTATCAAACGTTACGGAAATATTCAGGGAAAATGCTTGTTACTAAAAGTTCGTTCTGAACTATAATTATTTTTTTTTAATAATAATAAGAGTGTGTAAAAGTAAACTTTTGCACCGCCTTTTAAAAATGTCCTAAGCAACACCACACTTCTTATCAAACGTTACGGAAATTATCTTCTCACAATCTGGCATGGTACGTAAATAAAGGTCATATCTCCAGGATGGTAAACCAATTAGCTTTCTTGTTAACTTAAGTGTTAAAGCTAGAATCTAAAATGTAGAAGTTTTGAATAAATGTGATATCATGACTGTTTCTATATATTTCAGAGAATGATGTTTCATTGCTGTCCGGGATACCTAAATATCGCGGCAGGCACAAATTTCAATCAAAAACCCGAAGTACTAATTGTTCGTATCGAACGATAAAATTTAAAAGATTGTATTAATAACGATCTGTGTAAACAGATTAATATGATTGTACTGAAAGTCTTTTGTTCGCCGCTGCAATTTCCAGTTTTTGAAACCCAATACAATTTTATCCACATAGAATAAAGATCCGTCTGTAGATCTAGTAGTCCTTTATTTTAGCATAATGCGTAACAAAAAGGTGTGTGTCTCCAGATACAGTATTTTTGTCACCCGACACTTATTTTGCAAACGTGTATTTCTAAAGTACCATTTTATAAATAAAAAATCCATAAGAAGGTCGTAAATATATTTCATTAATATTATTATTTTTAAACTAACATTAGTTTCTACGTTAAGCTTATATACAGACAGATATTTATCGCTAACAGATATTGAGTTATTACGAGTTATGAAGTAAACCCAGATTTGTCCTTGAACCGAAATCAATTTGCTTACAAAGAATTAGTTGATGCTTATCATTAACTTATTTTTAAAGGCCAATTAGTTGCATTTTTGATGTAATCAAATGTAAACCATTTCTTAAAATTTCGAAATTCATAAATATATGGTAATTTAAAACATAAAATACGAGTGTTATAAAAGTCATGATAAAAACAGAAAATAAGAAAAACAAACAAAAAACGTTTGGAATCGGTCCTCGATTTTCTTGGTCTGCAGGAGCGGACAATACCCACTGAGCATTGTATACAGATAAGGTTAATAGCTTGATGAACAATATCAACATAGCTTATTATCGTGTCACAATGTGTCAACATTGCAGCGAAAGTTGTCAACATTCAAACTTTTAAGTTAATGTGATATAAAAAAGTTGAACATACTTTAAACATTTTTTGTCGACATGTTTCACTGTCAGTCAGAAGGCAACAAGAGGTGTGCAGCCAGTAATTTATTTCTATATTCGAAAATATAAACAAATACACCGGTGAAAACAGAGAATGGGTCTTTAATGTATTTTTGTGTAAGGGGAATCATATTTCTAAAACCATTTCAGGTCTGCGATATCATTTCATTGTGTGTTAATATCGATGATCAAGTGAATACTACAATTGTTCAATCTCCGAGTTATAAGGACTATCTGCGTAAGATGTTTTCAAATATGACATTCTAAAGTGTGATTTTACAAATTTATTTATTAAAAAAAAGGTTTGACATTATACCATGGACTGAACTTGTATAGGACTTTTAAACAAGAACAAATGCAATTTACTCCTTTTCATAAGGTATTTATAGTTGATTTTGACTCATACATAGCAGTGATGCAATTTTGTCGTTGTGTTGGTTTGTTAAGGAATTGGGAAAAGCCTGCAGTATTAAGACTGTATGTCTCTAGTAGTTTGTTGATTTGAGCCAGTCTGCAGTATTAAACAAGAATGTGTGCCTCTAGTAGTTTGTTGATATAAGCCAGCCTGCAGTATTAAACAAGAATGTGTGCGTCTAGTAATGTGTGGACTTGAGCCAGTCTGCAGTATTAAACACGACTGTATGCCTCTAGTTGTTTGTGGATTTAAGCCAGTCTGCAGTTTTAAACAAGATTGTATGCCTCCAGTAGTTTGTGGATTTAAGCCAGTCTGCAGTATTAAACAAGACTGTATGACTCTAGTAGTTTGTGGATTTGAGCCGGTCTGCAGTTTTAAACAAGACTGTATGCCTCTAGTAGTTTGTGGATTTAAGCCAGTCTGCAGTTTTAAACAAGACTGTATGCCTCTAGTAGTTTGTGGATTTGAGCCAGTCTGCAGTATTAAACAAGAATGAATGCGTCTAGGAGTTTGTTGATTTGAGCCAGTGTTTGAGAATTTGAGCCGATCTGCAGTATTAAACAAGACTGTATGGGTCAAGTAGTTTGTGGATTTGAGTCAGTCTGCAGTATTAAACAAGGCTGTGTGCGTTTAGTAGTTTGTGGATTTTAGCCAGTCTGCAGTATTAAACAAGACTATATGAGTCTAGTAGTTTGTGGATTTGAGCCATTCTGCAGTATTAAACAAGAATGTATGCCTCTAGTAGTTTGTGGATTTGAGCCAGTCTGCAGTATTAAACAAGAATGTATGCCTCTAGTAGTTTGTGGATTTGAGCCATTCTGCAGTATTGAACAAGAATGTATGCCTCTAGTAGTTTGTGGATTTGAGCCAGTCTGCAGTATTAAACAAGACTGTATGCCTCTAGTTGTTTGTGGATTTGAGCCATTCTGCAGTATTTAACAAGACTGTATGCTTCTAGTTGTTTGTGGATTTGAGGCAGTCTGCAGTATTAAACAAGACTGTTTGCGTCTAGTTGTTAGTGGATTCGAGCCGGTCTGCAGTACTAAACAAGACTTATGCCTCTAGAAGTTTGTGGATTTGAGCCAGTTTGCAGCATTAAACAAGAATGTATGCCTCTAGTAGTTTGTGGATTTGAGCCATTTTGCAGTATTAAACAAGAATGTATGTCTCTAGTAGTTTGTGGATTTGAGGCAGTCTGCAGTATTAAACAAGACTGTTTGCGTCTAGTTGTTAGTGGATTCGAGCCGGTCTGCAGTATTAAACAAGACTGTATGCCTCTAGTTGTTTGTGGATTTGAGCCAGTCTGCAGTATTTAACAAGACTGTATGCTTCTAGTTGTTTGTGGATTTGAGGCAGTCTGCAGTATTAAACAAGACTGTTTGCGTCTAGTTGTTAGTGGATTCGAGCCGGTCTGCAGTACTAAACAAGACTTATGCCTCTAGTAGTTTGTGGATTTGTGCCAGTTTGCAGCATTAAACAAGACTATATGCCTCTAGTACTTTGTGGATTTGAGCCAGTCTGCAATATTTAACAATATTGTATGCCTCTGGTATTTAGTGGATTTGAGGCAGTCTGCAGTATTAAACAAGACTGTATGAGTCTAGAAGTTTGTGGATTTGAGCCAGTCTTCAGTATTAAACAAGACTGTATGCCTCTAGTAGTTTGTGGATTTGAGCCAGTCTGCAGTATTAAACAAGACTGTATGCCTCTAGTAGTTTGTGGATTTTAGCCGGTCTGCAGTTTTAAACAAGACTGTATGCCTCTAGTAGTTTGTAGATTTGAGCCAAACTGCAATATTAAACAAGACTGTATGCCTATAGTAGTTTGTAGATTTGAGCCAAACTGCAATATTAAACAATACTGTATGCGTCTAGTAGTTTGTGGATCTGAGCCGGTCTGCAATATTAAACAAGACTGTATGCGTCTAGTTGATTATGGATTTGAGCCGGTCTGCAGTATAAAACAATACTGTTTTCCTCTAGTTGTTTGTGGATTTGAGCCAGTCTGCAGTATTAAAATAGGAAACTACTTTGTGTTTGCTACGTCATCCAGGTCTTGTACAAGTTTTTAAGTGATATGAACAAAAAAATGAGTGATTAAAAAGTGATTTATACGGGCGTCAGTAAATCCACATATACATGCTTTTATATGTATATGATTGCATTATAATTCATTTTCCGCCGCCTGAATTGAACTCATGTTTGTAACAGGGCACAACATGCAACTGAATTTCAAATTATAATATACAACATGTACAGACAATGCTTCTGGTGTGCGGCTAGAACTGCTGACCGTCTGTATTTCGGAAGGTGCGTTATTAACTGAGCTAACTTATCAACTGTTTAATCGTATCGCAAACAACTGCACCCTTTGAACAAAACCTTGCTAGTTAAAATATTGTGATCAACGAGCATAATTGATCGACATTTGTACGATTTTTGCAACGATGACTACCTAGAGTTTGAATGAAAATCAATGTTAATAAATGAATAAAAATAATTAAATCATTTGAATACAATGAACATAGCTCCTTAAATGCAAGACTATCATTACAGCTTTATAGCTTAATGGTCGATATGCATGCAAAATATTACAAGATTTACATAGAAATAATATCAATACAATAGTTTATCAATAGTTTATGTTTGAAAAGGATTATGTCGGAGTATTATTGTCAAAATATTGTAATCTCGGATGTTTTAAAAGCTTTACAAAAAATACCTGGCAGTGTGCCTAACCTGATCTAATGGTCTATATGAATTAAGGTTGAGAATACTTAGGCGATATACGTGTTCGCCGCTCACCAAAGAGGTTGTGGGTTCGATCACCACGGGTACTTATTCATGTCCTTTCAAAATGGACACCAGTACCTTAACCCTAACCCTAACCCCTTACTAGTACTGACGTCGTAAAGGGTTTAAATTTCATTAGATAGAAGTGACATAATACACGGTCAAATCCAGATATTGGGAGTTTGAAAAACAGAATGAGACACAAAAAAGTCCGAAAAGACCACTTGGTTCTGTAAAGTGCTCAGTCTAAAGCACCGATACACGGGATACAACTTTTCCTGCTGACACCAGTATATAGTACATCATTTTCCCAGTACTGCATTTTTGACTATCTGCTCATGCTCTCAGGTAGTCTTAAGACCACAAACTCCAAAGAACTACTTCTATTTATGTCGTTTTAACCCATTTTTTTTTGTCGCAATGCGCTCTAAGTTTAGCAGAATGACGTCGACACCATAAAAATAGATTGGTTGTGTTGCAGTCCGAGTATGAGTTTTTGCTTGATCGGCTATTTCCGCGCTGTAATTATGTATCCCGGCGTTTTATTATTAGCAGAATATAACTATTTTTAGATCGTTATATTTATCAGATTAATAAGGGTCAAGATAATGGAGGCTCTGGTAGGAAGATAACATATTGATATTCACTCTGAGTTTAGCCCATGTTTCAGAAATGATTACCGACCGCTAGTGTCCCATCGCCTGCAGGATTTGTTATTATAACCTGACGTGACCCTGAAGCACGCTTATATGTAATGGTGCTTTTTTATTTGTCTTTTTTTTTAGATAAGAAACAGAAATGATTGTCTAAGTGTTAAAATAGTTGTATCTCAGGTTTCGTATTGCTAATGCTTCAAATACTATACATTGCAATTTACCTGCTACACAATAACAATATACTATTCATTCTATGATTTTAGGCGTTTATATTTTTAATGAGATGTTTTCATTTTTTGCATAAAAGCTTCGTTCCGGTGTATTCTTGGCATAGTTTTAGACATTAGGCTTTCAATTTATATAAGCACACATGCCCTGGTACGACAGTGAGTCATGCATACGTTTAGTGAAGCAAAGTAGTTCGGATTAAACCTGTTTAACATCCAAAGAGTACGAAGCATTCATAACAGCACTTGTACTATTTCTACACAGGTACTTACATAAAACATTAATAACATTAAATTTATCAATAAACTTTAAAAATCATATTCTCATTCATAAAACAGACAAGTTCGATAATCTAAAAAAAAGTTTCAACTACATTAACTGAACACATGTTTGTCCTCACCGCGGGAAAACGACCATCTGATAAGCTCTGCATTTTAAAATGTATTATTGCTAAAGTTGCTCGTAAAAATAGAATCATTTTCCTTAAAGAATTAAAACGTATAAGTTCATAAAACTTGTCTAACGTGCTATCTAATCAAAGCACCGAAAAACCTTTAGACGCGATTGAAAAGAGCATTTCCTGTAACTTCAAATACATGGGTATATATGTCGACTTAAGTGATAAGCTCTGCATTTTGAATGGAATTATTGCTGAAGTTGTTTGTAAAAAAATGATTTTCCCTCAACAAAACGTGTATGTTACTAAAAGGAATATATATATATATATATATATATATATATATATATATATATATATATATATATATATATATATATATATATATATATATATATATATATATATATATATATATGTATACTCAATTGTACACTCAACCAATAGGCTATTGGGGTGGTATTGTAGTGTGCACGAAGTGATTAGCAAGTAATAAAACGTTACAATAAAACAAAAATACAAAATCTTAGGCACCTGATAACGTTAATTGTACATCAAAAAGGATATTTAATGGCTCCTCAGTTGCCATAAAACCCATTTTGATTTTCTTTAAAACGCTACTTTGGATCATTGCACTTTTCAATGTGTATGTATGATACGAGCCAGTCTCTGAGAAAACCTAAAACAATGAAATTACGTTATAATTATGCAATTAAATATTTAACATATCCGTTCGTCTATAATGTCAACCAACCATTGATATCATTATAACTGATAATTGTATATTTGTATTTTTTGCAGATTAAACATCGCTCAAAAATGAGTGTAAACAGTGTACTAGCTGTTATCTTGTTCTTGGGTTTAGAACACACAGGTAACTGTCACTATTTAGCTCAACGGCTTAAAATACTCGTATACTACCTCGTTATAACGACTCAATATTTCGCTGCAACAAATGGCTTTTTTTAACGACTTACCTTTTCAGTTAAGCAACTTACAACCTCGTTATAACAAATAAATATCTTGTTTAAACAACTTACCATTTCTCGTTATAACAAATGACTATCTTGCTTTAGTTTTAATCTCTAACTATTTCGTTATAAAAACTGATTAACGTGCTTAAACGACATGCTATCTCGTTATAATGACTTCATATTTAGTTTTAACGACTGAGTATCTTGTTTGAACGACTAAATATTTTGCTTAACCGACTAACTATGTGTATCTTGCCTTAACGACTCACTCTCTCGTTTTAACGACTAACTACAGTAAAACTGCGGTCGTTCGAAAAAGCGGTCGTTCGAAAACCGGCGGTCCCTCGAGGTCGGAGCTTGGTCCCGAACATTTTTCCTTCTATTTTCATATAAAATATACTGACGCTGCATCGAAACCGAAATAAGTCAAGGAGTCGAGCACAATAGTCGGTCCCTAATACACAAATCATGCACAAAACCTTATAGCTCCCTCGAGGTCACAATTTTACACTTTCCCCGAACGCGTGTTCCACAATAAACAAACAATTGTTAGGTGTTAAAATTTTCGCAAGTTGTAAAAATTGAAATGACAGTTGAAATTAAATTTCATCAGGTATGAAAACCAGTTTATCACTGTTTACGCATGACCGCTATTAGTTGATAAGTGCATTTGAGAAGATAATTATGAGTTTGAACAGTTTCGCGAGACAGACAAGATGCGCCAATCATCAATCCTTGATTTTGCGAAACTTAAACCTGACTATTGCCATAATATGTTCTGTCATATTTAAATGTTGCTTGTTTAGAAAATGTGCTTTTTGTAAAAATAAACATAACTATTTATTCATTTATAATTGTTTTTTTTTCTTTTCAATATAGTATACGACAGCCTTTGAACATATGAGCGATTTCCACAACGCAACAAATAATCAGTGTCGTAGTAAACAGTCGGGTTGACGACTTCACACTTAAAATACACTGAAAGATATTTCATAACAGACTGGAAAATTGAAACTCGGGTCGTTCGAAACATCGGTTCCCTCGAGGTTTGAGCTCGGACCCCGGCGTCTTCGAGTGATCGCAGTTTTACTGTATCTCGTTATAGCAATAACCCTTTTACACTACTAAGATAGATTTTTGGAGAAATGTAAGGTTTTACGTACAATAACTAGTCTCCTGTTTCGCTGACAGTTTCAACAAATGTTAATAAATATATGTCGATGCATGTGTGGTCTGTTTGTACTGTTTTGTGTATTGTGTGTCGTTTGTTTAAGTACTTGTTGGCTCTAAGCCTTGTGTCTTAGAACACATTCATATATTTTGGGTCATGAGCTTATCCATGTAGTATATATTTCATTTTAAGTATCTTGTTATAACGATCCGGAATATGGCTGTCCTTTTCTAGGGGCCTTTATCGTCGGATACCCATGACTGAACCATTCCGATACACTACTTCATAAGCGATATATGGAAAGTAGTGGAATGGGTCGACCGTTGGTGTCCGACGATGGAGGAGCTGTATGCTATACTAATAAATGGAACAATAAACAACAGTAAAAGGAATTCAATCGGTACTCGCGAATAATATTCAAAATAACAATGCATCGCGTCCTTTTTTCTTTAACTAATCTAATCCTGATTTTTCAAAATTTTGAGGTTCAACATCTATTTCTCGAAGATATTTCCGCCATTCTCGTTTTATATATCGAGAATATATATCGTAAACTACTTTTATGCTTTCAGCGGTGTCAATAGCTTATCAACAACCCATTTTACCGTATCTTTTCAGGAATAATTGATGTTGCAGCACAAGAACGTGTCTGTGAAGATGGCTGGCATAAGATGAACTCTACCAGTTACCCCGATGGTACAATTTGTATACAGGTATTTTATGACTCTTATCCATATTAATTTTAGC
Source organism: Mya arenaria (assembly GCF_026914265.1). Lineage (NCBI taxonomy): Eukaryota > Metazoa > Mollusca > Bivalvia > Myida > Myidae > Mya > Mya arenaria. The sequence goes on from NC_069128.1 coordinate 30,066,596, forward strand.
TTTTCGCTTCTCGAAGACTATATGTCTATTATAGCATGTATCGTCATAGCGGTTGTGTCGTAGGTTGCGGTGAAGTCTTAGAAAACCTATCATTTTGACATAACCTTAAACACAATTTTTGACTAAAAGATTATTTGGGTTTACAATCACAGTTTGAATACTCGTTTAATACATTTAGAATTATTGGGGAAAACGAGTTTTAGTTTAGATATAAAAGTTGCAAAACCTGAACGTGGTTGTGTGATTTATATATTATTGATTATTCAAAATGCGTTGTTAGTAATTTCACTAGGTTAATTGATATTAACTTACAGAATGTTTGGTCATAATTGATTAATTATTTCACTAGGTTAATTGGCATTTTGTTATCGGACGATTGCAACCAAATAGACAAGTTAATAGTGTTCCCTCTCCCAAAAAACTGAAACACGTATATCGGAAGCATTTAAGGTGCGTTCTACTTTATTAATGAATCAATAATTATAAGCCTTGATACACATTTTTATCTCAAGCAGTGGTATGCTTTGTTAACATTTGTAACCATTGGTTACTATTTATGTTGATATATACTATGTGAGTCTGTTTTATTGTTAGAAATTGATCAATTGTATCCTTTGTTCCAACATATACTAGTATATATAAAGCAAACTATTGGTTATTGTATTGTATACTATTATAGTTTGATTGATTCGTGTTTTCTATTCCAGTTCATCCTTAAAAATAGATTAATTATAATATTTATTTAATATTTCACACTACATTGTATAATTGTAATTGTAATTTATAAAATATGTATATGAAACACAAAAAACTGTATAGTTTACGTGTAATAAAAATTCTGTTCTGTTCTGTTCTGATACGCGTTTTAGGTCCCCTAAGACGTGCTTGGTGAAATTTAATCTTAATTGGTGTATTCTGGTGGATCTTACGTATAGTTCTCCTTGTAAAAGGTGTATTAGTATTTGAAGTTCCTTATTTAAGAATGGTGCATCACAAACTTGATCATATTTGCTTGTCAGACAGAATTAACACCATTCGCTTGCCTAAACATTTAGTCCTAAACTGGCAATTCACTTTAAATTCAGTTTATGGTTCAAATAGATAACGGATTAACCTTGCTTTCAAAAAGATGACCAAAGACTTGGCACTATGGCTCTGACACTATAGTTTAACATCAAAGTCGGCTTTGTTTAATCCATGTCGGATTTACTCCGAACAAGGGATAGAAATCGATAATAATACATATATATCATTGCAGATCAATGTCGCCTCCGAAATATTTGCCAGATGCTGAAACTGTGTAACTAAACTAATACCACTGAACAACATAGATTGCTTCGTTCAATCCTTTTCGGATTTAATCCGAACACGGGGTACAACTCATAATGATATATATGTCATTACAGGTGACTACCGCCCCGAAATCCTTTCCAGAGGCTAAGACAGTATAAGTAAACTATTACCGCTAGCCAACATAGATGGCTTTGTTCAATCCATGTCGGATTTAGTCCAACCAGGGGATACAAATTTATAACGATATATATTTCATTGCAGGTCAATACCGCCCCGAAATCTTTGCCGGAGGCTGAAGCAGTATAAGTAAACGAATACCATTAGACAACATAGTGTGAATTGTTAATTACATATCAGATTTAATCCGAAACGTAATGCTTTTTATTGCATGGCAGGTCAACACCGACCCAAAATCTTGGCCAGAGGCTAAAGCCCATTGTTCCGGAAGCATCTCTAATTTGATATCACTGGACGAAAGAGAGATATATAGCTTCGAGATTGAAATACCATATGACGAGACAACAACGCGGGTTGGAGATATCATGGTTAATATTTGTAAGTAGTGTTTACTATGTTAGAATGTCTGATACATATATAAAAGAAGATGGCAAAGCGGGTACTTGCAATCATTAGGGCACACGGTTTAAAAAAAAAATCATGCTAAAGGCTCATTGTTACTTTTAGCTTTGTAACATGTTATATTCAGTTCCAAAGCGAAATAAGCTGTTTAAAGAATGTATAAAGTCATGTTTTCTGATTCATTGCAAGTTTATTTGTTTATTTTTTCTATTTTCTTAAGAAAATACACTTTTTTCCTACTTGTTTCTATATGGTATTTGTTATGAATATTCTTGAAGAATTTACTGTTATATGACTGGATGTTTATTTTATAATTATACCCCTGCAAAACTTAATGATTAGAGAACAATATAAAACTTGTAAACGTTTGAGCCGCCGTGTATCGATGCTTTGCAGATCCAGGGAGTTGTGAGCTGGGTGCTGGCGGGGGTATTGAGGATGTATATTAAAATCGAATCGACCAAGAAATGCCTTGAATATTTCTATGTTTTTTTTCCGTGAAATATAGTTTGTTTTCACTACTGAGCCAATTTTCATATTATTCTCTTCTCATATATAGTTTGATTCCCGTATGGGTCAATAAAAGTAACTTAGTCTGTTTAAATTACTTCAAGAAACGATATGAGGAAGTTAGGCTGTTTTCAAGCGCATTTCCAATTAACGCCGATTATATTGACATTTCTTAAATTCAGCCTTAATTTGAATAAACATATTCATTTAATTTCGGTGTTAGATCAACAAATTTGTTTCTCGTGATCACAAATATTCTCTAAATCTCATTCCTTAGCTTCTTCACAAAATCAATGAAACCCTATTTAAATAAATCTAGAGTACTTTGATTTGTTTTCCCAAAGTGCTAGTCTAAAATCTGAATAATTTTGCATACAAACAAGTACTCTGACTTTCTTATTTCATTTTTTATTAGTTATAGCTATTGTTTATATAAGTGTAATGAATTTAAAACAAATGATGAATTTGAAACAAATGTTAACAGCATTATTTCACCCCTGGTCCGAAATAAATGAGTTATGTAGCCGGACATAGTAATTGACATGACGCCAGAAGGAGCACATTTCGTGGGGAATTTTAAACGGGTGCCATTTGTGATAGTGATATACACTGGTATACGTTAAATAACCAGAGTAGCTCAAACAAGGGCTTCATCCTGTATGTGCACTAAAGGCAACAACATAACAAGACTTATTCTCTCACATGGTCCGACTCCGATGGATAAATTTACTGGTGGCGTTGTAAAGAAAAGAACATCCTCCCCCCTCGCCGCCGCACAAACAGAAATATTGACTTGTCACGTGTTAAACAACAAACAACCTAACACACGTTAATTGCATTCGATATATTAATTGTTTTAACCAAGAAGGTAATAGTCGAGGGCAGTCTTACTCCAATTTAGTGTCAATTGTGCATACAATGTATGTGAAACATCGAGCAATTCTCAACATGTATACGTCTAGTCCTTATGGTGTAAATAAGTTGCAAGCATGGGATACTTCTTTTTAAAATGTATAATCATGACTCTCACTTATCGCCAGTCTGTACTGCATGGAATTACTAATACTTTTAACCTCGCATACTATTGAGGTATACGGCGAACAACTTATTTAGTCTTATACAAAACAATACACAATGTTGATGCTGAGTGACCCAATAATGTTGTTATCATTTGAAAGGGCTTTTTACTAATATATAAAATAAAAGACAAAACATATAATAATAAACAAGTTGTTACAATGTTTATTATTGTTCTTCATTCCTACTGAAATCGGACATGGAAACTCCTAATTTGCAATGTTTCAGGGCTTTTAGGTATAATATTTAGACATTCTTTATCTACTAACCATTTTTCCAAAAGGTACAAAAACACATGGGGTCACCAAGCATCCCATATTCACATATTAATACACATGTTTCTATATATAGTAACATTTTAACGTTGTCAGAATAGTCATTATCGGCGCGGCGGGACCATAATCATCAAAATTGATAATAGCCCCGGGGCTATTATCAGTCACGTGACCGATAATGACCCTGCGATTGTCCGCACGTGCAACGTGACGCAATTTCACGTTGTTGAAGATGGCTGACGGAGTAGACATGGGTGAACGTACGCTCGAAAATTTAGCCAACAGGCTACTTCAACTGGATTCTGCCATCGAAAAAATGAACATTTCACTGAGGCACAAGCCCGGCAATTCATTGAAGCAAAGAAAAAAAGAAAACGGTAACAAAAACAAGGAGTGACATGAAAAAGGCGAACGATTGGCTGAATGATGACGGCGAGACCCGCCAGATCAAAGACATTCCACCAAAGGAGCTAGATATTCTTCTATCCAGATTCCTGCTCAGTGTCAAGAAGACCAAGCTTTCGGCAGAGGCGAATGGCCCCGCTGCAACCAACTTCGAGCCATCTACCCTGCGTGGCATCTTGTCAAGTGTAAAGAGACACCTGTCCGAGAATGGTAGGCGTATTTCTGTTTGTTATTATTATCTAAAACAACTAAAGTTAATATATAAACACCTTAATAGTTATATATTTTATAGTTGCACAGACTTTGATTATTTTAATCATAATCAACTCGTTTTGCAGAGTACGAAGGCGATGTCATGGGCGGAAAAGAGTTCAAACTCACACGGGACACGCTAAAAGCGAAATGCGTGGACTTGAAAGAAAAGGGACTTGGCAACAAAAAACAGAGAGCCGATCCCTTCACTTCCTCAGAGATTCAACAACTCTACTAAAAGGAACTTCTTGGAGCCGGTAAGTTTGCCAGTTAATTGATTGTTTACATATCACTAAGCAACAAAGACAAGGGAGACAACTAAAGCATAAAGAGAACGATATAAGCCGGTCCCCGGTATTCAATAAAGCCTACCTTTATAATATGTATTGCGTGGTAATAATGAATAATGGGTAATTATTATTGTATGACGAAATTCATGGATTTTATGTCTGTTATTTTATATTTCTTTAACCTAATATATATTTTATAAACATTCATTACTATATTAAGGTAGAAAAAAGAAATCTATATGCATTTAGAGTGAGTTTACAGTGCAGTACATTGTTAAACAGTAGAGAACATTATACAACATAATAATCAAGCACATTTTAACTGTGTAATTGTTTCAAATGGTATAAATTTCGAATTAATTACAGCCTCTCCAATTTCCCTCACAAATACCATTTGGCTTAACAACACCATGCACCTTGAATTGCGAGGAAGACAGGAGCACTTGACCATGTTGTGGGGGGACTTGGAATTAAGCCAGACCTCCGATGGTGTGAGTTACTTGGCCTTCACGGAGAGGGCGACAAAAACAAGAAACGGAGTTGCTGGTGACCACAGGCAATATGTACCTAAGCTCTTTGAACAGCCAGGTAACCAAGTAAAAATAGCATTGTTACAAAAAGGTTATTTTTTCTATTGTTAACAGATGATGTTCATTTATTGCAGTTATTAGCAAAACTTTTTAAACTAAAATCCATTTAAAATAAGAATTCAAATGTTGATTTTGTAAAAAAGAAATAAATATGTGATTGAGTACTCTAAATGTGTTTTAAAATTATTTGCAGGAGACCCAAACTGCCCTGTAAGGTTATATCAGCTTTACAAGGAAAAGAGACCACCTCAGATGTCCGCCCCAGAAACAAGGTTTTATGTAGCCCTGAATCCAAATTTTGGAAAGGGAACAGAATCAAATGATCTCTGGTTCATCAACCAAAACCTGGGAAAAAATAAATTGGGACAACTGGCCAAAACCATGAGTGAGCAGGCTGGATTTCAGGCTAGGCATGTTAATCACTCTGCAAGAAAAACATGGATTACAAATTTGCTGGATGCCGGTTGTTTTCCCACTGAGGTGGCACAGCTGACTGGTCACAAAAATCTGATGTCTCTAAATCATTACCATACAAACAATATAGAAAAGCAGCAAAACATGTCCAATATTCTTCACATGTGTAAGAGAAAAGAACAAATCCAGAACCAGAACCAGTTACTAACATGGAGGAATTTGATGATGATGACAATCAGGAACTTGTAGCAGCATCCCAGGAAATTGAGCAAGCGCTATCCTCCATCCAAACATATGAAGAGATTCCTGTAAGAAAACCAACACATGATGAAGCTGAACAAGTTTTAGACCTTCCCATTAAACAAAGCCCAGGTGGAACACTGACCCTGCAAAAAATTATGAAGGACACTGTTAAATGGCTGCACCTTTAATGGGTCTATCAGCATTAATTTGAGAAATTAGGAACCATACAGTATGCATGCATAACTGGTACTGCCTCCTTAAGTTGTAGGCACTGGAATGAGTGAACAAAGTTATTCTGCATACATGTTTTATTCCATTCATCCACTGTTATTATTATATTGTTTTTATTTCACATGTTTTTGGGTTGAAAAATGTTCTTTTATCTTCACTTCCCGTGAAATAAATGTGTGCTACATGTATTTTATTTCAATTTGCTTTTCCAGTATCGGCATATCGACAGACTACTGAATACTTGAGTCAAAACATGTGTATTAAACAGTTCAATATATGGCCGCGCGGGGCCAATGAGTGATAATAGCCCCGGCATATCGATAATGGCCCTCGGGCTAAAGCCCTCGGGCCATTATCAACATGCCGGGGTTATTATCACTCATTGGCCCCGCGCGGCCATATATTAATCTCTAAATAATACACGGGGTACCTTAGTCAATAACACAGACGGCTGATATGAAACACTTTTCTACAATGTGTCTGATAAATCCGTACGATTTTAAAATTCCAGCGCTAAACTTCTATGAAAGCAAATAACAGGTTTGTTTAATACAATGGTACTTTTCACAGATACCACCTGTTGCCGCACTGGGTAGTCAGGATTCGAACGATATCCGGAAATGGATATCTTTCGGAGCGATTTCTACGCATAGTCCGACTAAAATCGGTAGCTTTGAGATGCTCGATAATTTATGTATTTATTTCAAGATATGCATGTTATATATATTATTCAGATAACCTCAATGAGTTTTGGAGCGGAATGTTCCTGTCAAAAGAGGGCCGTCTAATGTGGGACGACTATGGACCGAAATATGTTGACAAGTTTCATTACACGGTTTATAACAAGTGAGTAAAGAGAGAATGATGATAATATCTTAAAACAATATATATGGCGTTAAATCTTTTAACAATCGACTGTCGGCTGCAGGCTGACTTTAAGCGGTACACGAAATATGTATTGTTGCTTCTAGGTTTGTTGGAAGTCCATACTGGGAGGCAACATATTATTCATGTTAAATTTAACTTGCACCCGTTCTTTACAAGATTGAATTGGGATCATGACCAACCGGACCCTACACAAGGCGATTGCGGACGGACTGTCCTTGGTACACAACAGATAGTTGACTCCATCGACTTTGAGTTTAACGGCGCAATAAATGTGTCCCTAGCAGACTGTTCACGCCGGCTTCCGTTTATATGCAAAAAGAAGTCAGTAGAAGTCGTTGTTCAGCCAGGTATGGGGTCAATATATTTTACCATTGATTATTGAATGATTCCAGACATATACTACGAAGCATCTTAAGTTACAATGATTTTATATTTTCCTCGAGTTGACATTTCCACCCCGTATGAATAACTATAATTGATTTATTGGTTAAACTACTGCTAGACAACAGACGAAACACAGATCAAAAACCAATAGTTCAACTTTGCATCCGTTAAACAATCAGTGACAGCATTATATGTTCCTATTGAGACGCATATTCTCTTTTTTTGTTTACCCAAAATAATTGTTTTTAATAAAATAAAATTAAAACAATATTTATACTAGGATATCGACCTAGTGCAATGTCTTTCTACATGAAACTCATGCGTAGTTATTTGCCCGTGCTAAAGTTTTTGCCATGCAGAAAGGCCGAATAACGCGGTCGATGTTCGACTTACACAGCGCAAGCATGATTACATTATGCATCGGAATATACGTTTTGTATAATTTGGAAACGATAAAAAAATACGTTATGCACTTCGCTTTAGATAAAACAGTCTTGTGCTCAATCGGTTATTAATTATTCGTGGAAATAATTGTCCTAATGTCCTTAAAAAGTAATTCCCCTGTAGTTTTCAGATATAGAATTCCCTCAGTCTATTGAGAAGGGAAATAATCTAGTTTTAATACATTTTCCGTAAACCTGTACTTTTGTTGCTAATCTACCATTTTCGTTTATGATTGAATCTTGGGTATTTCTTGGTAAATTATCGTCCTCAGTGTAATCACCGGGCATTTTATTTATGCTTTCCGGACATTTACCTTGTACAAAATCGTTCAATTGTCTTACACTGCTATTAAAGTCCCCCATAATAATGCATTTTAAATGTTCATTTTTGTCAAAAACAATAATCTCATATACAAATTTATCAAATAAGTCATTTCGTGCAATACTTTCACGGTTATTTTTCTAGGAACATTATAACAAAGACATACACATTAATCATCCTGTAAATTTTGAATTTACACCACTTCATATAATCACTAACGATACATATTTATCAATGGAATTCGACACCTAAATAGTAACCACTACCGCGAACTGCTTTTGGGTGTTTCAATGTATTACAAGGAAATCCACGCCTGTGTAATACAAAAAAAAAAACCTACACAATAGTGGTTATAAGTACGCATTTAGGATTGATTTGTATTACAATGTTATTGTATAAGTTGTATATCAACTTTCAAGGGAGATGTTTTAAAAGGTAAACTTATTGTACGAAGGAAATTGACACCTTTTATTATTTTTCCCATTATTATTTCACCTTTCTTGTTTTGCTGTGTTTTTATTTATTGTTGAATACCAGAATTTAGATTTCATAACCACCTACCGATATGACATTTTAATAACAACGGTACCTTTTCCAACTAAAAATCCTAATGTTAAAAGTATATTGTGCACCGCTGTTCTCAAAATTAAATGTAATAGTTCAATTATTCATGAATTCTTAACACTTATAACTATCCGTAGATTGTTGAAATGACCGACTATTCTTGTGTGAATATATATTGTGTTGAAATCATAGTATTCCTAAATAACAATCGGATTCCTCACAATGTAATCTGGTACTTTTTTCTAGGTTGTTGCGATATAAAAATTGCCGTTATACTAAATGAAGGTCATTGTTGTTGTTGTTGTTGTTGTTGTTGTTGTTATTGTTGTATATAATAAGAAGATCCATTTTCTTGGTCCACATTTCAGTGGGTAGGATGATATATACTGGTAATGGCCAATCAATGAATTCACACTTTTTATATATATTACAGCACACTTCTGTGAAGAAAACTGGTATGGAAATCAGTATGTCCCAGTGTGTTATCAGATATTCAAAGAGCCACTTCCGTTCCTAGATGCGCGCGCATCGTGTGAAAGCCACAACGGGAGATTGGCACTCGCGTTCTTAGACTTTGAACGCGAGATGATTAGCGCGGTGTCTACATATTATCAATGGAACGGTGAATGTATGTGAACTGCAATCTCTGTCATTGAATGTTTGAGGTGCCAAAATTTAAACAAATGCTATGTTTTATTGTATTGCAATAATTTTTTATTAAGAGTGCAGATATAATTTTCAGAGCTGCGAGATAATAGCAAAAGAACAGTCCCTATGAAGTTAACTTGTGAATGCCATTCTTGCAAACCGGACAGGCATTTCCGGTGAATTTAGCCATGCCCGAAAATTCCATCTGGCACCCCATGCCAAATGGGTTACGCGCAACATCGCGCCACTTCTTTTTTCTTTACTGAATATATCATGTTTTCACATGCTATACCTTGTTTCCAGTAACTATAACCATTTTGTTTTTGTATTAAAAATGTGTTAAATAAATTAGTCGTAACATGTATCACTCAGCATGTTTGCAAACTCTTTAATTGGAAACAAATAATTGCTTAATTGGCAATATTTCAGCAAGTCGTACGTTTATTTCTCATTTTGTTTTCATGAAAAAGATATATTTTAATAAAGTAGTCTTTTTTCCAATTAAATCTGAAGAGGAGGTCAAAAACTCGCTTTTGAAAATATTTCCTGAACTCGTTGAATAAATGTTGTTATTACATGACCACTCGTGAAAGATTCTATATATACAATACTATAAATTAGAAATGAAAATAAATAATCGCCAAAAAGACGATTTTTGGTGGAATTATTTGACGTCAATATTGATCTAAAATCAATACTCGTCAAGAAGTCGGTAAACAACGTCGCACCCACTTTTTTTGTGAAATTTACAACAAATGCATTTTCTACATAAAGTTTTGATCTCATTGAAAAAAAAATGTTTGCAAGAAAAAATATCACTCATGTGACACAGCGTGGCCGGTAACTCCAAAGTTACACGCATTGCCTCGGCTCGGATTTTTCTATCACATGATATATATATTATTAATATGTATTTGTGTTCGTTTGGTCTTTGGTTTATAGCCATCATGTTATCATTCATTTTCTTCATGAGGAAAAAGTTATAACTTGTATTGAATTTGAAAACTTTAACAAGCTTTATTGTAGTCACAAGTTGATAACGTATTCATAATAATATATTCTAGACTAATACGTTTATGCTATACTTCATATATTACAAATTAAAATCATTTATTCAAATGGTGCAAACACTAACATGGGAGTACATTTGTTCACTTTGTATAACAAATAGCCTATACTTACGGCAGAAATGTATCTGTAGGTTAACGTGCTCTACATTTCCAAATCAAACCGATTTCAGACGTTGACAGCAAAGACTTTAACGAACTTTGGGTAAACCAGACGAACTCTACAACTCCGTGTGCCGCGTATTTCCGGAACTTGAATTTCGTGGAGTCACTTAGAAATTGTGATGAAAGCCATCTGTACATATGCACAAAACCTACGAGGTTTTTAGGTAAACCTTCAATGTCCTACGGCATGCGTTATTAATTAGTTGATTCAAAATTGATTTTGTTATTTTTCGTCGTAGTTCAATTCCTCTGACCGTGCATTCTTTTATATCGTCGGTGTTTTGAAGACAACAAATCGCGGTATTGTGATATCCTTTGTATCGTCGTCGTCTGCGTCGTAGTGCAACTATTTAGAACTTGTCCATAGCTCAAACATCGATAAAAATATCAAATAGAAACTTGGTACATTTGTTGCTCAAGACAATGTACTCATGTGAATCAAGGCACATGACTCTGGCATTACTTACTATTTAGATATGCCCCAATTTCGACTGAGAAAAGACAAACGTTGGCGTTCGCTCCGCGGCGCTCTGGTTAATAACTCTATGTTGGAACCTTGGCCCAGGTTTCAGACCAATCAAAAGCCGTCATGTTTGTATTGGCCCAGGGTCTAGACCAATCAAAAGGCGTATTTCCCGTGTTGGTGCTGGTTTTCCGCATTGACTCAACTTAACCTCAATTGGACCTCTTTTTTTCTCTGATAAATATTGACTCTAATATAGGTAATTAACAACATAGTCTGTATCAACAAGTATTATTACAATAATATTAAGATTAATTGATACATTGTAACATTTTGAAGAGTGTTTTATTGTTTTCTGCTACTGCGCAATAAGTAGCGTGCGGAATAATTACAACGATATTTCGATATACGCAAGAGGCTTGGCAAAATGGTACATATCAGTTACTTAAACGTGCATATAACTAGTTCTTCGAACACGTTGAGTATAATGCCAATAACGCTGGTAGTAGATAGGGTATAAAGCTTAAATACATTTTATCTATGTTAATAAACTGCCAGTTTACGGAACGTACAATGATTGTTGGTCTATTTTAGGCATAAAAGTAAACAATAAATGTATTTGAACGGTTAATTGAAAGATATAACTGTTATAAGATTTTGAGGTTTAATTGCAAAAATAACAGTATCATGGATTATAGTACAAAGTAAATAAAGGTTAAATAGAAATATCTTCATTATCTATGACGGTAATCACTTCTCAAATACTGGTCATATATTAAGTTGTATTTGAGTAGATTTTATTTACAGGTAATATAACGTGTGTTAATACCGTAAACTTCATGGCTTTGTACTCTTACTGACGAACAAAGGTTAATGAATGAAACAATTACTGAAATAATTCAACGTGTCAACATTTAGCGGCAAAAGAACTATACAAATGTTTATGGCCATTACAAACATCATCATGGCGACGTACATTCATGTAACAATAACACACATATATTTAAGGAACAGAATAATTTCTTAATTTCATTGTAGCTTTGATTTAAGGTCAGTATGTATTACCTGGATAGGTATATATTAGTATATTATAAAGTGTAAAACACACCATATAGTGATATTCATCTAAGATACTTGAAGAACAAACTTTCATCTTCTATCGTCGCTTGCAAGTCCTTAATATGTTTTTCTTAAACATCAAAATTATCTTTGATCTGTGCTAAATTATTATTTTCGAAAAAAAAGTCCTTAAGTGTACATTATAATAACAATAATAACACTGGAAATACTTACTCCTGAGTGGGTAATGTTTAATATTGTATTAAACAAATGAGTCACATAATTATCCGTGATTTAAAGTGTGTATTACTTACAGAATATGTCAATGTCGAGATAGTAGGATATGTTGCATCTAGTGGTTAATATGCCAAATTTAAGATTTTAACATAATGTCTGTTAATTACAGGTCATACTAATTTCGAGATCGGTGGCCCGTTCCTCGACCAAGATGAGTTTCTCGAGTATTCACCCTTAACACTACACACACTGTACGGAAAACTTGACAGGGCCGTGTATGAAGGAGAACTTGTTTTTGTTCATACGCCTACTGCAATTACGGATTATACAAGTAAATATTACGAGGTAATATTTTAACTGCGATTTCCATAAAATATATATTGTAACAGGCAAATATGTTCTTGCAAGTCTCGTGATTGTGATGTTGTAAAAGGGTCGTAGTTGTAAGGCCCTGTATCAGACCTGTCTCGTGATTATAATGTTCGGAAAATATTGTAATTGTAAGGCCCTTTATCAGACATGTCTCGTGATTATGATGTACTACAATTGCCATAACTGTAAGGCCCTGTATCAGACATGTCTCATGATTATGAGGTACTAAAGCGCCCGTAATTGTAATGCCTGTATCAGACCTGTCTGGGGATTATAATGTATTGAAGTATCGTAGTTGTAAGGCCCTGTATCAGGCATGTCTCATGATTATGATGTAAAGCAAGTGCCATAACTGTAAGGCCCTGTATCAGACATGTCTCGTGAGTATGATAAATATAGTGTACTGAAAGGGTCGTAATTGTAAGGCCCTGTACCAAACATGTCTCGTGAGTATGATAAATATAGTGTACTGAAAGGGTCGTAATTGTAAGGCGCTGTACCAAACATGTTTCGTGAGTATGATAAATATAGTGTACTGAAAGGGTCGTAATTGTAAGGCGCTGTACCAAACATGTTTCGTGAGTATGATAAATATGGTGTACTGAAAGGGTCGTAATTGTAAGGCCCTGTACCAAACATGTCTCGTGAGTATGATAAATATGGTGTACGGAAAGAGTCGTAATTGTATTGCCCTGTACCAGACATGTCTCATGATTATGATGTACTGAAAGATGGTAATTGTAAGGCCCTGTACCAGACATGTATCGTGACTGAGATGTTCTGAAAGGTTCGTAACTGTTAGGCCCTGTATCAGTCATGTTTCGTGATTGTGATAAATATGGTTTACTAAAAGGGTCGTAACTGTTAGGCCCTGTATCAGTCATGTTTCGTGATTGTGGTAATTATGGTTTACTAAAAGGGCCGTAACTGTTAGGCCCTGTATCAGTCATGTTTCGTGAGTGTGGTAAGTATGGTTTACTAAAAGGGCCGTAACTGTTAGGCCCTGTATCAGTCATGTTTCGTGAGTGTGATAAGTATAGTTTACTAAAAGGGCCGTAACTGTTAGGCCCTGTATCAGTCATGTCTCGTGAGTGTGGTAAGTATGGTTTACTAAAAGGACCGTAACTGTTAGGCCCTGTATCAGTCATGTCTCGTGAGTGTGGTAAGTATGGTTTACTAAAAGGGCCGTAACAGTTAGGCCCTGTATCAGTCATGTTTCGTGAGTGTGATAAGTATGGTTTACTAAAAGGGCCGTAACTGTTAGGCCCTGTATCAGTCATGTTTCGTGAGTGTGGTAAGTATGGTTTACTAAAAGGGCCGTAACTGTTAGGCCCTGTATCAGTCATGTTTCGTGAGTGTGATAAGTATGGTTTACTAAAAGGGCCGTAACTGTTAGGCCCTGTATCAGTCATGTCTCGTGAGTGTGGTAAGTATGGTTTACTAAAAGGGTCGTAACTGTTAGGCCCTGTATCAGTCATGTTTCGTAAGTGTGGTAAGTATGGTTTACTAAAAGGGCCGTAACTGTTAGGCCTGTATCAGTCATGTTTCGTGATTGTGGTAAGTATGGTTTACTAAAAGGGCCGTAACTTTTAGGCCCTGTATTTGTCATGTTTCGTGATTGTGATAAGTATGGTTTACTAAAAGGGCCGTAACTGTTAGGCCCTGTACAAGTCATGTCTCGTTATTGTGATAAGTATGGTTTACTAAAAGGGCCGTAACTGTTAGGCCCTGTATCAGTCATGTTTCGTGAGTGTGGTAAGTATAGTTTACTAAAAGGGTCGTAACTGTTAGGCCCTGTATCAGTCATGTTTCGTGATTGTGATAAGTATGGATTACTAAAAGGGCCGTAACTGTTAGGCCCTGTATCAGTCATGTCTCGTTATTGTGATAAGTATGGTTTACTAAAAGGGCCGTAACTGTTAGGCCCTGTATCAGTCATGTTTCGTGAGTGTGATAAGTATGGTTTTCTAAAAGGGTCGTAACTGTTAGGCCCTGTATCAGTCATGTTTCGTGAGTGTGGTAAGTATGGTTTACTAAAAGGGTCGTAACTGTTAGGCCCTGTATCAGTCATGTTTCGTGATTGTGATAAGTATGGTTTACTAAAAGGGCCGTAACTGTTAGGCCCTGTATCAGTCATGTTTCGTGAGTGTGATAAGTATGGTTTTCTAAAAGGGTCGTAACTGTTAGGCCCTGTATCAGTCATGTCTCGTGAGTGTGATAAGTATGGTTTACTAAAAGGGCCGTAACTGTTAGGCCCTGTATCAGTCATGTCTCGTTATTGTGATAAGTATGGTTTACTAAAAGGGCCGTAACTGTTAGGCCCTGTATCAGTCATGTTTCGTGAGTGTGATAAGTATGGTTTTCTAAAAGGGTCGTAACTGTTAGGCCCTGTATCAGTCATGTTTCGTGAGTGTGGTAAGTATGGTTTACTAAAAGGGTCGTAACTGTTAGGCCCTGTATCAGTCATGTTTCGTGAGTGTGATAAGTATGGTTTACTAAAAGGGCCGTAACTGTTAGGCCCTGTATCAGTCATGTTTCGTGATTGTGATAAGTATGGTTTACTAAAAGGGCCGTAACTGTTAGGCCCTGTATCAGTCATGTCTCGTGAGTGTGATAAGTATGGTTTACTAAAAGGGTCGTAACTGTTAGGCCCTGTATCAGTCATGTCTCGTGAGTGTGTTAAGTATGGTTTACTAAAAGGGCCGTAACTGTTAGGCCCTGTATCAGTCATGTTTCGTGATTGTGATAAGTATGGTTTACTAAAAGGACCGTAACTGTTAGGCCCTGTATTAGTCATTTTTCGTGAGTGTGGTAAGTATGGTTTACTAAAAGGGCCGTAACTGTTAGGCCCTGTATCAGTCATGTTTCGTGATTGTGGTAATTATGGTTTACTAAAAGGGCCGTAACTGTTAGGCCCTGTATCAGTCATGTTTCGTGAGTGTGGTAAGTATGGTTTACTAAAAGGGCCGTAACTGTTAGGCCCTGTATCAGTCATGTTTCGTGAGTGTGATAAGTATGGTTTACTAAAAGGGCCGTAACTGTTAGGCCCTGTATCAGTCATGTCTCGTGAGTGTGGTAAGTATGGTTTACTAAAAGGGTCGTAACTGTTAGGCCCTGTATCAGTCATGTTTCGTGAGTGTGGTAAGTATGGTTTACTAAAAGGGCCGTAACTGTTAGGCCCTGTATCAGTCATGTTTCGTGAGTGTGGTAAGTATGGTTTACTAAAAGGGCCGTAACTGTTAGGCCCTGTATCAGTCATGTTTCGTGAGTGTGATAAGTATGGTTTACTAAAAGGGCCGTAACTGTTAGGCCCTGTATCAGTCATGTCTCGTGAGTGTGGTAAGTATGGTTTACTAAAAGGGTCGTAACTGTTAGGCCCTGTATCAGTCATGTTTCGTGAGTGTGGTAAGTATGGTTTACTAAAAGGGCCGTAACTGTTAGGCCTGTATCAGTCATGTTTCGTGATTGTGGTAAGTATGGTTTACTAAAAGGGCCGTAACTGTTAGGCCCTGTATTTGTCATGTTTCGTGATTGTGATAAGTATGGTTTACTAAAAGGGCCGTAACTGTTAGGCCCTGTACAAGTCATGTCTCGTTATTGTGATAAGTATGGTTAACTAAAAGGGCCGTAACTGTTAGGCCCTGTATCAGTCATGTTTCGTGAGTGTGATAAGTACAGTTTACTAAAAGGTTCGTAACTGTTAGGCCCTGTATCAGTCATGTTTCGTGATTGTGATAAGTATGGATTACTAAAAGGGCCGTAATTGTTAGGCCCTGTATCAGTCATGTCTCGTTATTGTGATAAGTATGGTTTACTAAAAGGGCCGTAACTGTTAGGCCCTGTATCAGTCATGTTTCGTGAGTGTGATAAGTATGGTTTTCTAAAAGGGTCGTAACTGTTAGGCCCTGTATCAGTCATGTTTCGTGAGTGTGGTAAGTATGGTTTACTAAAAGGGTCGTAACTGTTAGGCCCTGTATCAGTCATGTTTCGTGATTGTGATAAGTATGGTTTACTAAAAGGGCCGTAACTGTTAGGCCCTGTATCAGTCATGTCTCGTGAGTGTGATAAGTATGGTTTACTAAAAGGGCCGTAACTGTTAGGCCCTGTATCAGTCATGTCTCGTGATTGTGATAAGTATGGTTTACTAAAAGGGCCGTAACTGTTAGGCCCTGTATCAGTCATGTTTCGTGATTGTGATAAGTATGGTTTACTAAAAGGACCGTAACTGTTAGGCCCTGTATTAGTCATTTTTCGTGAGTGTGGTAAGTATGGTTTACTAAAAGGGCCGTAACTGTTAGGCCCTGTATCAGTCATGTTTCGTGATTGTGGTAATTATGGTTTACTAAAAGGGCCGTAACTGTTAGGCCCTGTATCAGTCATGTCTCGTTATTTTGATAAGTATGGTTTACTAAAAGGGCCGTAACTGTTAGGCCCTGTATCAGTCATGTTTCGTGATTGTGATAAGTATGGTTTACTAAAAGGGCCGTAACTGTTAGGCCCTGTATCAGTCATGTTTCGTGAGTGTGGTAAGTATGGTTTACTAAAAGGGTCGTAACTGTTAGGCCCGGTATCAGTCATGTTTCGTGAGTGTGGTAAGTATGGTTTACTAAAAGGGTCGTAACTGTTAGGCCCTGTATCAGTCATGTTTCGTGATTGTGGTAATTATGGTTTACTAAAAGGGCCGTAACTGTTAGGCCCTGTATCAGTCATGTTTCGTGAGTGTGGTAAGTATGGTTTACTAAAAGGGCCGTAACTGTTAGGCCCTGTATCAGTCATGTTTCGTGAGTGTGATAAGTATGGTTTACTAAAAGGGCCGTAACTGTTAGGCCCTGTATCAGTCATGTCTCGTGAGTGTGGTAAGTATGGTTTACTAAAAGGGTCGTAACTGTTAGGCCCTGTATCAGTCATGTTTCGTGAGTGTGGTAAGTATGGTTTACTAAAAGGGCCGTAACTGTTAGGCCCTGTATCAGTCATGTTTCGTGAGTGTGGTAAGTATGGTTTACTAAAAGGGCCGTAACTGTTAGGCCCTGTATCAGTCATGTTTCGTGAGTGTGATAAGTATGGTTTACTAAAAGGGCCGTAACTGTTAGGCCCTGTATCAGTCATGTCTCGTGAGTGTGGTAAGTATGGTTTACTAAAAGGGTCGTAACTGTTAGGCCCTGTATCAGTCATGTTTCGTGAGTGTGGTAAGTATGGTTTACTAAAAGGGCCGTAACTGTTAGGCCTGTATCAGTCATGTTTCGTGATTGTGGTAAGTATGGTTTACTAAAAGGGCCGTAACTGTTAGGCCCTGTATTTGTCATGTTTCGTGATTGTGATAAGTATGGTTTACTAAAAGGGCCGTAACTGTTAGGCCCTGTACAAGTCATGTCTCGTTATTGTGATAAGTATGGTTTACTAAAAGGGCCGTAACTGTTAGGCCCTGTATCAGTCATGTTTCGTGATTGTGATAAGTATGGTTTACTAAAAGGGTCGTAACTGTTAGGCCCTGTATCAGTCATGTTTCGTGAGTGTTATAAGTATGGATTACTAAAAGGGCCGTAACTGTTAGGCCCTGTATCAGTCAATTCTCGTTATTGTGATAAGTATGGCTTACTAAAAGGGCCGTAACTGTTAGGCCCTGTATCAGTCATGTCTCGGGAGTGTGATAAGTATGGTTTACTAAAAGGGTCGTAACTGTTAGGTCCTGTATCAGTCATGTCTCGTGAGTGTGATAAGTATGGTTTACTAAAAGGGCCGTAACTGTTAGGCCCTGTATCAGTCATGTTTCGTGAGTGTGATAAGTATGGTTTACTAAAAGGGCCGTAACTGTTAGGCCCTGTATCAGTCATGTTTCGTTATTGTGATAAGTATGGTTTACTAAAAGGGCCGTAACTGTTAGGCCCTGTATCAGTCATGTTTCGTGAGTGTGATAAGTATGGTTTACTAAAAGGGCCGTAACTGTTAGGCCCTGTATCAGTCATGTTTCGTGAGTGTGATAAGTATGGTTTACTAAAAGGGCCGTAACTGTTAGGCCCTGTATCAGTCATGTTTCGTGATTGTGATAAGTATGGTTTACTAAAAGGACCGTAACTGTTAGGCCCTGTATCAGTCATGTTTCGTGAGTGTGATAAGTATGGTTTACTAAAAGGGCCGTAACTGTTAGGCCCTGTATCAGTCATGTCTCGTTATTGTGATAAGTATGGTTTACTAAAAGGGCCGTAACTGTTAGGCCCTGTATTTGTCATGTCTCGTGATTGTGATAAGTATGGTTTACTAAAAGGGCCGTAACTGTTAGGCCCTGTATCAGTCATGTCTCGTGAGTGTGATAAGTATGGTTTACTAAAAGGGCCGTAATTGTTAGGCCCTGTATCAGTCATGTTTCGTGAGTGTGATAAGTATGGTTTACTAAAAGGACCGTAACTGTTAGGCCCTGTATCAGTCATGTTTCGTGAGTGTGATAAGTATGGTTTACTAAAAGGGCCGTAACTGTTAGGCCCTGTATCAGTCATGTCTCGTTATTGTGATAAGTATGGTTTACTAAAAGGGCCGTAACTGTTAGGCCTTGTATTTGTCATGTCTCGTGATTGTGATAAGTATGGTTTACTAAAAGGGCCGTAAGTGTTAGGCCCTGTATCAGTCATGTCTCGTGAGTGTGATAAGTATGGTTTACTAAAAGGGCCGTAACTGTTAGGCCCTGTATCAGTCATGTTTCGTTATTGTGATAAGTATGGTTTACTAAAAGGGCCGTAACTGTTAGGCCCTGTATCAGTCATGTTTCGTGAGTGTGATAAGTATGGTTTACTAAAAGGACCGTAACTGTTAGGCCCTGTATCAGTCATGTCTTGTTATTGTGATAAGTATGGTTTACTAAAAGGGCCGTAACTGTTAGGCCCTGTATCAGTCATGTTTCGTGATTGTGATAAGTATGGTTTACTAAAAGGGCCGTAACTGTTAGGCCCTGTACAAGTCATGTCTCGTTATTGTGATAAGTATGGTTTACTAAAAGGGCCGTAACTGTTAGGCCCTGTATCAGTCATGTTTCGTGATTGTGATAAGTATTGTTTACTAAAAGGGTCGTAACTGTTAGGCCCTGTATCAGTCATGTTTCGTGAGTGTTATAAGTATTGATTACTAAAAGGGCCGTAACTGTTAGGCCCTGTATATGTCATGTCTCGGGAGTGTGATAAGTATGGTTTACTAAAAGGGCCGTAACTGTTAGGCCCTGTATCAGTCATGTCTCGGGAGTGTGATAAGTATGGTTTACTAAAAGGGCCGTAACTGTTAGGCCCTGTATCAGTCATGTCTCGTGAGTGTGATAAGTATGGTTTACTAAAAGGGCCGTAACTGTTAGGCCCTGTATCAGTCATGTTTCGTTAGTGTGATAAGTATGGTTTACTAAAAGGGCCGTAACTGTTAGGCCCTGTATCAGTCATGTTTCGTGAGTGTGATAAGTATGGTTTACTAAAAGGGCCGTAACTGTTAGGCCCTGTATCAGTCATGTTTCGTGAGTGTGATAAGTATGGTTTACTAAAAGGGCCGTAACTGTTAGGCCCTGTATCAGTCATGTCTCGTGAGTGTGATAAGTATGGTTTACTAAAAGGGCCGTAACTGTTAGGCCCTGTATCAGTCATGTTTCGTGATTGTGATAAGTATGGTTTACTAAAAGGACCGTAACTGTTAGGCCCTGTATCAGTCATGTTTCGTGAGTGTGACAGGTATGGTTTACTAAAAGGGCCGTAACTGTTAGGCCCTGTATCAGTCATGTCTCGTTATTGTGATACCTATGGTTTACTAAAAGGGCCGTAACTGTTAGGCCCTGTATCAGTCATGTTTCGTGATTGTGATAAGTATGGTTTACTAAAAGGACCGTAACTGTTAGGCCCGGTATCAGTCATTTTTTGTGATTGTGATAAGTATGGTTTACTAAAAGGGCCGTAATTGTATTGCCCTGGCATATGGTTTACTAAAAGGGTCGTAACTGTTAGGAGACGTGTCTTCTCTGTATTACTCTATGTTTGACGCTGTAGGACTGTAGGAGACATGTCTTCTCTGCATTACTGTATGTTTGACGCTGTAGAACTGTAGGAGAGATGTCTTCTCTGTTTTACTGTATATTTGACGCTGTAAGACTGTAGGAGACGTGTCTTCTCTACATTACTGTATGTTTGACGCTGTAGAACTGTAGGAGACGTGTCTTCTCTACATTACTGTATGTTTGAGGCTGTAGAACTGTAGGAGACGTGTCTTCTCTTCACTGCTGTATGTTTGACGCTGTAAGACTGTAGGAGACGTGTCTTCCCTGTATTACTGTATGTTTGACGCTGTAGAACTGTAGGAGACGTGTCTTCTCTGCATTACTGTATGTTTGACGCTGTAAGACTGTAGGAGACGTGTCGTCTCTTCACTACTGTATGTTTGACGCTGTAGAACTGTAGGAGACATGTCTTCTCTGTATTACTGTATGTTTGACGCTGTAAGACTGTAGGAGACGTGTCGTCTCTTCACTACTGTATGTTTGACGCTGTAAGACTGAAGGAGACGTGTCGTCTCTTCACTACTGTATGTTTGACGCTGTAAGACTGCAGGAGACGTGTCTTCTCTTCACTGCTGTATGTTTGACGCTGTAAGACTGTAGGAGACGTGTCTTCTCTTCACTGCTGTATGTTTGACGCTGTAAGACTGTAGGAGACGTGTCTTCTCTTCACTGCTGTATGTTTGACGCTGTAAGACTGAAGGAGACGTGTCGTCTCTTCACTACTGTATGTTTGACGTTGTAAGACTGTAGGAGACGTGTCTTCTCTTCACTGCTGTATGTTTGACGCTGTAGGACTGTAGGAGACGTGTCGTCTCTGTACTACTGTATGTTTGACGCTGTAAGACTGTAGGAGACATGTCTTCTCTGTATTACTGTATTTTTGATGCTGTAGGACTGAAGGAGACGTGTCTTCTCTGCATTACTGTATGTTTGACGCTGTAAGACTGTAGGAGACGTGTCTTCTCTGCATTACTGTATGTTTGACGCTGTAGAACTGTACGAGAGGTGTCTTCTCTGCATTACTGTATGTTTGACGCTGTAAGACTGTAGGAGACATGTCTTCTCTGTATTACTGTATGTTTGACGCTGTAGAACTGTACGAGAGGTGTCTTCTCTGCATTACTGTATGTTTGACGCTGTAGGACTGTAGGAGACATGTCTTCTCTGTATTACTGTATGTTTGACGCTGTAGAACTGTAGGAGACGTGTCTTCTCTGCATTACTGTATGTTTGACGCTGTAAGACTGTAGGAGACGTGTCTTCTCTGCATTACTGTATGTTTGACGCTGTAGGACTGTAGGAGACATGTCTTCTCTGTATTACTGTATGTTTGACGCTGTAGAATGTAGGAGACGTGTCTTGTCTGCATTACTGTATGTTTGACGCTGTAGGACTGTAGGAGACATGTCTTCTCTGCACTACTGTATGTTTGACGCTGTAGAACTGTAGGAGACGTGTCTTCTCTGCATTACTGTATGTTTGACGCTGTAGGACTGTAGGAGACATGTCTTCTCTGTATTACTGTATGTTTGACGCTGTAGAACTGTAGGAGACATGTCTTCTCTGCATTACTGTATGTTTGACGCTGTAGGACTGTAGGAGACGTGTCGTCTCTTCACTACTGTATGTTTGACGCTGTAGGACTGTAGGAGACATGTCTTCTCTGTATTACTGTATGTTTGACGCTGTAGAACGGTAGGAGACGTGTCTTCTCTGTACTACTGTATGTTTGACGCTGTAGGACGTAGGAGACATGTCTTCTCTGTATTACTGTATGTTTGACGCTGTAGAACTGTACGAGAGGTGTCTTCTCTGCATTACTGTATGTTTGACGCTGTAAGACTGTAGGACACGTGTCTTCTCTGCATTACTGTATGTTTGACGCTGTAGAACTGTGAGAGGTTTCTTCTCTGCATTACTGTATGTTTGACGCTGTAAGACTGTAGGAGACATGTCTTCTCTGTATTACTGTATGTTTGACGCTGTAGAACTGTAGGAGACGTGTCTTCTCTGCATTACTGTATGTTTGACGCTGTAAGGCTGTAGGAGACATGTCTTCTCTTCACTACTCTATGTTTGACGCTGTAGGACTGTAGGAGACGTGTCTTCTCTGTACTACTGTATGTTTGACGCTGTAGGACTGTAGGAGACATGTTTTCTCTGTATTACTGTATGTTTGAAGCTGTAGAACTGTAGGAGACGTGTCTTCTCTGCATTACTGTATGTTTGACGCTTTAAGATTGTAGGATACGTGTCTTCTCTGCATTACTGTATGTTTGACGCTGTAGAACTATAGGAGACGTGTCTTCTCTGCATTTCTGTATGTTTGACGCTGTAGGACTGTAGGAGACGTGTCTTCTCTGCATTACTGTATGTTTGACGCTGTAAGACTGTAGGAGACGTGTCTTCTCTGCATTACTGTATGTTGGACGCTGTAGGACTGAAGGAGACGTGTCGTCTCTTCACTACTGTATGTTTGACGCTGTAGAACTGTAGGAGACGTGTCTTCTCTGCATTACTGTATGTTTGACGCTGTAGGACTGTAGGAGACATGTCTTCTCTTCCCTACTGTATGTTTGACGCTGTAGGACTGTAGGAGACGTGTCTTCTCTGCATTACTGTATGATTGACGCTGTAGAACTGTAGGAGACGTGTCTTCTCTTCACTACTGTATGTTTGACGCTGTAGGACTGTAGGAGACGTGTCTTCTATTCACTACTGTATGTTTGACGCTGTAGGACTGTAGGAGACATGTCTTCTCTTCACTACTGTATGTTTGACGCTGTAGAACTGTAGGAGACATGTCTTCTCTTCACTACTGTATGTTTGACGCTGTAGGACTGTAGGAGACATGTCTTCTCTTCACTACTGTATGTTTGACGCTGTAGGACCGTAGGAGACATGTCTTCTCTTCACTACTGTATGTTTGACGCTGTAGAACTGTAGGAGACGTGTCTTCTCTTCACTACTGTATGTTTGACGCTGTAGGACTGTAGGAGACATGTCTTCTCTTCAGTACTGTATGTTTGACTCTGTAGGACTGTAGGAAACATGTTTTCCGTACTACTGTATGTTTGACGCTGTAGAACTGTAGGAGACGTGTCTTCTCTGCATTACTGTATGTTTGACGCTGTAAGACTGTAGGAGACGTGTCTTTTCTGCATTATTGTATGTTTGACACTGTAGGACTGTAGGAGACATGTCTTCTCTGCATTACTGTATGTTTGACGCTGTAGAACTGTAGGAGACGCGTCTTCTCTGCATTGCTGTATATTTGACACTGAAGGACTAATAAATTTATGAAATATGTTTGACAGCGCAATGAACAGGTCCTGATGAAAGTTGGAGAATATATTGAACTATATTTTGTTAAAAATGCCTTTCTGAAATGTTTTACTTAATTGTATTATGTTCTTAGTAAATATTCTTGAAGAAAACAACCGTCAAACAGCTTTTAATTTAATTATATTTATTTTTATAGAACCATTATTCAGAATTTCAACTGAATGTCCACTTACGTCATCACGTCGACAGTTACCGGCTAGGAGACGACTTCATACGAAATCCAAATTGCCTGCATGTATGACTGTTTTATACCCATTTTTTTCAGATTACTCTGAACGATCGAGATATCGTCACACAATCAAATCCGAAAGTTGCACCATATTACATAAACGTGACATTACCGCCGTGGGAAAGTAAGTACCCCATTTCTTATACGTTATTTAGCAGTTTTATGTTTAATTTTGCACAGGCTGTCTATCCTAACACATAATTCATTTGTTTACAAATATAACGTGCTGTTGTACTATAACTAACATATGAGTCTTTTGCATTTTACAAATAGCTATACGGTTTATGACCAGTGTTTTGTTCTTCTTGCACAGACTGTCTATCCTACATTTACTTATTGTGTTATCTTTGCACAGACTGTATAATTTACATTTACTTATTGTGTTATCTTTGCACAGACTGTTTAGTTTACATTTACTTATTGTGTTATCTTTGAACAGACTGTCTATCCTACATTTACTTATTGTGTTATCTTTGCACAGACTGTCTATCCTACATTTACTTATTGTGTTATCTTTGCACAGACTGTTCATCCTACATTTACTTATTGGGTTATCTGTGCACAGACTGTCTATCCTACATTTACTTATTGTGTTATCTGTGCACAGACTGTCTATCCTACATTTACTTATTGTGTTATCTTTGCACAGACTGTCTATCCTACATTTACTTATTGGGTTATCTGTGCACAGACTGTCTATCCTACATTTACTTATTGTGTTATCTGTGCACAGACTGTCTATCCTACATTTACTTATTGTGTTATCTGTGCACAGACTGTCTATCCTACATTTACTTATTGTGTTATCTGTGCACAGACTGTCTATCCTACATTTACTTCTTGCGTTATCTGTGCACAGACTGTCTATCCTACATTTACTTATTGTGTTATCTGTGCACAGACTGTCTATCCTATATATACTTATTGTGTTATCTGTGCACAGACTGTCTATCCTACATTGACTTATTGTGTTATCTGTGCACAGACTGTCTATCCTACATTTACTTATTGTGTTATCTGTGCACAGACTGTTCATCCTACATTTACTTATTGGGTTATCTGTGCACAGACTGTCTATCCTACATTTACTTATTGTGTTATCTGTGCACAGACTGTCTATCCTACATTTACTTATTGTGTTATCTTTGCACAGACTGTCTATCCTACATTTACTTATTGGGTTATCTGTGCACAGACTGTCTATCCTACATTTACTTATTGTGTTATCTGTGCACAGACTGTCTATCCTACATTTACTTATTGTGTTATCTGTGCACAGACTGTCTATCCTACATTTACTTATTGTGTTATCTGTGCACAGACTGTCTATCCTACATTTACTTCTTGCGTTATCTGTGCACAGACTGTCTATCCTACATTTACTTATTGTGTTATCTGTGCACAGACTGTCTATCCTATATATACTTATTGTGTTATCTGTGCACAGACTGTCTATCCTACATTTACTTATTGTGTTATCTGTGCACAGACTGTCTATCCTACATTTACTTATTGTGTTATCTGTGCACAGACTGTCTATCCTACATTTACTTATTGTGTTATCTGTGCACAGACTGTCTATCCTACATTTACTTATTGTGTTATCTGTGCACAGACTGTCTATCATACATTTACTTATTGGGTTATCTGTGCACAGACTGTCTATCCTTCATTTACTTATTGTGTTATCTGTGCACAGACTGTCTATCATACATTTACTTATTGGGTTATCTGTGCACAGACTCTCTATCCTTCATTTACTTATTGTGTTATCTGTGCACAGACTGTCTATCCTACATTTACGTATTGTGTTATCTGTGCACAGACTGTTCATCCTACATTTACTTATTGTGTTATCTGTGCACAGACTGTCTATCCTACATTTACTTATTGTGTTATCTGTGCACAGACTGTCTATCCTACATTGACTTATTGTGTTATCTGTGCACAGACTGTTCATCCTACATTTACTTATTGGTTTATCTGTGCACATACTGTCTATCCTACATTTACTTATTGTGTTATCTGTGCACAGACTGTCTATCCTACATTTACTTATTGTGTTATCTGTGCACAGACTGTCTATCCTACATTTACTTATTGTGTTATCTGTGCACAGACTGTTCATCCTACATTTACTTATTGGGTTATCTGTGCACAGACTGTCTATCCTACATTTACTTATTGTGTTATCTGTGCACAGACTGTCTATCCTACATTTACTTATTGGGTTATCTTTGCACAGACTGTCTATCGTACATTTACTTATTGGGTTATCTGTGCACAGACTGTCTATCCTACATTTACTTATTGGGTTATCTGTGCACAGACTGTCTATCCTACATTTACTTATTGTGTTATCTTTGCACAGACTGTCTATCCTACATTTACTTATTGTGTTATCTGTGCACAGACTGTCTATCCTACATTTACTTATTGCGTTATCTGTGCACAGACTGTCTATCCTACATTTACTTATTGTGTTATCTGTGCACAGACTGTCTATCCTACATTGACTTATTGTGTTATCTGTGCACAGACTGTCTATCCTACATTGACTTATTGTGTTATCTGTGCACAGACTGTCTATCCTACATTTACTTATTGTGTTATCTGTGCACAGACTGTTTAGTTTACATTTAACTATTGAGTGTATCTAATACTGGTGTAGCTAACTTTCTATATGTAATATATTTTGTTTATATCTATGGTTTTCAAACGGTCTTCTGGTTTTGTGTTAACCTTTGTATAGTCTGTCTAATATACACACACTTCTTGTGTATATGAG
This sequence comes from Mya arenaria, assembly GCF_026914265.1. Classification (NCBI taxonomy): domain Eukaryota; kingdom Metazoa; phylum Mollusca; class Bivalvia; order Myida; family Myidae; genus Mya; species Mya arenaria. The sequence continues at coordinate 30,093,746 of NC_069128.1, forward strand.
GGCAATTAAACATACGTTTACTATTAGTGCGTTCAGTCACAACATTTGTAGTATTATTCGCATGTATATAATTATGTTTAATTACTGAACATTGACACACAACCCCACTTCAGCCTGTGTCTTCCGGCTTGGCAATTTATTGTTAAAACAATTATCAACAACCCCAAAAATCTATGTAATACTATATATTACATTTATTTTCCAGTTTCTTTTAATACTTTAATTCATATTCTCACCAAATATAATGAGAGATTATTAAAATAATATACGTATTGTTTGAATGAGCTTCGTATCTTATTGTTAATGTAGCTAGCATTATTATAATTTACACTTTATATATAATCACACTTTCCATCTTACGGGCAACCAAATGGAAACAAATCGGGTACTCGACACTCGACGCCTCTTGAGGTCTTCGGCCTAAGCAAAACTTTAAAAGGCGTCGAGTGTCGAGTACCACTCCAGAAGGTCGGTCTTTGTAGTGAAGTGAAGGATGAGACATAAATTTATACAGGTCAACTGTTGTCCTTGGTTACAGAGGTCAAATCGTCCACTTCTCAAACGGTGGGGTTAAGAAAGATAAGTGGGTTGTAGGGTTTTTGGTAATTTATTAATAGAACTTTCTTAACATAGAAACTGTGCATAACTGTATAGAGTTTAATTCAAAGGTGGACACGTAGTTTCCTTCACTAGAATTATCAATGTTATTTTCTCTTACCACTCCATGTGGATCTTGACAATGAGGATTCCTTGGGTTCCAGCTGTATCTTCTTTCACAAACTCTTCTTTGGTGTAATTATCTTCACATCCCATGATCAGTTTGGTAGGTTTGTATCTGTTGGATGATACAAAGTCAGAGGCATCCAAAAGCGAAGCTTTTTGGTATACAAGTATGAATAATTATACAACAGATTTTTATTAATTTATAATGTATTGCTCTTTTACCGATGGTATTTCATGGTCACTCCGACAGATCATTGTATTATTCAACAAACATTAATATTTTCTAAGACGTAAATTACCTTTGGTGTATACAAAATAAATATCATTGGTCAGACGTGTTTAAATACTTTGAATGTCGCTGAAATATCGTATAATAGTTACGTAAGTTTGTTGAGGCGTATTATAAATGCAGTTATTTATCATACAGAAATGGAATTGTACGTACTAACTTTGATATATTCCTCTTTTTCTTTGTAGCACTTGCATACCGTTTTTTTTACATTTACTCGATAAATTCCTTCTTTCCCCTTTGGTGCTAACAATCATTTCCGATCGATGGGTGTGTTCGCTTTCTAAATATAACTGAGTAGGGGGATCCGTAGAATATGCAAGAGAATGCGGATTTGACAATCTCAAAATAAGCAACTGTGTACATATGTCCAGTACAGTGTTCATTTAATATTCAGCACATTTATGAGCATACGTTTCCTATAGCGTAACTACTAAAATGCAGAACTGTGTTTGCAGAAACCTTTATGAGCATACGTTTCCTATAACTCAGCTACAAGTATGCAGAATTGTTTCTGCAGAACCATTTATGAACATACATTTCATAAATCTCAGCTACTTGAATCCAGCATTGTTTATGCAGGAACATTTATAAACATATATCTTCAGTAACGCAGCTACTAGAATCCTGATTTGTTTCTGCAGAAACATTTGAGCATACATTTCCTGCTGCGTATCTACTAGTATGCAGAACTGCGTCTGCAGAAACATGTATGAGCTTTTATTTTCATTCTACTCCCGAATTGCTTCTGTAGAAACTTTCATGATTACACAATTATAATAACGAAACGACTAGTATGCAGAACAGCTTCTGCAAAAACATTTATGTAAACACATTTCTAATATCGCAACGACTAGTATGCAGAACAGCTTCTGCAAAAACATTAATGAGAACACATTTCTAATATCGCAACGACTAGTATGCAGAATAACTTCTGCAAAAACATTTATGAGAACACATTTCTAATATCGCAACGACTAGTATGCAGAATTGCTTCTGCAGAAACATTTGAGAATACATTTCCTACAACGCATCTTCTGTATGCAGAACTGCGTAAGCAGAAACATTTATGAGCATTCATTTTCATTCAACGCAGCTACTAGAATCCAAAATGGCTTCATTCTACTCAAAAAGGCTTCTGTAGAAACTTTTATGTGCATACATTTCTAATAGACTAGTATACATAATTGCTTCTGCAAAAGCATTTATGAGCATCCATTTCTATTAACTCAACGACTAGTATACATAATTGCTTCTGCAAAAGCATTAATGAGCATCCATTTCTATAAACTCAACGACAAGTATGCATAATTGCTTTTGTAGAAACATTTGAGCATACATTTCCTACAACGCCTCTACTAATATGCAGAACTGCGTATGAAGAAACTTTTATGATCATTAATTTACCACACAACTACTAGTACGCATTTATAGGTAAACATTTTATCTAACGCAAATATTAGCAAACAGACCTGCCCATGCAGAAACATTCAGGGACATAGCTTGCTATAACGCAGTTACTTTAAATCAGAATTGCCTCTTAAGAACAATCATGAGCATACACTTGCTATAACGCAGCTACTAGAATTCAGAATTGCATCTGTAGAAACATTCATGAGCATACACTTGCAATAACGCAGTTACTTTAAATCAGAATGGCCTCTGTAGAAACATTCATGAGCATACACTTGCTATAACGCAGCTACTAGGATTCAGAATTGCCTCTGTAGAAACATTCATGAGCATACACTTGCTATAACGCAGCAACTAGGATTCAGAATTGCCTCTGTAGAAACATTCATGAGCATACACTTGCTATAACGCAGCTACTAGGATTCAGAATTGCCTCTGTAGAAACATTCATGAGCATACACTTGCTATAACGCAGCTACTAGGATTCAGAACTGCCTCTGTAGAAACATTCATGAGCATACACTTGCTATAACGCAGCTACTGGGATTCAGAACTGCCTCTGTAGAAACATTCATGAGCATACACTTGCTATAAAGCAGCTACTAGAATTCAGAATTGCCTCTGTAGAAACATTCATGAGCATACACTTGCTATAACGCAGCTACTAGAATTCAGAATTGCCTCTGTAGAAACATTCATGAGCATACACTTGCTATAACGCAGCTACTAGAATTCAGAACTGCCTCTGTAGAAACATCATGAGCATACACTTGCTATAACGCAGCTACTAGGATTCAGAATTGCCTCTGTAGAAACATTCATGAGCATACACTTGCTATAACGCAGCTACTAGGATTCAGAATTGTCTCTGTAGAAACATTCATGAGCATACACTTGCTATAACGCAGCTACTAGAATTCAGAATTGCCTCTGTAGAAACATTCATGAGCATACACTTGCTATAACGCAGCTACTAGAATTCAGAACTGCCTCTGTAGAAACATCATGAGCATACACTTGCTATAACGCAGCTACTAGGATTCAGAATTGCCTCTGTAGAAAAATTCATGAGCATACACTTGCTATAACGCAGCTACTAGAATTCAGAACTGCCTCTGTAGAAACATTCATGAGCATGCACTTGCTATAACGCAGCTACTAGAATTCAGAATTGCCTCTGTAGAAACATTCATGAGCATACACTTGCTATAACGCAACTACTAGGATTCAGAATTGCCTCTGTAGAAACATTCATGAGCATACACTTGCTATAACGCAGCTACTAGGATTCAGAATTGCCTCTGTAGAAACATTCATGAGCATACACTTGCTATAACGCAGCTACTAGGATTCAGAATTGCCTCTGTAGAAACATTCATGAGCATACACTTGCTATAACGCAGCTACTAGAATTCAGAATTGCCTCTGTAGAAACATTCATGAGCATACACTTGCTATAACGCAGCTACTAGAATTCAGAATTGCCTCTGTAGAAACATTCATGAGCATACACTTGCTATAACGCAGCTACTAGAATTCAGAATTGCCTCTGTAGAAACATATATGAGCATACACTAGCTATAACGCAGCTACTAGAATTCAGAATTGCATCTGTAGAAACATTCATGAGCATGCACTTGCTATAACGCAGCTACTAGGATTCAGAACTGCCTCTGTAGAAACATTCATGAGCATACACTTGCTATAACGCAGCTACTAGAATTCAGAATTGCCTCTGTAGAAACATTCATGAGCATACACTTGCTATAACGCAGCTACTAGAATTCAGAATTACCTCTGTAGAAACATTCATGAGCATACACTTGCTATAACGCAGCTACTAGGATTCAGAACTGCCTCTGTAGAAACATTCATGAGCATACACTTGCTATAACGCAGCTAATAGAATTCAGAACTGCCTCTGTAGAAAAATTCATGAGCATACACTTGCTATAACGCAGCTACTAGGATTCAGAACTGCCTCTGTAGAAACATTCATGAGCATACACTTGCTATAACGCAGCAACTAGGATTCAGAATTGCCTCTGTAGAAACATTCATGAGCATACACTTGCTATAACGCAGCTACTAGGTATCAGAATTGCCTCTGTAGAAACATTCATGAGCATACACTTGCTATAACGCAGCTACTAGGATTCAGAATTGCCTCTGTAGAAACATTCATGAGCATACACTTGCTATAACGCAGCTACTATGATTCAGAATTGCCTCTGTAGAAACATTCATGAGCATACACTTGCTATAACGCAGCTACTAGAATTCAGAATTGCCTCTGTAGAAACATTCATGAGCATACACTTGCTATAACGCAGCTACTAGAATTCAGAATTGCCTCTGTAGAAATATTCATGAGCATTCACTTGCTATAACGCAGCTACTAGGATTCAGAACTGCCTCTGTAGAAACATTCATGAGCATACACTTGCTATAACGCAGCTACTAGAATTCAGAATTGCCTCTGTAGAAACATTCATGAGCATACACTTGCTATAACGCAGCTACTAGAATTCAGAATTGCCTCTGTAGAAAAATTCATGAGCATATACTTGCTATAACGCAGCTACTAGAATTCAGAATTGCCTCTGTAGAAAATTCATGAGCATACACTTGCTATAACGCAGCTACTAGGATTCAGAACTGCCTCTGTAGAAACATTCATGGGCATACACTTGCTATAACGCAGCTTCTAGGATTCAGAATTGCCTCTGTAGAAACATTCATGAGCATATACGTGCTATAACGCAGTTACTAGAATTCAGAATTGCCTCTGTAGAAACATTCATAAGCATACATTTCGTACAACGCAGCCACTAGTATGCAGAATTGCTTTTGCAGAAACAATTATGAGCACACATTTCCTATAAAGCAATTGCTTGTACGCAGAATTGTGTCTGCTGAAAAATGTATATATTTCCAATTACGCAACTACTAGTATGCTACGAATATATATATTTATTGATCTGCACATCATAATCTTTTTCGTTTCTTTTTAATTCGAAAAGTGTCATCAGGTCACACTCCAGAAATTGACTTGTATTCTAATTACTTCACCCCAATTTACGTACATCGCCATGCTATTGGCAAAACGAACACACTCATACTCTTTAACTTAATAAAATGATTTATCGTAACAATTTATTAAATCATCAAAATCTTCTGCAGTGAAAATTATGCATTCATTTTAAATGTTACTATTTAATTGCAGTATTTGTTTTGTATATTTTTAAAATAAATGTAAAACAATCATATTTAAACCCTTATTATACACTTTCACTTTAAATTGTATGAATTACAATTACAACATATGCCTGCTCCAGTAAATAGTTTTCGGCTTGATTTGATCTACGACAACATTATGCGGTCCGCGGGGTACTATACCTTTGGCTTGTACAATATCAACCCTCCACAGTCCTACAAGCCATCACCGCCAGTACTTGTACGATACTCAGGTAAATATTTGCAGACTATCATATAGTCCATTCCATAGGTGGCATTATCGGGTAGGGATGATGCAATTGCTTAACTGCCATGTTTTCAAACCAAAAGCGTTTTTTACCACCCCTGACCAATACTGCCAGCTATTGTCCATCTATGACCTGTGTAAAAACAAATAATGATCCCCAATATAATTATCAGCCGAGAGTCATTTTCAGCTCATCTCTTTGTTGAGGAAAAAGGTCAAGTTATAATCATAGCCGTTGTGTCTTCGGCGTCGTCGTCATTGTGCAAATGGTTTAAACTTTACCATAACTCAATGTCATGCAATATATGTTAGGGACATTCCGCACATGTACAGCAAGGCCCACAACTCTGGCCTAAATAATTGTCAAGAAATGCGCCTTGATAGTTTGAAAAAGGTCGTGCAAACACTTTGACGGAGCAATTACTTTATAACCAAGTACGTTCACATGAAACTTTGTACACATGCTAATTGATAGGTAATGCTTATATGTAGCAAAGGCAAGTTACTCTGGATTTTTTTTATAATTGTCAAGTAAATGCCTCACGATACTTTGAAAAAGTCATGCAAAGAAATAAACTTATCCAATATAACCATTCAGAAAATCACATGATACTTTGTTCACATGTTACTAATAACAATAAATATTTGTGAATGAATGTCCATACCTCTTGCTTTAATATGTGTCGAGTTACGCCCCTTATTGACTGAAAAGAATAGACGAGTGCTTGCGTTCGTTCAACGGATACATTGTTACACAGAAAAAGGCACTCTCGTGTTGTTATTCTATATAGCATTACCGGCCTATGATAAAAAGAAAAGTGACCCCTATGTATAGAAGTTTGACCCTCGAATTGTACGATGTGATTAGAAAAGCGCCTAACACGAATTATCTTTTCAATTTTGCGACATTGAAATTCCTTGGGTTTTTTAATGTTTCGCCGGTATAATGCTGGGAGGTACGAATCGACTTTAAAATGAAAAGGTTATATTGTCTTCTGGAATTTGTCACCACGTTATGTTTGTAAATCATACGAATTCATATAAAGATACTGAATATACTTCAATTGATCCAAAAAATCTCGTTTTCGTTACAGAATCTGAATTGTACATATATGTAGCCTACATTGATTTCTGGCCGTCAGCGTTTGAAAATTCGGGGAAACTGTCGATGTCCATGATGCACAAGTTTAATCTACTCAAAGATGAAAACATACCTAACATAATAAACGCGTACACAGGAGGGATGTATAATGCGTCGATTGTGCCGGCTGGACTTGGGGCAATCGCATCGGATTATAGAGGGAAAATCGAATATGTCAGGTAAGTTAATGTTGTCATTCATCTTTAGAATTTGGGCTATGTATTTGCCTAGTTGTGCGCAATTGTCGTACAATGGTGCCCGTTGTAACACAATATCGCATCCACTGTTAAGTCATGGTCTGCCCACGTGGTTAACCCTTTTGTAGACGGACTTCAATATCAACAACATACCCTTGAAAATCAACATGCCTGAAACGAGGCATGTGCCCAATTATTTGGCGAATTGGTATAAAGAACTACAGAGTTCCCCTCTTACATTAAGAATAGGCCTTGACCAGGAACTGTCTCGGCATTATTAATTTACAGCCCAAAATAAACATTTCAGTATAGAATTGCATTTTTGCACCGTTTAGTTAGTTATTTTATTAATCCTTATACGTCTTATTATGTGTTTAATATATGTATTTCAGCTCACGGACTTTGAAAATGCGAATATTTGTTGCACCAAGGGACGCATCAACAGATCTTGAACAAGTTGTTTTGCAAATTGTCAAGAAACATTTAAGGACTTCGGCTAGAAACATAGTTAATCCTGATACTTTAGTAGTTCGGAGTACAGGTAAAACATATGGGTTTGTTTAATGGTTTTAGTTAGTCTGAGTTCAAAAGAAAACATCGGAGATTGGTGGCAGCCCAGTTGTCGTCGTTGGTTTATACATGCAAAAGCTTTAACCTTGGCCTAAGCACAAAACAATACATGATATTCTAATAATACTTGAAAAACGTGTTGCTAAGCGGATAATCGCAGGTACAGCTAGGTATATAGCTCTGACTTGAATAATTATGGAGTAATGCTCCTTATTTGATTGCCAAACAAGAACAGGTGATCGTTGTATTTCGATCCGCAGCGCTCTTGTTTATTTTCAAAATAGTTACCGAATGTGTATCTAACTTATTTGTAGCTATTTTGTCAATTATTCGCTCAGTTGTGTTGAAAAGGCTACGATAAATGGAAAATATATTGTAAACAAGGACATTTAGTACGGCTTTTAGATCATCTGGTTTAAAATTCCAATACTTCGCTTATGAGGTTAGAAACTTAAATAAAACAATGAAACTACAGGAACAAGCTCAGTGGCCAAACTATATAATAAAGACCCTGTTTAAAGGCACAAGGCTAGAGCCTAACATTCACTGGACATACAAACAACACAAACATACCACACACGCATCAACATATCTAAATGAATACAACTATATAATATGTCAATTAAAATACTTGTTCGTCTGTCTGATTTTCAGTCACTTGTCCACTGACCGTTACACACAGAGATGGAAGGGTTATAACGTTCCAATCAGTACGAATTGGCGACCAGACATTTAGCTGGGAACGTTGTTATCCAGGTAACTTTATGCCGTAAATTATTGTTTGCAAATATATTTAATGTTTCAAGGTTTTGAAGCAACTGTTCAGCGGCGATGTTAACCCCTGCAGAGATCCACGACAACTGTTGATCAAATAACGTTTTGGGAACATCAAACTTATCTGAAAACAAATGCTAGGACTGTTGGTGCGCCACTTTTTTTATTTAAAATAAACGCGAAATGCCCACTAGGCGCGGTAACTTCAACGGCGACTATAAACCAGTTTGATCTGCTAAGATTGACTGGTTTCAACCATAAAAATTGACATTTTTATCGGTTCAAAAATGCAATTCGAATTGACTGACAAGTAGGTTTTGCTTTCTTTCTAAGCAAACAGCAGGATGCGTCTTGTGTGGTAATGTCATATCTGAGTGTTATTTGCCATTTGGTATACAGTGGAAACCTGTCTCGAATTTAACGGGACCGTCGATACAACTTCGAGCAAACGAGCCATATTTGACCAAAGAAATCGATTATCGAAAATAATTGGACATCAACAAAATTATGGTCAAAATTGATTCAGATAAAATGGAAAGAGACTTTATACACTTCATATCGTAAAAAAAATAAAATAACTTTTGGCCCATAAAAACTATGAACAATCTTAGCTAAGAGGGCATGAATAACAATATAGATAGACAGAAAGCGTTTTATTACTATGCTTCAGTTAAATCAATATATATATATATATATATATATATATATTTCCGTTTAAAATGTCATATTATTTGGAAATTAGCAAGAGCGTTACTTTTGAGGCGCTTGAGCATCTCTTTGTAATCTTCTTCCATCGGAATGGTATATAAAATACCTTCATATCCATCTTCTCAAAACATTAGTACGGGTAAGGTCTCATGATGTTGTTCTATATTTGATGTAAATAATGACTGATTTGTCTGAATACAGTAATTGTAAAATGCTGGGAATCTAGATATAGACGTTTTTAGGAGTATTTGTGTTATTTTTGGCGAATGAGTACCCGAATAATCGCGTATGAATGTGTATAAAAGAAAATCGATCTTCGGTCAATTCGGATCAGTAACCATTTCGGCTTGGTCCAAATCGGCCTAATTTAATTTTTTTTGTAAATCGTATCAATTCAGAATGCAACTTTCAAATCAAATCACTGAAATGTAAATATAGTCAATGCTTGTCGTGTTTTAGCATGACCCCTGTACCAAATAAATGACATCTTCATTCCCAATAAGCCCTTATATTCCACCATGTGTATTTACTATCTACATGTAGGCTGAAGTAGAATCGTGTTATATTTCTTCAAACAAATAAACAATAATTATTATAAAATGTTTTTTTTCTATTCATTTTTGAAAAAAATAAAAATATTTAAACAATATCACAGACATGTAGTAATGGACGAGGCTGAATTTGTCACTAGGTCGATAAGGACCTGGCCGAAATGTTAACTGGGCCGAATTAACCCAAAATCTGCCTACATCTGGGCAACTGTAACCGTTTGCAAAATCCCAAGTGCGAGGTTTACGACTTATCGAGATATGACCGACATGTACCAAGGTTGTCAGCTTATAATCAGAGTTAATTATGGGAAGGATGTATTTTACGTATTCCGCTAGCAATGTTATGTACTGATAAGATCGTTTTAATTGCACCACTAGGGTTGTGCAAACGTTGCCATTGTGCAGTGATATCCAACTTGTCAATCATTTACTTTGTGTTGGTTCTCGTTTATTGGTATGAATAAATTAGTTACATAGTGAATCTAGAATCTGATAAATCAGAGTTGACATAAAACAACATTTACATGTCAATAATCTATATCGCTTAGAGCAGCGACGTCACAACAATAAGAGTTACTTCCCTTTGTGAGTTTCGTGAATATTGGTTTTGTGAGTTATGCAACGTAAGAGTGGGTACCATTTATTACAATCTGAACTACACACGCATAACATTAATTGGTTGGAACGAACGTTTTAATTTTAATCAATAATATGATGATTAAACATATGGGAAAATATAACAAACACAAAACAACACAATTTGATTTGAACTTGATTAAAAATTCAATTGAGCCTGATTAAACTTGCTGGTTATCGGCAACTTGAGTAATGTTGCCAGTTATCGGCATCTTTATTTCCTAAGGCATACTGTGTGGGATTTTTATAGTTTCAAACAATAACTGTATCATATCTTTGAAAAGTTTTTGCATTACTCTGAATTGTATTTCTACGTCTGCAGATACAGCTGGGATCCCTAATCGTAGTACTACTTGGGTTTTACCAATTAGTTTTATTATTATTTGTTTTATTTTTAAGTTTCCTCAAGTTAATGCATACTTTAATAAGATTTACAGGTTACGTTTTTACTTTATTCGGGACTCTTGGGATAAGAACCTGTTTTAACCCCCAGTGAAATTGACATTTTATTTACCGTTCCAAGGCGGTTCCTAACAATCCTTGATAAACTCCCCTAGATGTGGAGTTTTGTGTTGTTAATCCATATTTCTTGTTTGTGATTGTTTGTTTTTCTGTTCTATGTCATTGGCGTTGACCCTGTGCCATTGCACGGTGTTTATGTTTAAACTTTCGACTATTGGAGTTATTTCTGTAGTTTTTCATATAAATATTGAGTAACCCTGCCTGTTATCGGCAATTTGAGAAATTTTGCCAGTAATCGGCAACTTGGGTCACCTTGCCTGTTTTCGTCAACTTGAATAATCTTGCCAGATTTCGCAACTTGTGTAACCTTGCCTGTTTTAGGTCTACACCTTATATTCATTGTGTTTGGTTGTTTTCTTTATACTTGTTTTTAGTAACAAATGTGTTAAATATAAATATATTATGATTGCTTTAACGAACAATCGTCTGACCTAGTATGCATATTAATTGTAGATAAACAAGAAACAATTATATTTCGAAATTACAATTTATTTTTTTACATTTGTTTTCCAATATCGTTGTCAAAATGAAGGTAACTTTATATCAGTTTCGAAAATATTGACAATATTTAAACACAAGTCCAGTATTCGCCAAGTTTGTACTTTTTTATTCTTTCATTTACACATTTTCCTCCTATCTTCTAAATCATGATTGGATATTTGTGAAATGTGGTCGCCTGTATACTTAACCATTATGTTGCACGACCAGTATGGTTCACTTTATTGTGATATGGCTCACAAATAATTTCAAAAGTTTGGCATGGGTTGTATTTCCTAACACAAATTACAATAAAGTAGTTCAAAGCTCTCTTCCTTAATAAAACTACTTAATAGTATAAATAGTATGCGGTTGATAACGCAACTATTTATAATTTAATACTAAAGCACAATCAATATTTTCACTATTTTCCGGCTGACAAGTCAACAAAAAACTAGCACAATAATACGCTCATATCTGTTTCATACACAGTACATGGTACCACACGATGCGCAGCGCGTGTCATGACCTTCATTCATTTGATTTATTGTTCGCGATTTATTTTCGACAATACTCGATCATCGTTTAGTCATATTGAGGGTTTGTTGCCTTTATATTTATATGATTTTTCTCTCAAAACAGTTTTATTCTTCCGGCCACCAGTCACCATGGATATGCTATGCATCTTTGTTTGGCAGCATCACTACTGTAGCAACATTTATAAGTAGTTTAAGTTGTGTCTACACAACTCAGGAACCGTTTAAATTACTCAAGTTAACTTGGAACACATGTTACAAGACACAATACGCCCATAACTCTGTATAATTGTAGAGTTGCACCCGTTTTTCGACTGTACAATTCCAATTCCACAAAAAAGCATAAGTACCAAAATTATTTTTTCGCTTTATATGACAAATCGTTTTTTGTCAGTTTTGTCAGTTGCACAGCCCAACAATAGACTATAGGTTTCTTTTAAAAACATTAAATAAGAAAAGTGACATTTTGAAGAACATTGGTTATACAGTATGTCAAACACACATTAGTCTTAAACTATACATGTTTACGTTTCATTTTCGGAACTAGCGTTTTCATATTATCTCGTTTTCATGAACAATTATACAAACTTCGGGCGTCAAAAAATGTAAACATCACATATTGCTCGTTGTAAGAACAATAACATCTTTCATGAGGAGTGAGCTTATTTAGTTGCATCACTGTGCATTACACTAAATTGAACCAAAAAGTAACTCGTTTCTTTAAATGGGAACATAATATGATGCCGTTGCCCCATCGTTTGCAATCCGGGTAAACATTCCAGTTAACACTTCACAAGTACATGAAGCATAAAATGTCCCGGGGATATCCAACAGTGCCATCATCCATACAATGCAGGATGTCATATGAAGACGAATACATTTAAAATATTTGTTTTGTTCAAACTCAAAGTATTCAATGATCCTTAGTTGAAGTTTAGGCGTTTTGGCTTGCCCTTTTCGTCTCAATGATATAATAAAATGTTTTTTATTCTACTTTAAGAAAATAAAGCCCTCGCTACCGCCGAATGTAAGGGGAATTACGACGATGGAGCAATATTGGATAATATCAGGCTGGCCGATGGTTGCGGAGTTGTTCCAGCGTATAATCAGTCAACTAGTACCGAATTCCTTAAAAATCTGTCTGAGGTATGAATTGTTAACAACATGTTCACTGGCACGGAATACCTTAAAAATATGTTTGAGGTAAGAAATCTTTCACAGTGTAGTTATGACTGACATGTGTACAACAGTTCCCCATCACCGAAGACCTTAAGTCTAGTCAGAGGTATGGTTTGCTCGTCCGGAAGTTTATATTGCTCGAGTCTTCGGAATCATTCCTTATGGCGTACTAATTGATAAAAATAGAAGATCGCTCATATAAGATGGTATTAATAGTATTGCGCATTATTTTCTTCAAACAAACAAGCAGAGATTGCACTTGTTTATAATTTAAATAATGTTGTCCTTTCGATGGATATCTCTTACCATTTAAGCTCGTCTGTTTTTCGTAGATAAAGTTCGGGTATTGGTATAGCTTTAATGTTGTCGGCGTCGTTAAGTGCATACACTATAACCTCGTCCTTTACTCGTAAACCGTTCAAGATATTCAAATTCAACTGGGTACATATGTTGCCAAGGATAATATGCACATGCATAGCAAGGCCCTTAACTCTGGTTTTAATAATTGTTGAGTTAGACACATTTTCGATTGGAATATAACGGGTTAGCGTTGACTTCCACTCAACGGCGCTAATATGGGTGGATCCTAATTTTCACGGGCTTCAAAAGAGGGACACTTTACAGAGGTAGATCATTAGAGTGGCCTAACTACGGAGGACTGGGAAGGGGGCAACTTACAACGCCCGACGCGCCCGAAACCGAACAATATTGGCTGAAAACGTTGTATATGAGATTGTGGTACCTCCTCTGATAAAAGTTTTGCCAAAATGGTGCATTCTTGTGTATTATATCATGTTGACTTTTAAAATCAAAATGATAATTTTAGGTAGGCGCGCGGTTGAAGCACCCATCCCACCTTGTTTCCGCTAGTGTGTTGCATTACGAAGAATGCAACTACGTGTTCTTGCCATGTTATCATCAGCAATACGCCTGTTATTTGTATTTATTTTGAGTCCATTACGTTAAACCTCTCGGCTGCATTTTGTAATCTTTCTAAAAATAAACAAAAGTTAAAGTATATACAATTAACTAATACGCCATATAAACGGCATGCATTGCAGACAGTATTTGACAAGCAAAACTTCAAGAATATTTTGAACACCACCGTGAAATTGACAGATCCACGGGTCAACTTAACAGAAGCAGATATAATTTATGTGGCTGATATTCTTTACCACTACCTGGATTTTGACATTAGAAATACTTCGTCGGAGGTATGAGTGCGGTGTTGTTTTTCTACGTTTTTGAGTGTTTCTTTCACTGAAATAATGATGCGCAATAATTTCAAATCATGGATAACGTCAAAAACGTTTCGTAAGAACATGGCAATTTTAGTTGGAATTATTTTGTATTATCTTTTCTTAGTTGTTTATTTGACTTTACTCTTCGAATATATCTTGATCTAAATTACATAAAATTACACATTATATTGTTTATATTGGTGGTTTGTGGCGAGATGCTCAATTTCCATGAGGTTTGAAGATCGAATCGACCTGAGATACAATATAAGGCTACTGAGCTTGTCCCTGTAATTTCTATTGTGTTTATTTTGTTTAAATACGACAGGTTATGGACTATGTTTTGAGTATAGCTAACAACATACTTCAAATCAACCCGGAATCCATAGACCTCGCTCAAAAGATAACGAGCGCAGGAAATACGTAAGATGTGAATTATTTCATATGTAATAACATTCTAGAGATCACCGTATTTGAATTAAGTTAAACAGTTTGTTAAAAAGCTATTTATCAGTGTTAATTACTCCCTTAATAGTAACTGCATTTTTACCTTATTGTGTTTGTTAAACAAACATCGTTATGTAAACACTACCAAGCTCCGAATGAAACGGGACAATAATAAAATATTTGAATCGTTTACGGAGAATAGTCGAAAGGTGACGAGCGTTATCGGTAAACAGCGTCGTCACATGATATGATTAATTCAAGAACTGGTCGGACGAACACCTATGCACAATCTTTCGGGAAAAACACTCGGTTAACAAGTGAAACTGAAAGTATATAAATCTAAAACGACTGCAATGCTCTTTTTACAATTTTTTTTTATACCTTTTAATAACCATACTAATCTATATTTTGGCTGGTCACAGGTTATAACGTGTTCTTTTTTACGAGACAGGTATATATAGTTTAAACACTTAATTCAAAGTAAAACTTAATGTAAAAATGGCATCCACTCGCTACCTTGTGTACTTAATACTCCTACATTTTTGTACCCGAATCCTGCGTAACATATACTGTTTTGAGAGTTTCCGTACCGAAAAATGCAAATTTTGAGTTTCTGCATACCGCGTACCGTGTTCCTACTTGAGTGCCAATTTTTCGTTAAAAACATGAATACCGATCGAGCGGGCGAAATGAAAATAAAAATATACTTTTTGACTTACTTTTAAATAGGAGCAGCTGAAACAGAAATATTATTACCAATATTATTGATATTAAGAATGACTATTCTGATCAATAATAACGTTTTTTTTCAAGTAAATGCAATTTTAAAGGAATGCATCTCAAGAAGCATCCATTTATATAAATGTATAAGCATTATGTTCAATTTAGATGATGTAGAAATGCATTTACCTTAAGGTAAGATCTGCTATTGTATTTCAGGATTATTCGTTCAGTTGATGACCTAACGAATCAGGTTCAACTATCCACCAATGGCTCCTTGCAGTTTATTCGAGACTCCATTGTGAGCGAGATTTGGGATCAAAATGGATCAGGTGACCTTGTAATTGGAATAAACCTTAGCAATACGACGGGTACGGCGATAAATAAAGACTCTATTTCATCTGTAAAAAGACCGGATGACGTTGATATTCCGACTGCTGAGACAACTGTTTACCTGGGGGAGAATTTGGTTAAAGGTAAATTGTTGTTTAATGTTAAAATGTCTATGAAGGTTGTTAGATATTAGTACAAAATTGCTTATTTTGGAAACATTAAATATCATAGAAAGTGTTGTTGTAGTATCCTTGTAGTTCTCACAGTATTGTTAAACGATCCCGTAAACATTCAGCAAAAAAACTATAAACACATACGCGTGACTTTATATTATGTATAATTATGCATTACCGTTTGAGGAGACATATTTATCATACATTTTAATAAACTAGTTTAAACCTTCAGTGTATTAATGATTGACTGACCGTTGAAAGGCAGTAATCAAAACTGTTGCTAATAAATATATATCGATGCGTGTGCGGCGTGTCTGTGATGTTTTGTCTGTTTTTTGTGTACGGTCTGTGTATCTCGCTTAGTGTCTGTTGGGCTTTGACCTTTGCCTTTAAACAGGGTCAACGAAAATGAGTGTCTCCTGGGCTTGTCCCTGTAGTTTTCAATGTTTTTGTAATGATGTGTTTTCTTCTTTGCCAGGACATGTGTCAAGGCTCACTTTTCACATTTATGCAAAGACGGATCTTTTTTCAACCGCTGGAAATAGATTAAAAATTAACAGCAAAGTTGCCGCAGCCAGATTAACAAAGAATGGTAGAGACATTGTACAGTTGGGAAATGATTCAGTTACGATTGTGTTTCAAGTTTTGGAGGTTTGTTTTACATATTTAGTTAGCGAAGCAATACATCAAGAATATAGATAACATTAAAAATATTAATGATTTTTAATAGGAACCAACATCAGTATTCTTAAGTACTTTGTCTTTGAAACAACGTAAATGAACCTGCCCTGTCATTGCTTTATATCTCATGCCTTTTGGAGGAGGATCTTTTTCCGAACGATTTCCCGTAATATGAATGTCAAAAACTTGAGTCGTTTGCCTTTAAGAGGTGGTATACATTAAATTTATATTTTATATAGGCCAGGTTTGTTTACTAGAAAGGCGAACCCGACACTGTAAGAACAGTTTGATGCGAAGATACTTTTTATAAGAGTAAATGTATTTTGATCGTATTATCAAAGGCAAAAAATATTTACTCCTATATTTAGGACCACAATAACCCAGTTTGCTCCTACTGGGATTATTACGCAGACGAGGGTGCAGGCGGTTGGAGAACTGATGGATGTTCTATGACGTCATATGTCAACAATACTGTGGTCTGCAAGTGTAATCATCTTACAAACTTTGCAGTGTTAATTGTAAGTTTTGCGTTTTAAAACTACCCTAGTTGATATTTCCTGTATCTCTGACAATTCCAATGAGTTTTCAGGTTCGTGAATATCGCCCCATGAACTTTCATTGTCTCGTATTTATGTCCAGTGTGTAAATATAAAATTATTATATTAACATTATTAAATTGACGATGGAATAGTTGTTAGCGTACCGGACTCTGGATCAATGCTCTCGGGTTTGCATCTCTTACGGAACTACGACTAAAATACATCTAACCTAAATATTACCATTAACTTTCAGGATCTCGAGGGCGGCAGTGGAATTTCAGAGCGTAACAAAGTTGCATTGGGAATCATCACAAAAGTCGGACTCAGCATCTCAATTATTGGCCTAGGTCTTACAATTTTAACGTTCGTCATTTTCAAGTAAGTGAATTAAAAAATGAAATTGGTAATTAAAATTAATTTAAATTAATATTAAACATTCTACATAAACGTTCATGAATACGTTCATAATGGTCATTCATTAAAATATTTAGTTATTTATTAATAATTTTATTTCACAATTAAACGGCCCCTCTACACAGTGCTGCTCTACTTTATCAACTTGTAATGTGTTATTGTTATGTTCGGTTATCCATAATCGATCGGCCACATCATGTTTCATTTCTATTTCATACCCTAGTGCAATGGTCGCGGTCAACAGGTTTTGATAAATTAACGTGTTCTCATTTTGTACTCTGAAATATAATTCCTTACACACAACCACGCGCTGTAGTTTTGTTTTTCTGGCACTTGCACACTGGTCGTTGTCAACAGTTGTAGATCATCATGGTGTGCTTTATAATCCTGTACTTTACAAACAACTTTACGTTGTTGTGTCTGATTAACAGGCATTTGCAGAATGGTCGAGGTCAATAGGTGCTGATAAATATAAATGTTAAAATGCTGTGTTCTACAATCATTTTCGTTTCTAACATAATGTTTTCAGGCACTTACGCAACGGTCGCGGTCGACAGGTGTTGGTAAACTTGAGCGTGTCCATTTTGTGCTCCGCAATCCTATTCCTTTTTGGTATGGAAAGAACGGAGTCGCGTGGTGGATGCATCGTCGTGGCTGTAAGTGTGACATTTCAGTTAGTAGTTTCGCTTTCAATGTAAGGTCACAACAAATTGATCAGATGTTGGTCGGTTTTAACGCACCTCTTTTTTCCGAAATGCCAAAAAAAAACTGCGCCCGCACCTAGAATTTTGCCGAGACTGACTATGTTTTTCGTAGAACTTCTTGTAAAGTTTAACAATAAATGTTAAATACATGCTTTCAATTTTCTGATCAAAATTCTTAATGCCTATTTGCGAAAAAACATATACGATTTGTTTTGAAGAAGTAAATTTTCAAATAAACGGGCAAATTTCATCATCCTCGTCGAAAACGGAAGTCGATTACTTGAGAATATCAATATTAACGAATCGGAAACAAAACACGCAATTTCTATGATATAACGTATTTGTCAAACTGTCGGAATAGTGTGTTCAACACATGCAGATGGTACATACAATTCTGAAACCGAACCTGAAACCAGGTTGATTAAGACCATATGGTAAAGCAGTTAATGTCGTGGTAAATTACTGTCATTCATTTCGGACATGTAGATTTTTCGGATACCATTTTGTGGTTCGACTTATTATTACTAACAGGATATTATATTCCATTTTATTTTATGGAGTAAATCTAGAAAAGAAATTCTAGGCACCCTGAGAGCAGAAAATGTGATTATGATAAGCAGTTTCATAATATTTTCTGCTTCTTAGGGCATCATCAAGACAAGAAATTAGATGGGCAAATTTTACCAATCAGGGCAGTAAACAGATTGTACTTGAGAATTTGGAGTCAAGAAAGTACATGAGGATTTGACCATTTTCTGATATTTGCACTTAATATATTGTTAACTACTGTAGTTTTCAGTGGTGTTTTGTTTATTTGATGTTTAAGAAATTGATCCATAACCTGTTTGGTTTGCAACACGTATTCGCTTTTTAATAAGCCGTCTTTTAAAACAAATATTACTCCTATAAATGTATATATTACCACATTTTATGAATTGTTTATCGTTGCAATTTGCCCGTTCTTTGTACGTTTTAAAATTATTATACCCATTGAGAAAGAAAATGCCCGAGGGCATTTAAATCACTAAATATTTTTTTGCTTCCAGTTTGCTCTTGCGTCGGCTATTTTTATTTTAAAATGAATAACGCCAGTTGTGACATGCTTGATTTCGTTTGGTTTATGCGGAAAAATCAATAACCTCACGAACGTCCCGTGATAGGTTCACGGATGAAACGCTAATCATTTTAGCGGGAAAGAATTCCTATAGTAAACTGTTACTATATGTAGGAAATATGTATTATTCCTAAAATGACTTTTATTTTGAAATGACTGACGCCAGTTGTGCACGTGCTTTATTTCGTCGGGTCTATGCGAAACATCCATAATCTCACGCACGTCCCGTGATAAGTTCACGGGTGAAAACGCTAATTATTTTGACGGAAAATAATTCCTTTGGTAAAATGTAAATATATATAGCAACATATGTAATATCCCTAAAATGACAAAATTCCACAAATTGTTTTTATAAATAAACACAAGCACTGATGTTTACCTTAGAAAAGGTCCCAAGAACGACGTTTCAGCTTAAAGGTGTCTTTACAATCAACGTCGATATGATAATATAGTATATTACATTGAAATCATCCAGCTGAAATCATCAAACCGGTGGGTATTCAGGTTTCCACTACATAATAATATTACAGTTTTCTTATGCGTTAGTTCGTTCTAGCGAGCGTAACTTGACTCATGCAAGAATAATCATTACAAAATGAATAAGTTTAATCCAAACAAAAACTAATTCGAAATTAAATTATTTGTAGGCACTTCTTCATTACTTTATCCTCGTATCATTCATGTGGATGCTCGTCGAGGGGATCTTGCAGTACCTGCGATTTGTGAAAGTTCTTGGGACGTATATCCCCAAATTCATGATCAAGACGATGATACCGGCATGGGGTAAAGACTCAGTTGATTTGTGTTTATTTTGTTTGTAATATTCGTTTATCAACACTTGGTTGATGATTTTTGGGACAATGGTAAGGTATTTTAACCGCAATTGGTCTCCCTGTTTCGCTGACACTTCGAAAGTGGTAACCCAAAAATTTATTAATAATAATATTGAAATGCATACGTTTTCTGTCTTGTATTGTGGCGATGTGTGTTTCTCGTCAAGTGTCTGTCAGGGTTATCTTTACCTATTTGGCAACTGGGCTTGATACTGTAGTTTTGATTGTAGTATTATTTTATGTTTTAAAAATAATGTTTCCAAACAAAAATCCAAGTTTTAATTAGTAAGAGGTGGTCAAATATCAAATTAATGTATTGGAAATGAATTAAGGGCACAATACTACTACAAATAATATAAATATGCATATTCTTGTTCTCTCATATATGTATATAGTATACTTTACAACTTCAAAGGATGTGAATTATTTCTTGTATCAATACGAATAACAGATTGTAGTCTGTACACAGATACAAGCTCAAACCTTTTCGAACAACCCTTGTATCTAGAAGGGTATTTGTATCTTAAAACAACTGAAGATATTCGTAACGGTTTTTTTACTTGAAATGCACACTATTCACCCTTGCGATTAAGGCTTACCGCAGAAATAAATCTAGCTCGAGAAAGAAAATAGCTGATTGCAAAATTAAATGTTGTTGAAAATTATATTTTGTTGTTGTTTATTTATTCAGGAATACCCTTGATTCCGGTTATTATAGTACTGGCTATAGATTACGATATGTACTACGGTGGAAAAGGATAGTAAGTTTAAGTTAGCCTTTTGTTGCGTTTCATTTGTATATTAACTCGAGTACGTGTACTTTTTTACACAAATCTATCTTATTTTCTCCAAAAAGCGCTCACTTCTTTTGAAACGTAAACATGTTTTTTCAGTTGCTGGTTATCGGGAAATCCACTGCTGTATGCATTTATTATTCCCATAGCGGTCGTTATCCTTGCAAACCTCATCGTGTTTACGCTGGTCATGTGTAATTTGTTAAGACGGAATACGAATACCATGAAATCAAACCAGTCGGAACTCAAGATGGCATCCTTGCACTTTCAGGCTGCTGTGTCTATATTTGTTATTCTAGGTATATTAATATATTTGAGATTATAACATTTAGTTAGTTCCTTAACCTGCAACTATATGAAGGCAATTCTGCTATAATTTCTCTTATAACAATATAAAAGTATGAATTTCGTAATAAAAAATTACATGTTTTAAGGATTTGTTTGGAAAAAAGTCGCGGTATTGTTATGGCATTGATGTTGTCGTCGGCTGCGGTAAAGTAGGCGTCCCTAGACAAACATTGTCGATGACTTAACAAATGTTAAAATATTAACATGAGACTTGAAACATATGATTACTGAAGCAGTGATCACTTGAAATCATATCTCTAGCTAAAGCAGTGGTCACTTGACACCATATATCTACCTAATATATACGTCGAGTCATGCCCCTTCATAAGCTGAGAAAAGACGGACGATCCTTAATGGCTTGCGATTCTCTTGCCTTCAATACTAAGTAACCAAAGTAATATCAATATCTAAAACATCTTTATATATACCCTTTATTTACAAGATTTATATCATGAATGACGTCACCATCTTAGTAACGTCATTATATATTTTTATTTTATTTTTTCTAATATAAAACTAGTATAATAACATTTAACTTGACGTCATCAATGATAGCGTTAAACATGTCTGCTCTAATTCCAGCTATGCTTTTATGTATTTAGCTCTTTAAATAATCAAATTAGTGTTCATATACATACTATAAACAGAATCTTTCATTCGTGACCAATCAATACAAAAGTTATTAGATTCACTTGTTTACTTCATCTGATAAAAACTCGCCAGAATCGTTTTTCTAGAACTATTTAGAAAACTCGTGAAAGAAATTCCGAACTGAATGACCACTCATGCAATTCCTCTTTCAATATATGTTAGTTTTATTATCTGATACTTTGAAACTTATTCCGTTCCAGGTCTGTCGTGGGTTTTTGGTTTCCTGACAGTTGATGACACCAGGATCGTCTTTCACTATCTGTTTGCGATATTCAACGCCTTCCAAGGACTCTTCATCTTCTTGCTCTTTACTCTCAGAGAAAAGAAGGTACAGTACATTTAATAAGTGTTGATTATGATGGGATAACCTATTAATAGCAAATGGGTTGATCATATTTATTATAAGGTTATAGTTCTTAATTCGCAGAGTTAATCTTGTTATATTGCGCATAGAAACATTGATTAAAGAATGTCAATATGGTGTAATGATCATGTCTGCGATACAAATGCTGTCACTCCCATTATGACAACATTGCGGGCTCGAACCCTGCGCATAGATCATTTGTTAATAATTTTTTGTATAATATTAGTTGAATACCAATCAATGTATAATTAAATCTTTTTGTTTTTCTATGCTATTTTATTTATTTTGTGTTATGTGTTGTGACATTTATTTCTATCTGAAATGCATTTGTTTTAATATAAACAGCAGTATAACACTCACAATATTATATTAAAATCACCAGTATTGGTAATAATTTACAACAAACATGTCATATCATGTTTCGGTTTCATACACATTACGTTTTGAATTTTAAAAGAGAAGAGAACAAGATCGATGCGATTCAAACCTGTACCTAAAATATATAAGCACTTTCAAAACCGTATGCTTAATCAATAACACAGTACTCGCTTGTGAAATGTTCACAGACGAAGTTATCACCTAAAACATAGTTCTTATTGGGTGAATTACCTTGTTTACCTTGTTTCAACTATTATCAGTTGGGTTTAAAACTTATTATTATATTTTTGATAAATTTACTTTGGGTAAATAATGTCTTGAACATTATTATATATGCGATTTTTTTGCGGTAATAGATGATTATTCGTGAATTTTGAAATATGTTCTGTTCAGTTCTTTAGTACCTTATTTTAATTTTCGCCAACGAGTCACATAGATGGTGCCATTGTAACTCCAATTTATATTTATGTTACAAAGCGATTCATATTAATTTGTCTTACGTTAAATAATATTATACAGATTCGCAATGCCTGGAGAAAGTTGTGCTGTCCTAAATCCGTTTACAAGTCTACTACCGGTTCGGAAGAACACACAGGAAAGAGTACACACTCCGCTACTTAAAGTACTGAAGTAGTGGGCATCAACTGAAACAGTACAGGCTACTCCAATGGAGAGGAGCCAAAATAGTGACTTTTTGATTTGGAATGCAAACACATAATGTGAAAACGGAAAGGTTTTCACCCCTTGATTTAACCATCCTCTTGATGGAACTGTACTAACATTCCATGCCATTTGTAAATGTCTGTTCTTGGTTTTTCGTGAAAATAGTCGAAGTAGTGTCTTAGACTTGGTGGTGTCGTTGTCGACAATGCCGTTGGGGTTGCTCAATATATATGCAAAAAGCTACAGAAACATGCTCAGTAGCAAAAAGTTTAAAGATAAACCCGGTTTAGTGGCAATGGGCAACGCCAAAACATAGAACAAAAATTCACAGACAAGAAACATAGAACAGCACACAACTCTACAAACAGCACAGTGCATAAATACTATATATATATAACTATATATATAATTGGTATGTTTATCAAGAATTGTTAGAAATAGCCTTTAATAGCTTTACATTGGAGTCCGTTACAGATATTCGCATGATTTTGTTTTGGCTATAAGTGTTAGATATTCGAAGGAAATTCACAATGACTATAAAGTAGAACCCGTTACATATATATGGATGCCATTAGTGTACAGGTTTTAAATGAGGATGATCACATATGTAGCAAGTGCCACTACTCTTGCAAATATATTTTGAGTTGTTGCCACTTCGTCATAAGGAGACACGGGTGAGCGTTGCAGTTTGTTGTGCTTTTGTTTTGCTCGAGCTAGATTTCTTAAAGGGACTCGTTCACAATAGGGTAAATTGCAGTTTCTAAGAAAATATTTCCGTTTTCCAAATCAAGCATGGCAAATCGTTTGAAGTGTTCAAACTATGTTTTGACAGCTTGAAACCTTTCTTAAAATTTGACATATGTTCAAATCTTGCCTTTGAAGTCTTGAAAAGCGTAATTAACGCATGACATTTTATTTGGTTATAAGAGTTAGATATTCGAAGGAAAATCATAATGACTATAAAGTAGAACCCGTGACATATATATGGAAGAGACTAGTGTATAGGTTTTTAATGACAATACGCATATGTGTAGCAAGTGGCATCCCTCTTGCAAATATATTTTGAGTTGTTGCCACTTCGGGAGAAACGGATGAGGGTTGTCGTTTGTTGTGCCCAATATCCATCCTGTAGCACTACCTTTACGTTCGCAGCCAGTGCATGTGTTCACGGTAAATTTAATAGAGCAGTCCCTGTTCACCGCTGAGTAGGAATGCTTGAATATTGCCTTTTTTCAAATTTCAACAATATTTTGAAAAGAAACAATACATTGTGTTTTTTAAAAGCTTTTACTCGCGTATTGTAGGAAAACTATTTGGGTACCAAAATGTCAACGAGTCCCTTTTAACCACTGTCAAAGAGTCAATGGAGACTTTGATATGGCCTGATTTTCATGTAAATTCTCCTTTGCTAGAACTCCTTTTATCTCGATTTTGCTCTGTACTTGTGTGGTTTGAATGTAAGCCGTGGGTGGCGGTGTTGGGAAGACATTTTGTACATAAACATATTGAAGAAAAAAACGCAAGGTGTTTTTTTTATATTAAAACAATACGAATGATGAAAGTGTTTTGTAAGTACATGTTTTGTGCGTTTATATATTGATATAATTGATATTAGTGGGTTTATATTGTGAAAAAATTGTGCACATTGGGTTAAAATTTTGAAAATTTGTACACTTGCAGAAAATATGTATATGGCTGTTAAAAGCTCAGGACCCACTTTGGATTCATCCAAAATGGCTGCAAAATTTCAAGAAGGCCGCCATTACCATAATTGACCTTACGACAGGATTTGATTGACAGGTCCTATCAGCCAATCAGAATGCAGGGCTGATAAGCCGTGTTGCTATCCGCCATTTTGTCCGTCAAACTGACCAGAGTCCGTCATATACATGCGCTGGCAATTCCTCGCCTTTTTAAGTATTATGGTAAAAAGGTGTTGTCATGGCACTTGTAATTCGGATATAAGGTAGCCAGGCCGACTAAAGATGGCTTCCAATTCGTTCCGTATTCGAAACCAGCGAGTTATTTAGAAAAATACAAGTGCTGTATCAGACTCTGTGGAAGACCTCATCAACAGCTGAACTTGGAAATTTTGAAAGATCGTTCAAAGGCGAAACATCTATACGTCTGTACAAAAGTATTTTTTTGAACAAAACTACTTATTTCAATCCGCTCAAAATTTATTTAATACTGAAATTGTCCGTGCATGACCTAAATAAGTGTTACTATTTTTAAACTATAAACATCGTACATTTATGCTTTGTCTTGTGTTGTCAAATCGGCATTAATGGCCATTCAATATCAGGTTCAACATGGACACGATTGATTTCATTCAAGATAGAGATATTTTTGTTGAAACCGTTATGTAGTTTTTATAAACTGCTTTGCTTTCAAAGTAAATCAGGAAATATCGTACAACTAAATTTTTGTCCGAACCATCGCATGCTTCCGAATCTCATCTACTCGGATGGATCCTATGTGAACAATGGCTTATGTAGCTGTCATTCCGACACATTTCATAGATTTCTTATTTTCATATCAGCACTTTGTCGACGGGAAATCCAATCAAGAAAACCCTGACCCTCAAGCAGCTACTGTATTTGACCAGCTCACACCAGCTAGGCCTCCTCCAAAACTCAGATAAATATTTGAGCCACCAAAAAAATACGAGAACAGATTGGTCTGAATCGTTAAGGTATTATTTTCTGTATAAAACAATTTATTTCACTGTACATTTAAATCAATTATTATGTTCATTAGAACTTGATTCTGCCAAACATGTGCTGTAAAGACTTAGACTTATTATGAATAAAGAACAAGTCAAACATGTACATATTTTCATTGTTATTCTTATATTTTGGGCCATTTACGTAAATCTACAATATTTAATGATAGTTCATCCAATGTTCAGAGTCCGGATCACATGCACACTCGATTAATAGTATTCTTAAAGTTGCACTCTCACAGAATTCTAGTTTGACACTTTTTGTCTCAGAATCGGCTTATTTTGGCATTCTTTAAATTAAGACCTAATATATAAATCACAAAGCAAACTTCTCCGAGCCAAAATATGATAAATGCAATCAAATCCTGTGTAAGTTGTCAAAGTGATCAATCTGTGAAAGTGCAGCTTTAACAGTGAAAAATAACTTCTGCTAATGCTATATATTTTAAAATATATTTGCCATTGCAATAAAGAGATATTCACCTACAATATCATACATAAACACCAAAGAAATATCAAAGTTTAAGTAATGTTTGCAAAACAACAATGTATTTAATAAATCTGATATTAAATATGCAACAACTGGTGTTTTAATCCAGAACTGAAGCTAACATCATAGAGGTACATCCTTCCAAGAGTCCATCAAAACAACATGCTGAACAACTTCAAGAACTCTCTTCAAAAGACCACACTGTCCTGAAATAAATAAAAGATGCCAATATTAAAATAAATCAGTTACATGTATTGTTAAATATTTTAATACTAGCTGTAAATGCTACTGCCTTTGATGTTTGCTTCCTACATGTATATCATAATGAAATATTGACAAGATAATAGCTAATGTTTTGTGGTTGTTGTTTTTCTCTGGACAAATAGTCCATTACTTTTGTACAGGAAAGTAAAACTAAATGTTATAAAAAGCTTTAAAATAGGTCCTACCGATTATTTGTAAAACTTGTCATCACTGGTTTTCTCTTGCGGTTGACATTTCCTGGACTGGCAAATATCATGTGTGTGTGTGGGGGGGGGGCGGTTTCCGGTCTTATGCTAGGTCCCCTGCTGCGGTAGGCTTGTTGAAGACAATAATAAGGGGACTTCCTTATCTCCATCAATCAGAATACTTTAATGGTGTCAACGGTAAATAGCAGGAGACCCTCCACCAGCCTTAACCGGTAAATGGGGGGAGGGTAGTGTGTGTGGGTTAGAACCAGCTGCCCGGTCAGCTTAGTTGGTTAGAGCGCCGGGCTAGTGTTCTGGTGGTTGTGAGTTCGAGCCCCACACCGGGGGCAATTTTCCTCCCAGGTCTACTTTTACAGCCAGAGTGTGTGAACATGTTCCACAAATTCTGTAAGAACAAAAATCAAAGCATGTGAATGTTTGAGCAATGCAAAAGTTACAGATTGGTATCACCCACGATTGTCACTTGTCAACTATTACATTATTATTCATAAGGGGGAGTCTTCAATCGCTTAGAACTGAAACTTTTTATGCATAACACCAATGAACCATTTCTGCTCATACTATAGAATACAAGGTTATACTGTATAGCTGGCATGTAACTGTTATTTAATGTCACCTTCGGGTTCCCCATTCGGGCCATTTATGATTTACTCATATTGTGCGATGATTTAATCTTTAATTCAACAATAATGTAAGAAGGACCGGTGTTATTAAAAGTTAAACTTACCCTTGTTTGCATTTACAGTATGCGTCACACACACGCTTTTCCTTTGTATCGATGTCAATGTTGACAACATGGCGGCTATCCGATTGTCTCTGACTTGGGATAGATTTCACCCCGTCAATGTTAGATATCGTCATTTTCTAAAGATATATAGAGCCTTCCGATGTAGCAGCCAGTTACAAATTCCTTTGACTTCTATTTTTTTCGCATTGTAATGTCACATTTATGATAATTTGTCAGGAATATCGGAAAGCGAAACGACGCGAGACGCCATTACTTCCTCGTTTGTTTGACGGACATAGACAGAGTTCGCTCCCTTGATATCAGGGGGCGTGGCTTAGAAGCCGCTGTCGTAAGGTCAATTATGCTAATATATAGTTGTGGTGCTTCCTGTGACCTGAATAAATGGTTTGTTTAGTGATATTTCATGATTTTTTAAAATGGTGAAAGTGAATTATTTAACAAATCATCCAGATATTCCTCGAAACAAGATTTTGTGTTGCCTGGCAATCATAATATTCTTTAAAATGATTATTTACCGGTTTTAACGGCAAAGAATATTATATTTTCAGAATTGATGCTTATAACAACAAAATGTTCCATTTAATGTGTTGCAATATTGCACACGTTTTTGAACTTAATTTCATGTAACCTATGTATGCTGAGGACCACGAAATACAAGATGGCGTTCAAGATGGCCGCCATAAATATCCAACTGAGTATTTTCTATCTCTAAATATGGCACACATTTGAATAGATAAGACTGTTTATTTCAATAGAGATTGCTCTTGTTCCAAATGTAACTTAAATTTACATGCTGCATTGATTACCTCAAGGTCAAGTCAAGGCCATTTCACGGTCAAGGAATGAAAATGCCACAAAAGTTGATACTTCCTGTATAATTTTCTAGTTTTTGGTGCAAATGCAATTTGTGTGTATCCAATTTGGGATGACATAAATGTAAATTGAATATTTTTCATTTAAATCAGCTTACTTTTTCTGGAATCGTTAACATAATTTAATAAACTACTAGTGTTTTGGTTAGGGTAAGGACCCTATCAGGAAATATCCAATATGTCCACCAAATCTAATATGGCCACCATGTGTCATTGACTACTTGTCTTAATTATAGCGCTTCACATTTGTTTGGTTGGCTTTAAATGGGATTTTTTGGTTGCCAAAATGTGTAGTATTTGGCACTGAAAAGGCCTAATGTGAAAAGCACATGGGTTTATTTGGCTCTGAATGGGCTAAATTATTGCCTACATTAGGTCTAATAGGCACTGAAAATGCTAAATGACAGCTGCACATTAGCTTGTTTGGCTTTGAATGGGCTTTACGGTTGCCAAAATCTGGACAACTTAGCACTGAGTAGACTAATGAGTGCTGCAAATAAATTTGTTTGGCACTGAATGGGGCCATAATAATGTGATCTTTAAGTCTTCATTCGAGCTGCATACATGTTTTTTTGGCTCTAATAAAGCGTTATTGTTGCCAGAATTGGTCTATTTGACACTGAGTATGCTTTATAAGAGCTGAGCATGTGTTTGTTTTACTCTGAATGGTCTTTATGGTCTTTGCCAAGATAAGGTCTATTTGGCACTCATTAGACTTAATAAGAGCTGCATATGGGTTTGTTGGGCTCTGAATGGGCTTTATGGTTGTCAAACTGTGTTATTTGGCACTGATTATGCTAAATAAAAGTTTCGCATGTGTTTGTTTGGCTCTGAATTGGGTTTATTGTTGTCAAAATGAGGCGCTTTTAGAACTGATCAGGCTTTATTAGAAATGCACATATTATTATTTAGCTCTGAATGGGCTTGTGGTTCCCAAACTGGGTTTTTTGGCACAAATAAGGCTTAATTAGAGCTAAACATAAATTTGTTTGGCTCAAATTAAATGGGTTTCATGGTTGCCAAAATTCGGTCTGCTTAGCTTAATTTGAGCTGAACATGTGTGGTTTTGGTCTCTATATGGGCTGTATGGCTGCCGTCATGTGATATCTTTGGTACTGAGTATGCTTAATTAGAGCAGCACATGGGTTTGTTTTGCTCCAAATTGGGCTTATGGTTGCCGAATGTAGTTTTTTTGGCACTGAAATGAAATACACCGTTTGTTTTGCTCTGGTTCTGTTCATGGTTGTGAAAATGTGGTCAATTTGGCACTATGATGCTACACATGCGTTTTATTGGCTCTGAATGTGCTTTATTATAGTCAAATTTAAAACAATAGAAACTGAACTGACTGAAGTATAGATCCTCTGGGGTTTGTTTGTACATGAAAATGCTTTACTAGGGCATAAGAGCATCGCAGGTAAGTGACGCCATCAAAGCGGTAAAAGCCATAGAAAGTGGCATGCTTACAATTAAAATTTTCCTGGCTGGAAGGGTTTGTGTAGAAGCCTTCTGTGGTTAAGAATGCCGATTGTAATGCTGCTTTGGTGTTTGCTTGACACATGATGGACTTTACTGTAGCTGCGCTTGTGTTGTTTTGGAATTGAGATGGATGTAGAAGAGCCCTCCTGTGGTATGTTTGACACTAGATAAACTTTTTTGCAGCAGAATTTGGATTATACTGGCGATGGATTGACTTGAGAACCTATATAGGATTTCTTTTCACTTAATGGTCTAGCAAGTATAGCAAAACTAGTGTTTATTTGGCACTTGATAGAGCTTCAAAGCCTCTTTATTGTAAGTTTGTCACACTATGGATTGACAAAATGTTTTTGGACACACAGTGGACTTAAGAACAGAGAGTCTATGGAGGCTGTATGGCAGATTTGGGTAGATGGTAGCCAAAATGTGGTTGAATGGGCTCTGGCTTGACTATTGTATACCCCGGCTGGTGTTTGTTTGATAATGATTCGGATTGACTGTAACCAAAATACTGATACAGAGGGCTGCTGGGGACCTATTGTGTCTGCAAGAGACAATTTGAAAATGCCCTCTTATGAGGTTTGAGGCACTCAGTGGACTAATAGAAACACGATTTGGCTTTCTAAATACTTATTTGACCTGGTAAAGATGTTGTTTTGGGGTTATTTGGTCATGAATAATAACACATCAAGTTGTAAAAACACTGGATAAACTTAAAACGTGATACTTCCGGCTGGAGAAGACTACAGGAAACTCACACAAATATTGTATATGAAGTTTGTTAAGCACTGGATGCGCTAAAGTAGGGACATTGGTTGGTTAGCTTGACTTTAAATATTGGAAAAGAGATGAAATATGATAAAAATTGTTTAGTGATTTTATTAATGTAATGACTGTTTTAATTAAAAGAAGAAAAAAAAGTAATAGCGCTGTCGATATTGGTCATATTTGCATTTTGACATTCAAATGATTTTGAACTTGATTTTGAAATGCGTAGGTGCATCATAAAACAATAATATCATATATCCATAAAGATATATGTTTTAATGCCACGTGGGCAAATTTGCACATGGGGTTTTATTTGGACGCGTTCATATGGTAATTCAGAACATAATTTATTTAATAAAATGCAAATTATTTGTGTTGAAAAGAACATTAGAACAATATATATGAAGCTAATGTTACTAACGTTTCTATCAATATCTGTATTTAATACAAACCTTATTCCCTGAGCGATACTGTGTTGCAGTAATTTAAGGTAAAATAAAAAAGATATCTGCCTTCAAAAACATAAATGTCATACTGTAATAAACATTTAAACTGCACGTATTCACGTTTATTTCATTCTAAAAACAGGATAAAGAATATGTTTTAAGTTGATAACTTCTAAAGTATCTGCTGAAATTTAAGTGCGATAGCTTTTATAATTAATTATATTTGAAAGTCTATTTTAATAGCTTATGAGTCTCCAAGAAAGACCAAATAGCTAAACTTGAAACAAAATATTTAAATCAAAAATTGAAATGATATTTCAAACATTTCATTCCCTTGTAGAAACAGTCTTCCGAGAAAGTTAAAAATGTTTTACAGAATAGTATGTGCTTAAATGAGATGAAATACCACGGGTAAAATTTACCCTACATCCAGACTTGGGACAATTTGTACCCATGGGTAAATTTCCCCCCGTGACCTTATAGTGGTCAATGTTGTATGTAAATTTGAGGTACAATATGAGAGAAATAATATCTATGTGAATTTATCCTTATCTATGTCAAGACATTTGCCATATTTAAACATAAATTTTTGACGCTATCTTTGATTTATCGATCAACGTTGTAAATTTATGCTATCACTTCAATACAACATACTTTGCCGAACATGTTAATATATAGTTGCTTGTCACCTACTCCTTAAGTCAGCCAATTTTGACCTGATTGTCACTCCATTATTATGTGTAGTCATTTTAAATAATGAATATATGCATGAGATGAAAGAAGCTTTAGTTGCTATTGGAATCGTTTCATATTTTGTTTCTACAACAGAGACTTAAAATAATATTGACAATATATATATGTTATACATGTTTACAAAACAAATCTAGAAAAATTAATGAACTTCAAGAAGAAAAAAAGGATTTGGGTCCATAACATTAGCGAACACATCTTTTTTAGGTGGAAAAGGCTGCCATGGCAACTAAAAAGCTTATTCTATAAAAAAAATATTTGAATTTTATAGGGTTTCTTTGTTAGATTTTGACAAAAAAGTAAATTCAACATTAATAATGTATTTAAGGTAATACAACAATTTATATTTTTATGACAGTTCCTCTTTAAAATATTAAGGGTGATGGCGGCCATCTGGGATTTTGGCGGCCATCTTGGACGAAATTTAGGTGGGTCCTGAGCTTTTTTAACCTAAACATGCATATGTGTCATCAGGCAAAGTTTCATAATTCTAACCCAAAGTGCACAATGTGGTAAAAGTTTGTCACGATATGACTGGACTATATGTTCGATATCGTGCTATACTTAAGTTGTTATAACATGATATTGTGCATTGTTAAAGTAACCAATCATGTCCTGGCATTAGTTTTGTATTAAACAGATAATAAAATATGGCAGCTTATCATTAAAAAGGAATCCATTGTTTATTACAGCTTATTCTATTTCAGGTTTTATCATATGTCATTTTTCGTCATGGTACTAATTATAAGCGTTAAACTTACCATAATTATATATCAATATGTAGAGTTGCCACATGGACTGTTTTTGTAAATGTATAGTTTAAAATAAATAAATCACACGTTATTGTTTGTATATTCTGTATCTTTTAGTATCATAAAACACGTTGCTTTATAAATGTAAACTGTACTTAATTTTGTACATAAAACACAAATGCCGTTGTAGGTCCTTATTGTTTACTACTCAGTATACAAATTATTTTAGTTTTATTAATGTAATTTAAAGACGTAATTCGGTTGATAATGCAAATGTGCCTTCAACTATAAGCAGGGACGGGTACAACTTTTGTTGATATGTGATTTCTTTTCCCTGATATAAAGTTTAATGTTAGCTCAGTGACACTTTAAAACAATAAAAAATAAACAGTGTATCTAAGGCTGTTTTATTCTTCTTATCTACGAACGAGGAGGCACACATTTATTTGTTCACCTCCTAAAATGTTGGAATAAATTCTCACCATGCAGGTTCTAGTCAAGAGTTTGTTATCTATGTTTGTTTTGTTTTCAAGCAAAAGCCAAGTTTACGGTAGAAAATCTATATAATCATGTAAACGTTCCTATATTTAGAATAAACGTAGTCAGTATAGTTAATCGTTGCTGTTGTTTTAGTGTTGTCTCAATCGGCCGTGTCGAAACTTTTTATTTTTTCCTCGCAATGGAATTATTTGTCCAATTACACTATATACTTACTATTTAACGTTTACTTTTAAAGTGATGTTGACCTGGAACCCGATTTGCAAACCGAAAGTGAAACTGTTTCGAAAGTTACAAATCCCTATGTTTAGTTTATGTGAGTGCAAAAAGAGGAAGTAAAGACATTTTAAATATTTCCAAAAATGTGTTTAGCATGCAGGATATACTAGTTCTAAGAACCCTGCTACCGTTTATAACTTTCGAAACAGTTTCACTTTCGGTTTGCAAATCGCAAAATTACTTTTTCCCATTTCAGAAGACTTCAAAATTTTGTTAAAAGAAAGTACATATATTTCTTTTAACAAAATTTTGAAGTCTTCTGAAATGGGAAAAAGTAATTTTGGGATAAACATAAATTACATAGATATGTCAAATCATTTAAATTGAAGGTCTAGCTTTATGTGTCGAATTTAGGAATTTTTAGATGTAATTTTTCAAGATAAGACCAAAAAAGTAGTTAAACAGATCGGGTTTTTCTTAACATATGTTTGCTGTCAATGTCACTTACTCTTATCGTTTAGTACATTTAGCACACCACTAGACTGAGTATTTATAACAGTTGATATGACATTTGTATTCATAGACCTACTTTATAATACGTTGTAATTTCATGTATAGTTATGCGATCATAATCGGTTTAACCGATATTGTTAAGCGTTCATATACCGATATAACCACTAGTGAATTCTGTTTGGCTTAACTAACCGTGCCCAGAGGGTTACTCACCCACTTATGGACAATGACAGTTTCATATTCATATATCGTTTAACGTTGTGTGTCTCTCGTTTAGTGTCTGTAAGCTACTGATCCTTGTGCCTTGGAACATTAACATGGTTACATTTCAGACTGCTGGGTTTGTCACTGTAGAAAAATATTTACATTCACACTTCATTCCTTAACGATGGTTGTTGTTTATCTATTGCATTTTATTTCTGTATAAAGTGCAATGGCATTTCCCATCGATATCGCGTGCGTTTGTGCGATACTTCTGTCCTGTCATTGGGCGCAATAATACCAAGGGGCGGAGCATATTTACTACGGAAATATTTTTTTTAATGAAATCGTAGTACAATTATTGGCAACATGCAAAACTGTAATCTGCAGTAAAGCAGTTTAAACAAAATAAGCAACGATTATTTGATTGATTTTAATGTATATAATTTCATGATGGATGGAACAGTTGAAGAAACGTTTGTGTTTAAAAATGCTGTTAAATGTCACGAAATTGCAAAAACAGTTAGTTCAAAATAACCTCTATAACGGGTGCTTGTATGGCGTCATGAGTGATGTCATTGAAAACGGGCCGCAACTTAACTCGGCAGCTGCATTTTGTTTCGACGCCATTTTTTGCAGTGTTCATTCGTTTTGAAAGTGTTGTTTTTCGGAAAGGTGACTGGATTACTGGGATTATTTACACACAATACATATTGGGTAATCAATTAATTACCTATTCAGTCCTACTTTTTTACCATTATTTGTTTTGATAACTAATTTAAGCTTGAAAATTTTGTAAACATGTTCTTGATCAAATGTACAGCATCTTCAGCATCAGAGAAAAAATATTTGAAATTTCTTTGTTCATTGCATACGACATAGTGGAATCATGTCCATATAAATCGTATGGTCTGAATAAAATCGACAGAAATAACTAAACGTTCGGAGGAGTTAGTCGTTTTAGACATAATTTAGTGCTTTTAATAGTCAAAACAACTGCAGAAAAAACTATTTGGTAAACACATCAGCTTGCCAGGAAAAGACAACTCAGCAGAAAATATGTAAGTTATATGACTTTTGTGGTTTATTTCCTGTTTTGGTATTTGTATGCAGCTACATTATATTTTCTAAAATATGTTTTTGTGCAAAATGTTGCATCGTTGACCAACTTTCGGTCAGAAACCAGGTCGCTCAGCCTTCATTGTTATGATGCGGGCCCTGAAAGCGCATATGTAAAACAAAAAACCGGGCATTAACGGCACGTGAATTTACTGAATAATGACCGTTTTCTACCGATAACGCCCGGGTTTTTGCGTTTTAATACACCACGATAACGGACCGAAAACACACATTGTATGCAAAAATACGTATTCATAATATTCTTGACCTTGAAAAGATAGAAAATAAACATATAAATAAGGAACTATTTTATCTGTGCATTCATTGTCGTATACAATTAGGTTACGATAGCTGTTCTAATTTACCCACCGTTGAGAACAACGAGAGAAAGAAAAGAGAAAATGCTCTTGAATAATCAATTTATTTTAGCAGAAATGTAGATTTAAATGAATGTAAATATAAGTATTAAAATTCGACATGTTGCATTTTATCGGGGTATGGTATGCAATGGCGCAGTTCAAAATGTTGGTGAATTCCTTCGGACTCCACCCATTTTGAACAGCCCCATTGCAAACCATACCCCGATAAAATGCAACATGTCGAATTTTAATCCTTAAAGAGGAACATTAGATTCCATACCAACTTATAATTATCCGACTTAGTTGATTTTAAATACAAGTAACTGGGAACTGGGCTAAGTCCTATGCAACGGTACCTTACACGAAGTATTTAGTACTCTCCCGTGACTAGAATCAGCCGTGTCGTTTCATGGAGAACCTGCACCCAAGAAGTATGTGAATAGTAAGATATGAATCACTTTAGCTATAAAAGCAATGCTCCTTAATGTATCGATGTGTACAGACTTGTGCAGAATGTATTTTTCTGCTATTCATCCACATGTGTTTAAGGTGACAGGGCATTTAACAGCGGATATGTGTAGGAGGTAGGGTACACGTAAAACGTAGAAAATCGTGAAAACAGCAGAGCTGAACGGCCGTAATTATCTTATTGAAGTTTTCGCTCAATACCATATTTCTTTCAAAAATATCTATACAACTCGGCATTTTTATCAATTTTCACAAAAGAGATGTTTCAAATCACGCTGTATTTGTGTACTTGTTCGTGTAGCTAAACATGCACGTACAAGTTTCGGGAAGTTATTTGTGAAATTTCACTAAATAATTGTCGTTAAAGGTACCCTGGTACTCGCATTTAAATCATTTTCCATGTGCTATCGTTCATGTCATTCAAAATTTGAACAATATACGCATACCTGGATGACGTCAATTAGCCTACACGTACCCGTACTAGTAATATTTCGCAACCTCTCCAACAACTGACTTAAATATGCACATTCTCATTGTACGTGTAAGCGTGACTACAGATCGGCAAACATGTGATGCAACACTTCGTTTGGATGAAACTTTATTCTATAATTAGCAAATATTAATATACACTTTCCTTGTGTTATTTCCGGTCTGAGTATTACTAGTTGTATTATTAATGGAGACATGCTTTATAATTATAATAATTAAATTCACTTTTATAGCAAGGATAATTAACCGGTTTAGTGTTCATTATATTTTGTCTACTGTCCCAGCGTATGTTGAAAATCAACCGAGCTATAGATTTTCAAAACACGTACGACAAATTTATCAATCCATTTTGTTGAACCGTATTGAAGAATTTGGTGTCAATAGTAACATAAAAACGGCCATTTTCGGACAGACTATGCACCGCCAGGCGAACACTTTTATATGAGTAATGCATATTGACATAGTCACATAAACCGGCTTAGTGTTCACAATAATGTTTTGTCTACTGGCCCAGCCTCTTTTAAAAATAAACCGAGCCGTAGAATTTCAAAATGCGTACGACAAAGATAATCGACCCATTTTTTGGAACCGTATGGTCTTGTTTGGTATCAATGTAAAAATGCAGCCAATAAAATTAATTCGGTTTATGCACATGTGCAGACTTGTATAAGATGTAATGGATATATGTCAGTCTTGTTTGATATTTTATCTTCGATATAGTTTAATTGCTTGCAGCCCAGCAGCGTGAAGTCAGCAGCCCAGCAGACTGGCACCTAGCAGCGTGAAGTCAGCAGCCCAGCAGACTGACAACCTAGCAGCGTGAAGTCAGCAGCCCAGCGGCCTGGCAGCTTGAAGTTAGCAGCCTAGTAGACTGGAAGCATAGCAGCGTGAAGTCAGCAGCCCAGCAGACTGACAGCCTAGCAGCGTGAAGTCAGCAGCCTAGCAGACTAGCAGCATAGCAGCGTGAGTTAGCAGTCTATAAGCCTGACGGCGTGAAGTCAAAAGCTGAGAAGCTGGGCAGATAAGCAACCATGTTAAGACGAACTCGTTTCCCGTCGGTTTTCAGTTTTCAAAGCCAAAAATAAAATAAAAAAAAACATAAAAAATTGAAAAAAATCCTTCACAATAGTTGGTTTGCAAAACACACCTTTAAATGAAGCAAAAATACTTAAATTAATCATTTAAAAACATTTAAAACACTATTCCTTTTTTGTGAACTAAAGAAATCACTTTACTCGACTTCTCGATTTCACGCTTCTGACAGCCCCAGGCGTTTTATGGTATATTTACTCGGGCTGGATACATGGCTTCTAGTATATGAAACGTTTGAATGATAACAAGTTTAATGACTCAACAACACGGAAAATTCAGAAATTCATGTTTTCAAAGCCGAAAAAAAAATGAAAAAAACGAGGCGTTTTATGGTATTTTTACACGGGCTGTATACACGGCTTTAAGTATATGTAACGTTCGGATGATTCCAAGTTTAATAACTTTAAAGCAATGATAAGATGTAAAATGTTACAGAACACTAATTATTGTAAAATGTTACAGAACACTAATTATTTAACGTAATCTTGCTAGAATTTCACTCTATTTTTATCGCTTTGCTAAGACGAAATCGTGCGAAGTTTGCCGTCGTTTTTTTTGTAAAAAAAGCTCGTCTTATAATTCAAAACACTTCATTTTGCCATTTCAGCTGTAAATTAGTTTCCCCTTACCACACCACGCATGAAAGCGTTATATGATGAATATTGTCTTTCTAACAACACGGAAAATACAGAAATTTATGTTTTAGAAGACGAAAAAAGAACACATAAAAAATGAAAAATTCCTTTACAATAGTTTGTTTACAAAACACGCCTTTAAATGACTCAAAATACTAGAATGTATACTTTTAAAACCTTAACACCATTCTTTCATGTAAACTAAGGCATTTCTTTATACTCATTTTTAGATTTCAGCCTGCTAGCAAATCTTGCTCGTTCCAGCAATGCCAAGCGTTTTATAGTTTTTTAACCCAGGCTGGATACAAGTCTTTCAGTATATGTAATGTTTGGATAATTCCACGTTAAATGAGTTTCAAGGAAAGGAAATATGTGAACTGTTTCAGAACAACAAGTATTTTACGTAATCTTACTAGCAGACATGTCTTTCCTGCAATCCAAGGGAAGATAATTTAATAAAGAAGTGCAGCTTTTAAGCTTAATTTTAAAATTCTGAAAAGTGTGAACGGGAATATGGGAACAGTTTCAGTATCGGTAAACTCACAAAACTGCAACAATCTATGTTTTACACATAAAAGCTTCAATCATCCTAAATATAATCCATACATAATATTAATAATTAGCCACACATGTATTACAAAACAATATGTTCTGATGTTATAGAAGAAACTTAATTTGTCCAAATTATCGCTTCAAATTATACCTTAATCGGCAGGAATAGAATAAAATAAAACCTATCTAAAATTCTCAATATCAAATTGCGTAAATATTTTATCGTCTGCGATTGGTTTCTACCGTACATGAAGCAGATGCCAGTCAAACCAGCTGACCGATAATCGATTGCATAATCATCGCCAGGATAAGGCGGGGCTTATCAGTTGCCCGGCGCTTTCCTCCATGATCTCCAGCAATAATGAATTGACATGACGCAGACTGCCTGTCAGACTAGCCGCTTCAAATAAGACTGACCAATCAGCGTCCAATATGGGCGGGGCTTATAAGTAACCCGTTGCTACCAATCGATATTACTCTAGAGTTCCGACAAAAGGAAAATAGGAAAGCAAAATATTCTGACTTTTTTAATTTAAGCAAAGGAAAAGCAAAATGAATGAATCCTCCAAATATATCGATCGTTTAATGTAAATTTTTGATGTAAATAATATTCGTAAAAGTAAGAAATATCATTATGAGTACATGGAATCTATTAAGTGTGTACTAGTGACGTTATTTTGCGATGTATTTATATTTTCAAATATGTATCATTCTTGTGCATAAAATAAAGCAATTTGTTTGATAAGATATACTTTTAAGGTATTGTTTTTTAAAGATTAAAGAAAAAAGAATAAAGAAAATAGCCTTAAGATAACCCATGGACAAATTATCAAAGTTTTATATGTTGATAAATATGACCAAAGGTAATGATATACAGTTTAGAAAAAGCTATATGCCAAGATTTGAATTTGTTTTTAAATGTAATAACCATTTTTGTTTGAAGATTACGGACAAGTCAAATATACATATCTTTGTCTGATATTAATGAATCTCTGGAGAATATAATGTTATGGCAAAGTGCGTGTCACAAGTAGCAGGCAGAGCGTTGCATCTTCTTATTGCAACACTTAACACAGTGGCTTGATTATAGGAGCGCAGTTGTAGGCTTTCTGGTGTTTAAGTTCGTGACACTCAAATAACATTCAAATCGCATTTTATGTTTTTGGGAAGATTCATTTGTTGGGAATTTTGGCTGGATGGACTGTATCGATTAATAGGTTTAGGCTGGTTAGAGTGCCATGATCTAAGATCAACAGTAATAATACTCACTGTGATATTCAAAGCATTCTTGGGTTGAATTTCAATATATATTCGAAAATATATATTATGATTCCTTAATGATTTGTGACTTGCTTGCTTGTGACATGGCTGAAAATCGACATTTTCTATGAAACTGAACTGTGTGCTAAGTCAGTTATGTAGAGCTGGTTTTATTGTCAAAGAATTAAAATTTGTCAAAAAACAAAATATCAGTGAGGATTATATTTATATTGAGAATGTACACCTGCATAAAAAATCTTTGTTAAATAAGATGGAGAATTATTTCATAAAACATAATGTAGAAATTTGGATACAAAGTTCACGTTGCTTATCTTCGACGATAAATAACCGAAATCTATAAAGAAAAAATAATAATTTAGTGTTGGATACAAAAACTTACGAATATCATATATTTAAAAATATACACACTGGCATTCAGTGTAAATAAAGAACTTTCCTTACACTTTAAAAAAAATAAACGTGGTGTGTTCTTGTTAAAACTCGTTCTGTACTCGTTAAACCCTTTTTAAATGATACCAACATTATTCCGGAGTACCAGGCATTAATATATTATAAAAAATTTTTACATCGGAT
Organism: Mya arenaria; assembly: GCF_026914265.1. Lineage (NCBI taxonomy): Eukaryota > Metazoa > Mollusca > Bivalvia > Myida > Myidae > Mya > Mya arenaria. The sequence continues at coordinate 30,134,839 of NC_069128.1, forward strand.
ACCATACAAGTTTATTTTGATTAATATGTTTGCACTAAACATCTTTTGTTCGCAGCTGCAATTACGCCCAAGTTTTTGAAACCCGATAATATCTTACCCCCACATCAAAAAAAAGATTGTTCAGTGGTTACTTATCTGAACATAGGCGTAACAAAAAATAATTTGTTTTCGGTTTCCCGATCTACTATTTTTCTTCCCACCCGACCCGATTTCTTTTTAATTTCCACATGACACTTTTTTTCAGACCGTTGTTTTTTTCTCCTTTTGTGTACGTTTTTTTAAATTTAAAAAGACGTTATTTACTGTTTTATGGAGCGCTCTAGTTAACTTTAACCTAGACCAAATAGAACTGTTTTGAAGTGTGGCAATGATATTCAGACACAAAGAAAAAAAGGAAGAAACAAAACCTTCCTACACTTTTATTTTTTGGTCTTGAAATAGGCAACAAACAACAATTCCTTTGGCCTACTTTGACAACTGATACAGACAATACGAGCTCATTATTCATATAAACAGTTCAAATTGTCCCAACAGCGTATAGTTATAATAGTAAATGTGTTAGAAAACTAAAAAACAAATGTATTTTTTGATGATAGAAATAGGTTTTGCATTCATATATTACCAACTTTGGCTAAAATGTGTGAGCACTGGTCTCACTGCGAATATGGGAACTGTTTTGGCTGAATTTTAAATATATAAGATTTTTTTTACTCAAACATGTATTTTAAATACAAAAACGTAAATATTTTTTGCAATTATTATTTTTTTAGAATAACATTAATTCCATACTGTGAATAAGCTTATTATGAAGTAGATATTTATCGCTTACAGCGATCGAGTGTTAAGAATTATGAAGTAAACCTAGAGTTGTCACTGAACCAAAATAAATTTGCTTGCAAAGTATTATTTGGTGTGAATTATTAACTGAATTAGCTGTAGTGTTACTGTAATAAAATGTAAAAAAAAATCTTTAAAAAATGAAATAGTCTATATAAATTTGGTAATTTACATTATTAAATGAAATTGATGAAAATAATGTTAAAAATAGAAAATAAGATAAACAAGACAAAACAAAACATTGCGCCGGCAGCAGGAGTCAGTCTTGTTTTTTCTTGGTCTGTAAGAGCGGACCATATCCACTGACCTCGGTAGAAAGGTTAGGTTGATAGCTTGATGAACAATATAATCATAATCTGTTATTGTGTCAGAATTTGTCAACATTGTGACAAAAGTTATCAACATTCAAATGCTTAAGTTAATGTTCTGTAGATTAGTTGAACATACGTTTGAGCAAATTCATCGTTTATGTCGACAAGTTTCAGTCAGAAGGCAAGAATCTGTGTGAAAACAGTCATGTATTTCTTTATTCCTAAACATAAACTAATGCACTGTTAAGTAGGGCTTAAATGAATGTTTGCATAAGGGGTATCATGTTTCTAAAATCATTCAGGTATACAATGTCATTTCATTGTGTGTTAATATCGGATAACTCGTGAAAACTCAAACAATCCAATCTCCGAGTTATAAGGACTATCTGCGTAGGATGTTTTCAAATATGATATTCTAAAGTGTGATGTGCAAACGTTAACATGTATTTTGACATTTACCATTGATTGAACTTTAAAAGAACTTTAAAACTAGAACAGAACAGCATTTCGCTCCTTTTCACAAGGTAGTTGTGGTTGATTTTGACTTTCAGAAACAAAAGTGATACAATATTGCCGTTTTTGCTGGTTTATGAAGGAATTAGGAAAATACTCTATACCTCTATCAATATGCGGGTTTGAGTCAGTCAGGAGAATAGAGAGGTTAGCGAATCACTTCTTGAACAGCTATGGGTACGTATGGATTTCCTTTGTGTGGGCAACGTCCTCCAGGTATGTGTACGTATGGATCTCCTTTGTGTGGTCTACTTCCTCCAGGTATGTGTACGTATGGATCTCCTTTGTGTGGTCTACGTCCTCCTTGTATGTGTACGAATGGATCTCCTTTGTGTGGGCAACGTCCTCCAGGTATGTGAACGTATAGATTTCCTTTGTGTGTGCTACGTTCTCTAGGTATGTGTACGTATGGATCTCCTTAGTGTGGGCTACGTCCTCCAGGTAATGTGTACGTAAGGATCTCCTTAGTGTGGGCTACGTCCTCCAGGTATGTGTACGTATGGATCTCCTTAGTGTGGGCTACGTCCTCCTTGTATGTGTACGTATGGATCTCCTTTGTTTGGGCTACGTCCTCCAGGTATGTGTACGTATGGATCTCCTTAGTGTGGGCTACGTCCTCCAGGTATGTGTACGTATGGATTTCCTTAGTGTGGGCTACGTCCTCCTTGTATGTGTACGTATGGATCTCCTTTGTTTGGGCTACGTCCTCCAGGTATGTGTACGTATGGATTTTCTTTGTGTGTGCTACGTTCTCCAGGTATGTGTACGTATGGATCTCCTTTGTTTGGGCTACGTTCTCCAGGTATGTGTACGTATGGATCTCCTTTGTGTGGGCTACGTCCTCATTGTATGTGTACGTATGGATCTCCTTAGTGTGGTCTACGTCCTCCAGGTATGTGAACGTATGGATCTCCTTAGTGTGGGTTACGTCCTCATTGTATGTGTACGTATGGATCTGCTTTGTGTGGGCTACGTCCTCGAGGTAGGTGTACGTATTGATCTGCTTTGTGTGGGCTACTTCCTCCTGGTTTGTGTACGTATGGATCTCCTTTGTGTGGGCTACGTCCTCCTGGTATGTGTACGTATGGATCCCCTTTGTGTGGGCTACGTCTGTCAGGTAAGGGTACGTATAGGTCTGCTTTGTGTGGGCTACGTCCTCCAGGTATGTGTACGTATGGATCTTCTTTGAGTAGTCTACGTCCTCGAGGTATGTGTACGTACGGATCTCCTTCGTTTGGACTACGTCCTCCAGGTTTGTGTACGTATGGATTTCCACAAAAGGTATGTGTACGAATGGATCTCCTTTGTGTGGGCTACGTCCTCCAGGTATGTGTACGTATGGATTTCCTTTGTGTAGGCTACGTTCTCTTTAGCAATTGAAATCATTTAGACTTAGATTTACAACGTTCTATTCGATTTGCTCATAAAGGTAAGTATAAAATGCCTTCAATTTCAACATAGTTTAAAACAATTGTTGCAAACATAAAGCCGTTGAATGAGAACCTCTAACAGTTTAAGGTAATGCGCTATGCAGAAATAAAACGGGTCCTAAGCCGTGAAAAAGATGTTAAAGTTTGATGTCCTTGACAGCAGTATCTAAATAAGATTTTGGAGAAGTTAAAAACACAAATGAAATACCCGTTTTACTTTCAGAATATATAAAAACCTAAAATGCATTACAAACAAAACATGTAACACATTCTAAATCATGCTTGTATTGGAAGTTTTCAAATATATATAAGATACTACTTTTGCCATCAAAAAAATGATAATTTAAACAAGTAAAGTTAGTATTGCTTGACTGTTATCCAAACTATTGCATTAATTACTAGCTACGCGTATGAGATATTGTCGGTTTTTAAATGAAGGAAGATAACTTTAGATATGACGGACTTGTCTCTCTTGATAACTTGAAATTCACTTACTTGATTACGCGCTCATTAATCAGTTATTTACACTTGCATGGTATTTTAAACAACAGTATTGCAGTCCGGACGTAGTTTTATCGTCGTTAATCTATTTTCGAAGAAATAATAACTCAAAGTAAAGTTCTCAAACAGTATCAGAACACGTTAACAATACGTACCTTGGAAATGGATTTTACGTTATCCTAGATAAATACTCGGGAAAATAAGTTTTTATATGTATATTTTCGGATTATAAATCTCGTTCCAGTGTCTGCATTGGATCAATGCTTGTAACAGGTCACAAAATACTATTGGATTTCATACCAACATTAAACCTGTACATATAATGCGACTGTCGTATGGCTCAAACTACTGACCGTCGGTGTATAGATACGTGCGTTAAAAAGTAAGCTTGTTAATCTAATCGCAAACAAGTACAATCCTACCTTGCACTTTAGATCATCGGGATCATAGAAGCATAATTCACCTATATTTGTATGGTTTATACAACGACGAAAACTACTAGCGGTTTCTGACAACCTTGAATAATGAATACAAATCGTTTGAATACAATGTTCATATCTCCATAATTGCACGACTGGCAGTACGGGTTTATAGCTATATTATCGATAGATATGCAATTAAGAAGGAAGTTATGCACCAGCTTGATATATAAATGATATGACTTATTTATTTAGGTTTAAAAAGGATTAAGTGGGCGTATTATTGTCAAACGCATATTATTGTTAAACTTAACTCGATTGTATTTGAACCTTTACAAAACTGACATGGCAATGTGCCTAGCCTGATTTTTAAATGAATAGAGAATGAGAATGCTCTAGCAATATAGATGTCCGCTTCCAACCGTTCGATCACCACCAGGGGTTCTTTTCCATGGGTATTCCAAGTGAACCTGTACTGATTTTACCCAGGAAACGGACTCGAGGATGATTCTATAAGCTATCAGCTTTTGTCTGTCGAGCTAAAATGAATTAAAGTGTACATTTTAATACAAATACTAGAGCAATTATCCGGAAAGGTTAATTTGAAAAAGACAAGCAAATTGTATCGCAAAAGGAATGATATGTACCAAGGGATAAGGCATAATTCAGAGATATATCACGAAGATTGGCATTATGGTAGAGGTAAAATGAACCATACCCTAGAGGAGTGTTGTTATGGAATCATGATATAAAAATGTCCATGACATTATAAAACAGCCCATTAAATGTTGATGTTGTATAATTTTCAGGGTCAAGGTCGACTTTGAGAAAACAAATAATGACAAAATAATTATGCAATTCATTAATCCAACCCCATGTACCCTTTTGTCTAGAATATCAGCCAAAAATTTAGTATCATTTTAACTCATAAATGTATATTTTTAATTATTTGCAGATTCAAAATCGCCCGAATATGAGCGTGAAGAGTGTACTTTCTATTCTTCTGTTCTTGAGTTTAGAACAAACAGGTGATTGCCAATATTTAGCTGAACGGCTTAAACTATACACATAAATATATTCATATATATATATATCATAACTATTCAATAAATGGAAATATATATAGTCTACGTTATAACGACGAATTATCTCGTTACAACAACTGAGCATCTTGCTTTACGACTTTCTGTTTCATTATAATGTCTAAGTATCCCGTTTAAATGGATAACTATCTAGTTTTAACAACCGAACATCTTGATTTAATGACTTAATATCTCGTTATAAGGTATGAATATCTCGTTATGAATATCTCGTTATAAGGTATGAATATCTCGTTTAAACTCTGATTTAAATCTTATAAACGATTAGTTCTCTCTTTATAACGACTTTCTGTTTCGTTTAAGCGACTTATCAACTCGTTTAATCGATACAGTATCTTCCTATAACGCTGTAGTATATTGTTCAATCGACTTACTCGTATAAACTACTTACTATTTTGTTATAAAGAGTATATATCGTTATATGACCTACTTGTTTCATCGACTTACTAGCTCGTTTACACTACTTGGTCGTTATAACGAGTTGGTAACACGTTTAAAGCGATTAGATAAATGTTGGAAGAAGTGTGAGGTTTTACGTACATGAAATAATTTAATCTGTTGGTAGGCTCCTGTTTCGCTATCCGTTTTAAGGCGGGGTCCAAATATATTTTAATAGATGTAATTTGATGCATGTTTAGTCTGTTTTTGCTGTCTCGTATATTGCGTGTCTTTCGTTTAAGTATCTGTTGGGTATTAGACTTATATCTTTAAACAGGGCCTTCGTATATGTTTGGGCTATTAGCTTGTCCCTGGTTATAACGACCCGGAATGTGCTGTCCATTTCTTTGGGCCTTCACCGTCGGATACCCATAACTGAACCTTTCCGTTACACTCCTTCATTAGCGGTGAATGTAAGGTAATGGAATGGGTCGGCTGTTCGTATCCTAAGATGGGGAGCCTTTTGCTTAATTAATTTATAATTTATAAACAATAAAAAACAGTAAAGCGGTTAAAAGTTAAAAGGAATTCAATTGTAACTCGGGTATAGTTGTCAAAATACATTTTTATTCCTGAACTGATATAATTCTGATATATCCCACACATTCCGAGATTACACAGTTTTTACTAGAAGATATTCACTCTCGTTTTCATTTAAACGAACCAAACACAATTAAACATAGTATGCTTATGATTTCAACTTACATTGGCTATCACAAACTATGTTAACTAAACTAAATAATATTATAATGGAAATCACAGAGAAGACCTATCGTTATCAACAACATAACACATGTTACCGTTGCTTTTCAGGAATAATTGTTGTTGTCGCACAAGAACGTGTCTGTGAAGATGGCTGGCATAAGATGAACTCAACCAGTTACTCCGATGGTACATTTTGTATACAGGTATTTCATGACTCTAATCCATATTAATTTTAACTTTTCGGCTTTTTGAAGACAATTCGTCTATTATAATATGAATCGCCATAGCGTTTGTGTCTTGGGTGGAGGTGAAGTCTTAATATTTTGTCATTACACAAATTTTGACAAGAAGAAAAAGGAATTCTTTTGGGTTACAATCACTGATGAAATTACCGTTGTATGCCTTTAGAAGATGAAGTTTAGATATAAAAGTTTAAAATCCTGTGCATGTTTGTGTGATTTATATACTATTGATTATTTAAAATCATGGTGAGTCATTTCACTAGATAAATTGATATTAATTTACCGAACGTATGCTTATGATTGGTTTATTCATTTCACTAGGTCACTGATATTGACTTACCGAACGTATGATAATGATAAGTGTGTCATTTGTTTTATTTTTTTTTATATGAACTAACCGAACATATGGTAAATATTAGTGTGCCATTTTTACTAGGTCTTTGCTATAAATTTACCGAACGTATGGTAATGATTAGTGAGTCAATTTTACTAGGTTAATTGATATTAACTTACCGAACGTATGGTAATTATTGGTGGGTCATTTCACTAGGTCATTATTTTTAACTTACCAAACGTATGGTGAATATTGGTGAGTCATTTTACTAGGTTGATTGATGTTAAATTATCAAACGACTGGTATTGATTGGTGAGTTTTTTCACTAGGTCACTGATACTGACTCACCAAACGATTGGTATTGATTGGTGAGTTTTTTCACTAGGTCACTGATACTAACTCACCAAACGATTGGTATTGATTGGTGAGTTTTTTCACTAGGTCACTGATACTGACTCACCAAACGATTGGTATTGATTGGTGAGTTTTTTCACTAGGTCACTGATACTAACTCACCAAACGATTGGTATTGATTGGTGAATTTTTTCACTAGGTCACTGATACTAACTCACCAAACGATTGGTATTGATTGGTGAGTTTTTTCACTAGGTCACTGATACTGACTCACCAAACGATTGGTAATGATTAGTGTGTCATTTCACAAGGTAAATTGATATTAACTAACGAAACGATTGCAACCGGATTGTTAATAGTGTTTCCCCGAAACATAAATCGAAAAACGTGGTATGTTGTAAGGTCCCCTGAGGAATGCTTTGCTAAATTTAATCTAAGTTGGTGTATTCCGGTGCATTTTACCATTTTATAGAGCTCCTTCTAAACGGTATAATCTAGCACAGGGGATATGCATTTTTGGTGAAATGCGTTATCTATGTCATTTGTTACAAATACAAGATTACTTCAGGTATGCCAGTAAGAAAATCAATCATGTGTTTTTGGTTCAGATCGAAAAATCCGACCCTCGGGCACGCTGCGTGGCCTTACGCGCGTGCTCTCGAGTCGGAATTTTTGATCCGGGTCAGAAACAACCTCATAATAATAATGATTGTCAGACAATATAACCATCATGATTTTGCTCAAACAATTAGTCCTGAACAGGCACCTCACTTTTAATACAGTTTATGGGGGAATGGCATTTCGAATTTACGTAGCTTTCAAAAACTTGACTTAACACTAGGCACAAATGCTCTGGCAGTATAACTAAACTAATACCAATGGGAACATAGATGGCTTTGTTCAATCCATGTTGGGATTAGTCCCAACACGGGCTACAATTTGATAATGATATAAATTTCATTGCAGGTCAACATTGCCCCGAAATCCTTGCCAGAGGCTGCAACAGTATAACGAAACTAAAACAACTGGACACCATATATTGCTTTGTTCAATCGAAGTCGGATTAAGTCCGAATACGGGATACAAATTGATTATGATATATGTGACATTGCAGGTCAACACAACTCAAAAATCTTGCCAGAGGCCAAAACAGTATAACTAAACTAATACCAATAGACCACATAGATGGCTTTGTTTAATCCATAACGGATTTAGTCCGAACACGCGACACAAATTAATAATGGCACATATGACATTGCAGGTCAACACTGCGCCGACATATTCGCTAGAGGCTGAAACAGTATAACTAACACATTACCACTTAACACCACATATATTACGGATTTGTTCAATCCATGTCGAATTCAGTCCGAACAAGGGACACATATTGATAATGATATTTATTCATTGCAGGTCAACACCGCCGCGAAATTCGAGACAGTGCCTGAACTAGTATAGCTAAACTAGTACCGCTTGGCAACATAGATGGCTTTGTTCAATCCATGTCGAGTTTAATCATACAAGAAAATGGTCATATGTTATTGCAGGTCAACTCCGCCCCAAAATCCTGGCAAGAGGCTGAGGATCATTGTTCTGGAAGCATCTCCAATTTGATACCACTTGAAGAGTTATCTAATATTGACGAACCATATGAGTCATTATTTAAGGTTGGAGATATCATGGTTAACATTTGTAAGTACCTTTAATGTTTAAGAATTTAAATACATGTATAAAAGTAGACGGTAAAGCGGGTACTTGTTATCATTAGGGCACTCAGTTTAAAAGAAATCATGCTAAATGTTTTCACTATAGTGAAGGAGCAGTTTTCATATTTTCACTGCTCCTAGAGTTTGGTTCACATATAGATTAATAAAGTAACGTAGCGTTAACTATGCCGGGTTGTGGGCATGGGATACTTCTTTGTAAAACGAATTATCATGGCTCTCACTTATTGCCAGATGGCAGTGCATGGAATCACACTAGTACTTTGGACCTCACATAATACTGGGTACTCGGAGAACAACTTAGTATTGGCAATCATATCAAATGTCCATGCTGAGTGACGCAAGAATATTGGTATCATTTGAAAGGGCAATGCATGATGAAAACTTCATTATAAGTTAATGAAATGACCAAAACATATATAAAACAAGTTATTAACATGTTTATAACTGTTCGCCATTTCTTTTTAAAACGGACATGAGCAATCTTATTTGGCAATTTTTCAAGGCTAAAAAAGCTTGACTATTTATTATTTCGTTCGGTATAATATTTAGACATCCTTTCTCTGCTATTTAGTCTGCATAATGATACCAAAACCATGGGGTCACAGAGCATCCAAAGTTAATAAAGTTATACAAGGGATAGCTTTGTTCCATTATTAATATCGAGGGCTGAATTGAAACACTTTCCGAAAAATTGTCTGAAGAATACATACGTTGTTATAACTCAAGTGCTAACCATGCAAATAACTAGTCAGTCTAATACAATACTCATTTTCACGGATATCACCTATTGCCACATTTTACACTGTTTTTGTCAGCAAATAATCAAGTTTTGGATTCGAACGATATCCGAAAATGTATTTTTTGAGTTATTTCTATGCATAGTCCGGATAAAATCGGTATCCGCCAAACGCTCGATAAGATAGCTATTATCAAACTGTTTATATAATCTCAGATAACCTGGATGAGTTTTGGAGCGGAATGTACACGTCAAAAGAGGGACGTCTAATGTGGGACGACTATTTACCGCAATACGTTCGCAAGTTCCACTATGTTAGTAAAGAGAGAATCGTGTTAACAAATTCTTAAGTTAAAAACGTCTTAGGTATACGTCTTTAAATCCTTCAAACATCGACTGTCGGCTGCAGACTGACTCAAGTCGGTACTAGAAATATGTATTATTGTGTCTTGGTTTGTTTCAAGCCCATCCTGGGAGGCAACAGATAGTTCATGTTCAATTAAACATACATACGTTTCTTATCAGTTGGAACTGGGCACGTGACCAACCGGATCCTACACAAGGCGAGTGCGGACGGACTGTGCTTGGTAAACAACAGATAGTTGACTCCGCCCACTTTGAGTTTAACGGCGCGATAAATGTGTCCCTAGCAGACTGTTCACTCTCGCTTCCTTTTATATGCAAGAAGCAAACAGTGGAAGTCGTTGTTAAGGCAGGTATGTAGTCGATATTTGAAACTATTGATTATTGTATAATTCTAGACAATCATATGCTACAAAGCATCTTAAGGTAGAATGATTTTATATTCCCCCCGTTGCCATTTCATCAACGTTATGTAATATTTTTGAATTTACTTCTACGTTAAACTACAGATAATGGACTACGTCTTAATGTAAGATAACAGTCGAAATAAAGATCACAAAACAATTTAGTTGTGTTCAATCAATGTAAATTATAACAATAGTTGTAGGATATCGACCGAGTGCAATGTCTTTCTTTATGAATCCCGTTAAGATGTATTTTATGCATCTCATTTCATCCTGTACATACACATGCATCTGTCGTGAAACTGGATATACATTTGTATACCTACTGATGACATGTATCACATTTTATTCAGGGCATAATCAATCATGCATCTGTCTTGAGGTCTCGTCAGATTCATGTTTACCCACCAATGATACATGTAGCACATATTAATCGTTATGCATAGATTTGAAAACATGCCTCCTTCTCGAGATTAAACAATCTCAACACATACGTGTTTTACAGCTAATCCCGGAGGTGTAAAATCATGACATCATGTAATTAATGTTATGAGGGCCTGCCGTTCCCAAACCCTAGCGCAATACTTCGTGAATTGCATCCTGGCCGGATGACATGAAACGTTTTGGCCACAACCTTCCTAGAATTATAGGCAAAGTAAATGAGAACTGCTAATCTAGAAGCTACATATATTGTTCTGCTTTTACTTTCCATCTTTAGTTCGTTTTTTCTGTTCATCTCTTTAAGAAATTATGCCACACCTCAATAAAATCAGATAATGACCGGTAGTACATAATTCCTTAATATTCCCCCTAAATACCATGACCTTTGTTTTGTTGACATTTACAACTAGTTTCCAAGTTTGCCAACAATATATTAGTGTTTTGAGTCAATTTTGTGATTAAACTTCTGAATCTGCAAATAGTTCAATCTCGTCTTCTTATAGCAAAAGTAGGAAATTTAAGAGTGTTTATATCAATAACCACTAAACCAATTTTCCACTAAATCGTTAACATACAGTTCATAAAAGAAAGGAGATGAAAGGCAATCCCCTTACCATGTCCCAAGTGAAGAACAAATGTCTCACTTAATTCATTTTTAAACTTTTACGCTCGACTTAGCATTACTAGCGGTTTGTGTTCTTCTACATAATATATTGATACCACAGTCTTCATCCAATATGTTCAATCGGTTATTATTTTTTTGTAAACATAATTTTCCTAATTTACTTAATAAAGATATTTTCCTGTATTTTTCTGGAAGGTTTGGGTCCCCCTTTTTAAATAAACATACAATATAGACCTCCGTCCATTTAGAAGGGAAGTAACCTAATTTTAATAAATGAGGAAAATCTATGTTTAAGGAATTAATTTATAATCAAATCGCTTCCTCGGAGCGTACACTGTTTAATTGAGAATACGCCTCTCTAGATTCATCATTTGTACTTTCAATGTCTTATTCTGAGAATATAACTTGTAAATCCCAATTTAGGAAACTATCATTAAAATATTCAGTATGTTCATCCCCTAGGTAAAAGACAGAGTTTCGATTATGTATGTATTAAAGTATTGCTCAAATTGGGATAACGTTATGTTCAAATAGCTTGTTTTGTGCTTCTGACTGTTTTTCAACATATTGGTAACAGTTACACAAAGTCGATCTTACTTCTACTATTTAATGCAGTCAAGGTATAAGAGTAATATTTAATACGACGTACTCTGAAATACAGAAAAAAACACAATCATATGCATAATATAAAGAATTAATACATAGTTATACACTTCTATACATATTGTTAATAAGGTAATGACATTTTAAATTGAATACAAGCCCTAACAAGTAATTGAATAGTTAGCTGAGACAATCTACTGACCAATGCTAAAATACATAGAAAACTATAAACATATCAAACACAGCTAATACAGCAACAACACATTGTACATACCTATTATGGATCAAGAAGTATATGACTAACTCTATGCTGCTCTCTGCATCTCTGGCACTGTGCCCGTGTAAGTCTGTCTGATTATAAAATAAGAAGGTGATAAATGCACATAAGAATGTGGTATCTTTATGCTAAGAATACACAATATATATGCCGCCATGTTGATTTGTAAAACAATGCAATTACTACAATTTAAATTCAAATAACAATTAAACGGCAACCATTAGCGATTAGAAATAATACCATAACTAACCTCTTCAATGTATTACATCATAAAAATATGTCACTTCCTCTAAAGAAGCTAAATCTACAGAAGCCAAGCTGAAAATGTCTCTGAAAATCCCTCTAAAATTGAACTAACAATAGGTCACACATTTACCATGGGTTATGCAATTTAGCTTTTTGTGAATAGTGTGCCCCAAAGTTCTCTTAACATTCATGCCAGAACTCTTGCAAAATATTGGTACCTAGCACAGGTGTTCGTCACATAACTTGGACACTAAAATGTGGCCCTTCAGTCCTTAGACATTGAATACAAAGTAATCATATGACATTTCAATAAAATCCTAAAAGTTTTACTTGAAAAAAATATCAATTTGTTTATATATATATAGATAGATAGATAGATAGATATAAAGACAAGGTGATCATGTCCAGAAATCCCTTAAACCACATTGCCCTAAACAACATCATATATTTCCTAAAATAATTGACAAAATCTTTTTACACTGCCAGAAGGGTGAAAAACTAAGCTACAAGAAAAACAATTTATGATAGTTCCTGCTACAATTCTTACAAAATGAGACGAAATGCGCAGTCATAACACTGAAAATGCGAATTACGAAACAATGCAGAGGTTCGAAAACTACGATAAAATTCCCCACTAAAACACGTTAAATACAGATTGATACGCAAACTTTGCACATGCATTACAAAAGGGAGCTTTGTACGGTTGTGATTTCGATGATCAAGACGCGTTTATCCGAGATGTTTTAGGTTGCGATAAATCTACTTTCTCTTTCAATCGCCATCTTGCAATTTTGACCTTGACATCGCAATCGGTTATGTCTTGAATGTAAGAAGCGTTTGCATTGAAAGGCTTTCGATCGACTGTTATTTGCTGACCAAGAAATTCGGCGTTTACAATGTTAATGATTTAAATAGTTGGCTGTCAAATGTCGGCCGAAAGTGAAAATAGGATTACCGCAACGAAAAAAACATTCGATCCCTGCAACATTTTTACATCATCACCAGTTACTGTAAACCCAGTTGCTTCATTCAACATTTAAGCTCCAGGGTCATATTCCTCAGCGCTTTGATTGGACTCTGCAATAATTCTAATTATCAAATGACCCTAATAACAAATTACAATAACCATGGTATGCATTCAACGCAGTTCATGTTATTAAAATACAAATAATATAGAATCTAATGTGGCAATTTCCCTAAACAGCATAACAGTATTTTTTTGCCCGCGGAAAACCAAACTTTTCAAATTATCAAAATGTAACAATAGCTCATTCAACATCTAAGTACAGCAATTAATACCCTGCACGGAAAGTTATTTGAGGCAAAATATCACCAGAATATCATCAACATTGCGTTGTATTTCATAAATACACCATCAAGTACAACATTAAAACATTAAAAGATAATTGAATATCACAAATGAAAATGCGAAACTATCAAAATATTTTAATTAATTACGATCTTAATTAATTTCGTAAACGTCTTTATCGTTATTATTTATCCTTAGTTTTATTCTATTTTATTTAACTCTTGTATATAGATGTCAAAGTTCAAGGTATTCAAGTATTATTAATTTAATTATTAAGTCATTTCCAGACTGTACTGAACTGTAATAAATTTGTAAAACTGGTCGAGTAATTTAGAAATTAATCGTATTCCGCAGCTATAAGAACAGTAATTGTTATCAAAATTACATTTCTCAAACCTAAATCATGAATTATTTAAGTATTTATTGATAATAATCTGAATTTCCAATAATCAAAACTAAAAGTTTATATAATGTAATTAAATATTTAATTCACTAAAGAGAACTGCGAATATAAAGAACAATTACTTTTCCCACGGTTCAATGATGTAATTTAACTGATTCATTTAATCTTCAGCCACAGGTTAAAATTTAATGAACGAATTTCATTTCTACCAGCCTCATTTGTATTTATTTATCACAATAAGAGTTTAAATATTTATTTCTATGTTATTCAATATATATCCTTTTTACTTACATAAAACTACATCAATAAGTACAAACTACAAATAATTTGAACTAAATTGTAAATCAAATGTACATTATTATCAAATTATTGTATCATTCAATTAACTGTCCAATTAAATGTTCTCTGCACTATCATGTACATTGTACAGTGCAAGCTAGTCTATATCAGAGATCAATATCGCAATAATTATAATTGACTTATCAGAACGCAGAAAATATTCAGTGTCAAAAAAGAAACATGTGACTATTGAATGCGATCTCAATCAGATGCGAGCTTGGTTTACAACTGCAAATGAAACCAATACACGACCGAATAAATCCACTCGAATTGAAAGAGAAACACTAATTATTGAAATAAGTAATCAGGGTATACGACCGAATGCTCTACCAAGATGATATTAATTTATCGAACGCACTTCAGTAAATCAAAATGTAAACAAATCACTGACATTAATTTCTTAAATGATTGCAGTCAAATGTTATGCTAAATGAAATAATAAGTTGATTTCTAATTCATAATAGCGGCATATGTTTTGCAAATGTATCAGAGAGAAAGTTGCTGTCCAATTAATGAGAAATTCAGAAAAAACAACCTTCACCATTTAGCCTTTACCTTTTAGATGAAAATGAATTATTTATCCTGCAAGTGATTTCCTTTTCATCCAGGATATAATAGTTCACATCCAAATATCAACAATATCAAGCACTGCAGTTAACGTCTGAATAGAAAAGGTAAAAATGGTATTTTAAAACACAAAAATGGCAACTGCAATATCTAAATTGTTAATATGGTTTCTATCCCAATGGAAATGTCCTCTAAACGAACGAAAACGTCCAAGGTTCGAGCAGTTGATTTCGTCTGTAATTTGTTTAGTACGAAAGCAAATATTCGATTATTCAGCTTCAAAAAAAAAAACGTTTGAAAAACAGGATTGCCACTTTTCAAATAAACGGTAAATTTTAAATAATATCTTTATCTAAAAATAGTTTACCTTTTTTAATATCAAATTAGTTTTTTTGACAACATTTTCAGGTTCAAAAGTGATGTGTTTAGTTTTGATCAAGGGGAAGTAACTACAATATATTTAAAAGTAATTCTTAAAATTGATATATTCACTTCTTAGTTATCAGTAAAAATATCAAACTGATAAACCTCGATATTTCATCGAAAAGCATGAAAGAATAATTGGTAATATTGCATAGTTGAATGTAAAACGCCTCAATCAATTCGCTACCTTTATGTAATAAAATTGTTAGGTTTATTTATGGTATGCGTCCAAGGGAACGTGTAAATTTTCATACTCTTGCAGATATGTCTATGTTAGATATTGAAACAAGGAACAAACATCTTCGTCTGAATCATGTTTTTAAAATTGCAAATGGTACAGCACCTTCTTATTTGAAAGGACACTTAACATTAACAACAGTTGTACATTCCCACTTTACCCGCTCCAATTCGTATAACTTTGCTGTTCCAAAATGTAATGGAAAACAAATGTTTCTTTTACTACACTGCAATCAAAGACTGGAATGCTTTACCCGCGCAGGTCAAACACATATGAAGTAAAATAGGCGGGTTCAAGAAAGCTTTTAAATGTAACTTAATAGACAAATTATCTTATTTTATTATTTTATTTATGTTATTACCTTATCAGTAGATAAATTTATTTTCAAGTCCTTAACTATGCATATTTAAAATAGTGTTCGTAAAACATAAAGTGCTGGTACCTTCAAGAAACCAAAGTATTTTCTGTTATTTTGCTGTAATTGTTGCCGAGACATATTCATCATGTCTAACTCTAATGGTTTAATATATGCTTTTTGGGCCGATACACAGAGCTGTCATCGTCGTCTGGTATAGTATTGCGCGTGTGGACAGGCCGTACAGCTTGCTAGACCAGTCGATGATAACAGACTCCATTATAATAGTTATATACATGTACATGATTTTATATTTTGCTTTACGCGAGTCATTTCCTGGCAACAACAGAAGCTATAATTTTATTGTTGTTGTTGATAATGACTTTGTAACCAATTTATTTACCAATTTTAAATGTTCATCAGGACCCAATTGGATAGGGCTTTGAAGGCCACTCCTAGGTCCATACACATTTGAATCTTGTTAAAATGTTCCCTAATACTTTTTTAGCCATGCTTTTTCAAAGAAGATATGCCCACCCCATTTTAACGAACAATGATGTTGATAATATAAGTGAACAATGTCTAGTCTGTTGTCTTTTAAAAGGTTTTGCCATAACTGTTCAGTCTCTACCTTTTTAACGCATTATATGATATCAGTTTAAGATCATAATCCATTTGTTATAACATTTATTTTATCTTTTTTATCAGTTATTACTTGTTAATGTTTTATATTTTTATTACTGTAATTGTGTATTTTAACTGAATAAACATCAATCAATGAATAATTTTAGAATGGCCTTTTGGAATTAACAATGTGTAACATCTTTAAATGCTTT
Organism: Mya arenaria; assembly: GCF_026914265.1. Taxonomy (NCBI): domain Eukaryota; kingdom Metazoa; phylum Mollusca; class Bivalvia; order Myida; family Myidae; genus Mya; species Mya arenaria. Next base: position 30,151,915 of record NC_069128.1, read on the forward strand.
TAAGTGGAATTATGTTGTGATACTTATATTGATATGGATAATATTCCTGTAAAATAGGAAACAATCTAAAGTTAGAGAAAGTTTAATGTGTGTTTGTCTCTCTCAACTCCAGTGTTGCAAGTTCGGGGCCAAATGATATAAAATAAAACAAAGTTGAACTGTGACTTTGCATATAATAAGAACATCATTTTACTTTGTAATGGACAATTTAATTTGACCATGTATCATTTGGGTAGGATGATATATACTAGTAATGCCTAATCAATGAATTCACACTTTTATTTAATATATTACAGCACACTTCTGTGAAGATAACTGGTATGGGAATCAGTATGTCCCTGTGTGCTATCAGATATTCAAAGAGCCTCTTCCGTTCCAAGATGCGCTCGCATCGTGTGAAAGCCATGACGGGAGCTTAGCGCTCGCGTCCACAACCTTTGAACGCAAGATGATTAGCGCGGTGTTTACATACTATGAAAGCACAGATACATGTAAGTGAACTGCAATCTCTGAATTTTTGAGGTGCAACTATTTAAACAAATGCTATGTATTATTGTATAGCATTAACTATTAAAAGTGCGGTGATATCGTTCAAAGTTGCCAGATAATAGACAAAAAGAAAGTACTTACGAACTTAATTTGTGAATGTCAGTCTTGCACACCGGACATGCATTTCCGGTGAAATTAGCCAAGCTCGTAAATTCCGTCTGGCACCCGCATGTCAGACGAGTCACGCACGACATCGCGCCACTTCTTATTTCTTTACTGTGTATGTTATGGAAACAACATACATTTCAGTACGCTCAATTCACATGTTTGTAAACGGTTTAACTGGAATAATTATTTGCTTAATTGGCAATATTCCAGCTAGTCCCACGTTTAGATATCATTGTGTTTTTATGATAAAGCTATATTTAAAAAGTGGCTTGCGTTCCAATTAAATCTTAACAGGAAAGCGTAATAGTTCATCTTGATTTCCTTAAAACATGTTTTAGACCTCCTGTACTTAATGTGTTTAAACAGGAAATTACGTCATAAAATCAAAACAAATTGACGTCAAGTTGCGTGATATGACGTCACAATTTTAAAAAGAAACAAATTCCGTTTAAAGTATAGCGCTTTTATTGTGATTCTTATTTTATATAATCTTAGTATGCATTTCACTTATAAACGAAATTAAAACGATCGGACGATTGTTTTAAATTATTCCGGATTACTACATTTCTGCAATTCATGTAGCGCGGGAAATGATATTGTTTTGTGGTAGTCCACCCATTAGTAGCGCAAGTGAAACAGATATGTTTTGCTATTTTTGTGCAGGAAAAGCATATGATAAAATGAATCTGACAATCGTCATCATATTATACGGAATTGTCTTCAATTCGTCCAGAATACATGAAAGTAAGGTCAATAAAGGCGCGCTTACTCACATATTTACTAAACTCCTTGAATAAATGTGTGGATTATATGACACCACTCGTCATAGATTCTATGCATACAATACTTTTAATTACAAATGAAAATAAATAATCGGCCAAAACATGATTTTTGAAGGAATTATTTGACGTCAACATCTGTCTCACATTACGTTATGACATAAGTCAACAACGTCGCAGGCGCTTTTTAGTGGAAATGTAAAATAAATTAGTTTTAAATATCATTTTTTTAAACAAATTGATCATTGAGGATATACAAGAAAAAAGATCAGTCATGTGTTTTAGGTTTCGAATCGAAAAATCTGACCCTCGGGTGGCCGGTAACTCGATAGTCATACTAGTGTGCCCTCGGGTCAGATTTTCAATTTGGACAGGACACACATGATATATATTATTAATCTGTATTTGTGTTTGTTTGTTCTTTCGTTTATAGCCATCTTCTGATCATTCATTGCCGCCTTCACAGGTCGATAACGTTTTCATATTTATGAACACGTCTTTTAGACTAATCCGTTTATGTTATAGTTTATGTATTACAAAATAAATGAATTTATTCAAAGGGTGCGACCAATACCGTAGGAGTAAATTTCCTTATTTTGTATAAAAAATATAGCCTTTACTTGCTTTAGAAATATATATTTAGATTAATTTGCTCTACATTTCTATACAAATATACTAAAATCAAACCTCTTTCAGATGTTGCAAACAAAAACGTTGACCAACTTTGGGTAAACCAGACGAACTCTACAACGCCGTGTTCCGCGTACTTCCGGAACTTGACTAACGTGGTCTCGGATAGAAATTGTGATGAAAGCAATATGTACATCTGCACAAAATCTACGAGGTTTTTAGGTATATCTTCAATTTCAATCATATGCTATTCATTCGGTGATTTTGTATTGGCTTTGTTATTTAGACAAGGACTTACAAACATTCTACATTGCTTTGTCTGTGTTCCGAAGACAAAAAATCGCGGTATTGTGATAGCCGTGGTGTTGGTGTCTTCGTCGTAGTGCAATTTCTTTAACCTTGTCCATAACTCAAAAACCGATGAAAATATTTAACCGAAACGTGTTTCATAATTATGATACATTAATCATATGCTTTTTTCGTGTTGATCATTAAAGTCAAATGAATGAGTGGAGTTTAACATGATCATGCATCAAAACTGTATTTTTTGCCTCAACCTATATTGAGCGCCTTTAATAAGAAAGACTTTAACACAAAAATAGCAGACCAGGGGCCGTATTCAATATGCAACTTAAGATTGATCTTAAATTTAAGATTAGAAACTTAGTGTTTTGATTGGCCTGTATATTTAGCTGACCAATAGGCTGAATGGAATCACTGAGATATGTCTAAGGATAATATCAATATTGAATACCGGCCCTGGGTGTGTTACCTAGATAGGTAGAACTAAGTCTATCATAAAGATTACAACACAACACAAAGTGATATTCATCTTTCATTTTCTATCGAACTAATTACATATTACGCCAATGTCGAGATAATAAGCCTGTTAATAAATTCTTTATTTTAGATCCGAATCTGGTTTACCAGATTTAATATTGGAGTCACGTAGTTAAAATTCTCTAGTTTTACATAATGTCTGTTAATAACAGGTTATGCCAATTTCGAGATTGGAGGCCCGTACCTCGATCAGGATGAGCTTCTCGAGTATTCACCCTTTACACGACTCACATTGTACGGAAAAACTGACAGGGCATTAAATGAAGGAGAAGTCGGGTTTGTTCAAACGTATGCTTCACTTAAGGATTCTACAAACTGGATTATTGTAAGCAGTCAAATATGTTCTTGCATGTCTCGTTAGTAGGATGAACAGAAAGGTTGTTATCGTAAGGCCCTATAGCAGACATTTCTCGATAAGTATCATGTATTGAAAAGGTCGTAATTATATGGTGTGCTGAAAAGTTGGTGGCCCTGTAACCGAAATGTCGCGTGACTATGATAAGTGTATGGTATACATAAAGGGGTGTAATTGTAAGGCCCTATAGCAGACATTTATCGTGATTATGATAAGTATGGTGTATTAAAAGGGTCGTAATTATATGGCCCTTTATTATACACGGTTACAGATTATATTTAGTATGATGTGCTGAAAAGTTCGTCGCCCTGTAACCGAAATGTCGTGTGACTATGATAAGTGATTGGTATACTGAACGGGTTGTATTTACACGACCCTTTATCAAGCATGTCTCGTGATTATGATAAGTATAGTGTACCTAAAGGGTCGTACATATAAGGCCCTTTATAAGACATGTCTTGAGATTGTATACTGAAAGAGGTGAAATTATAAATCCCATTATCAGACATGTCCGGAGATTATGATCAGTATGTTGTATTGAAAAGGTCCTAATTGTATGGCAATGCCTCAATCTTTAGGATCTCTATCATAACTGGAAAAAGTATTATCGCTGTAGGAGCGTCAGAGATGGCGACGAGTTGATTATTTTCATTTTTTCTACATATTAAAACAAAGTTGATATTTTTAAAGATCAATTCACATAGAGGATATTGTTTTGTTTCAGTGTAAGATAGCAATACATTTTAACCGAGGAGTGAACACCAAAAGCGAAATTTAACGAGTGGCGTTGCCACTATTGAAATATTTATGTTTGGTGTTCATCTGATACTGAAACAAGAATAATTATCTCCATATTACGATTATAATTCATCAGAAGTAACATTTAATTAATTTAAAATCGCTCCAATTTTTAGCCAAATGACGTCATACCAGAAAGTCGTCTGTGATTTTTGTTCCCAACATTGTAAAAACGCTTTTGCAAAAGGAAACATTCCTTTATTTCCCAAACTTATTTTGATAGTTTAGCTTACACTCTTTTGTCAAATTGTTCAAAAACCTTTAATGGTAAACTTTGCCCCACCAGAACATTCGTATTCAATCATGTACTGATGATGTAGTGCACAATTCATGAGCGGTGACAGGGGCAATAAACTGGTCGCTTTCTGTGAATTAGCGACCCAATTTGCTCAGAGCAAAGTGGTAAGATATTTATGACACGCGAAAGACAAAGTTCTAGTTTCGCGGAAATAGCCGAGCGTGATTCGATTCAAACGATTTGCAATTTCGTTTCAGCAAGAGATGAACGCAACGGGGTAATATGTTTCTGTCGACGATTCATTTCTGAAAACCATAATACTATAAAAATCATTTCAGTTGGTACCAAAACTTACAAATATCATTTATTTAATGTGTTTCTACTGCCATATTGTTTTTCTAGAGACTTGATAGCCAAATAATTACATGCCTAATCACTTAATATAGTAATCAATCAAAATGTTTAATTTACTGTTTGTTTAATTAGGTTTCGGTAACAACATTTGAATGGTCTTAAATCTTGGTCAACATACATCATATTACGCTGAAATTCAAATCAATTTCTTGATACCATGGCATTCATCTCGTGTAATGAAAGTATAACTACGTGTTATGTGCTATTTTAAAATATTTAGTGATTTATTACTTTCACCAATCAATCTATGTCGGTCTTTGTTATTATGTTATGTCTTTCAATCATATTTGGTTTTAAGTCACCAATCAGTCTTTGTCGGTCTTTGTTATTATGTTATGTCTTTCAATCATATTTGGTTTTAATTTTATCATTGGAACAAGGTAAGCCATCCATAATATTGATGCAAGGATGTGTTAGTGCAGTTTAGATACTGACATCGAGAACATTTATATTATATATTATTATTTTTGCAAGAATTACATTTTTGAAAAACACCATAATGACGCTACTATTGTAAAATGATAAATGAAAGAGAGGTAATGAAACAAAATTAAACTATAATTTTATCGCAATTTTTATTAATGTGTTTCTTAAATAACAGGATGTCTGAATAAAAAAAGCTCTCGGTGGAAACTTAACATTTTGTAACTTTAAAATGAAACTTTACCAGCAGGATTTTTTTTGTAGTTATGATGGATGAATTACCTTAAACAGCGTCATATGATATTATATCAAAGTATGCCAGTGCGCAATTGCTTGTGTACGAACCAACCGCTGCGGTACATTACGTAATGCCTGGAAAAACAAAAATGACAAGTTGCCAAACGTATTTTCGTTACTGAATAACAAAATCATCAAATAGGATCAATTAAATTGCTGTTTGCAACAATTGATGCACGCTTACAACTGTATAAACTGACGTGGCTTCTCTGCATTACTGTATGGTTGACCATTGAGGACTGTAGGGGACGTGTTCTCTCTTCATTACTGTATGTTTGACGCTGTAGGACTGTAGCGGAAGTGTATTCTCTGCATTACTGTATGTTTGACGCTGTAGGACTGTAGCGGAAGTGTATTCTCTGCATTACTGTATGTTTGACGCTGTAGTAATAACATATTAATGAACTCTTTTTGACAGCACATTAAACAGGTCCAGATGAAAGTTGAAGAAGAAATAGAACTAGATGTTGTTTGAAATGCCTTTCTGGAATGTTTGTCTTAGTTTATAGCAACATTATTCAGGATTTCACCTGAATGACAGTGAACGTTACTTTTCCATTAACGTCGACGTTACCGGCTAGGAAATGACGTCAGACGAAATCAAAACTGGCTGCATGTATAGGTGTTTTAAATTATAATCATATTGATTTTCAGAATGGAAACGTCGATTCATATCCAGATACCTACTATTTCGTCACACATTCTAATCCGAAAAATGCACCATACTACATAAACGTGTCATTACCGGTTTGGAAAAGTAATTACCATATTGCTTATTACGTAATTAACCAATGGTGTGTTTACTTTAGCACAGGCTGTAAATCCTACCTTATAATCATTTTGGTTACAAACCTAATGCTCTGCTGTACTTTAGCTAGCATATGTGTCCATTGCATTTTACATATGGCTCCTCTTTCTGCTAATGGTATACTGTTTATCACCAGTGTTCTGTTTTCTTTGCACATACTGTATGTCCTACCTATAATTATTGTGTGTATCTAATACTAGTGTAGGCAATTTCTAGGTTTTTGAGATTTTGCAGATGGCCATGGTTTTAACACGGTCTACTGGTTTTACCGGGTTTGTTTAACTTTCGCACAGTCTGTCTTATATGCACACACTACGAGGGCAATTAAAATACGTATAATACATAAGTACATTCAGTCACAAAGTGTGTATCATTATACACAAGTATATAATTATGTTTAATCACTGACAAATCACTCACAACCAAACTCTATGCCGTCTGCTCGGTCGTGGATTTGTAGTGTTAAAATAGTCATTAAAATACCAAAACGCAACTGTATTTATTATATTTATTTTGCAGTATTCTCATAAAATATTATAAGAGGTTTTAAAGAAAGTATACGTCTTGTTTGGACGACCCTCATATCTTACTTGCTGTCGTAGCTAGCATTCATTTGTAATAATTTAGAGTTTGCAATTATACTCACCCTTCAAATCTAAAGGCAAACAAATGAAACCATATTAGGTGTGAGCGAGGCTTTCGGTAAAAAAAATGCATAATGATACAACAAATTTATATTAATTTATAATGTAGTATGCTCTCTAAACGATGGTATGTCATGGTAACTACGACAGGTCATTGTCATTCATTGTAATTTCGAAAGATCAATGTTGTTCATGGAAAGTCAGATAGATCATTGTTTTTCTAAAAAATCCGTCAATATTGTCTATGACATAGTTAATCTCTGGTGCTTGCAAAATCAGCATCATTGATAAGATTTTTTATCAATACTTTTTTATGTCACTAAACTTTCTTATAATTCGTATTAGTTTTGTGAAAATACAAATGGCCGCTATTTTTGTTTTTAAAACTGCCTGAAATTATTTAAACTATTCCAATAAGATAAAATACGGGACAATCACGTGACGTCAATTAATCTATGGAATTAACAGACATTTGTTGGAGGCGTGATATAAATGTATGTATCCTTCTTAAAAAAAGGGAAATAAATGTTTTACTATGATCTATTCCTCTTTTTTCTTTGTTGCACATGCATCGCATTATGTTGTATTTACTCGATGAATTCCTATGGTTTACCGTTGGTGCTTAAAAGCGTTTCCCCTGTATGGTTGTGCTTGCTTTATCTACACAACTAAGTATGTGGATCCGAAGAAAATGCGGATTTGACACTTTAAAACTAAGCTATTGTGTGCGAACGTCAAGAACAGTGTTTATGCTATATTAAACATAACTTAGCAAACGTTTCCTATAGCGTAACTACTACTATGCATAAATGTTTCTAATAACATAAATACTAGTATGCGGATTTGCTTCTGCAGAAACATCTATAAGCATACAATTACTATAACGCAGCAACTAGTATGCATAATCGCTTCTGCAAAACATTTATTTCATACATTTTATATAACCTAGCTACAAGAATGCAGTCCTTCGTCTGCATAATCTTTTTTGAGCATACATTTCGAAAAACGCAACTGCTAGCTGCTGCGAGTATAAACATTTTTTTATTTGAACGTAATATTCTTGTTCGTTTCTTTTTAATTCGAACAGTGTCATTAGGTCACACTCCTGAAAATTACTTGAAGTCTAAAAACTACACTCCGCTTGACTTACATCGCTATGTCATTCGCAAAACGAACACATTCATACTATTTAAGTCAATACAATAATTTATTGAAACAATTTAATAAAATATCACAAACTTCTGCAATGACATACATGAATACATTTTAAATATTGCTTTTCAAGTTTAGTATTTGATTCATACGTGTTTTAAATAATGTATAAAAGCATATTAAAACCTGTTTAACTAATACACTTTCACTTTATATATTTAAATGATTCCACTACCATTGTTGCATGTAATGTTAATAATGCCTGTTCCAGTTACAGACAATTTTTTCTACAACTTCATTATGCTGTCAACGGGGTACTATACCTTTGGCTTGTAAATATCAACCCTCCACAGCCATATAAGGCATCACCGCCGGTACTGGTCAGATACTCAGGTAACATATAGTCTATTTCATCTCTGGCCAATATTATATAAATATCATATGGCAGCATGTGTGACATTGATATTGTCAACCCGAGAGCAGAATGTCACCCGAGGCGTTAGCCGATGGTGACATTCGGTTTCGAGGGTTGACTTTGATATTTATTTTATTATTTATTTTATTATACCGAACAAAATAAAGTACATAAAAAAGTTTTAAAATGTTTTTAATTCATTTAATTAAACAAGTTTAACAAGGTAAACAAAATATAACATAATAAAATAATTATATCTAGAACAATATTCCACTGCTTTCTTGCTGACAGTTCCAGTCGTCTGAGATTGTGTGTACACATTGAATAGTGACGTCACTACTGTATGTGTATAAGGGAGGCAATCACGTCATGATTTAGCTAAAATATTAAAGCAGTTATTTGCCCTTATGACATATGACATTCAAAATATCACTGCGGTCACATGATCTGACAGTGAATTTTCGCTTGGTCACGTGTCAAAAAGATTGAAAATGTTTCTGATAGTCAAAATATATCTTTTTCGGGTAATGGGATTTTACCATTGTAGACAAAAGTGAGGTATAATAATGCCAATTATTGTCCATTTACGACCTGTGTAATAAAAATAATGATCCCCAAACAATCATAAGCCATGGGGCATTTTTAGATCGTCTGTTTTTTTAGCTTAGGTATCGTCGGCGTTGTCGGTGTAAGTGTCATTGTAAATATAAAATATACACTAACTTCCAATGAAACTTCGTATACATGTGGCTAGGACAATACACACATGTACAGCAAGGCCCATGGCTTTTATAATTGTTGAAGTTAAAAAGAGTCATGGAAAAACATAAACTTGGTCATAACATAATAACCATTTAAGATTTACCTGAAACTTAATACATATATTATTCAAAATGATATGCGTACCAAGGCCCATGACCTTGGCTTAAACAATTGTCAAGAGATGCCCATGATAGTAAAAAAGTAATGCACAAACTTTATATTGGCCATTATTTAATAACCCTTCAAGATATCCACATATTTACATGTACATAAGTTAACCAGTGACAGTATGCACATGTGTATGAAGGCCCATACGTATTGCTGTAATAAGTGTCGAGTTATGGACGTTGTTGACTTAAAGGAACAGACGTGCGTTGGTGTTCGCTTCGCGGCGCTCTTGTATCACAGTAAAAGTACCCCTATTTGGTATCCTATTTTACCACACTAAAAGCCGTTGCGATTATTTGTGTCAGAATGTACGATGCAATTTGTGATGGGACTGTCACGAATTGTCTTTTCATTTTTGCGACATTGAAAATTCTTGTTTCTTTATGTTTAGTGGGCTTACTGCCAAAAGATGCGAATAAACATTGAAATGGATAGGTTATGTTGCCTTCTGGAATTTATCCCAACGGAATTGTGAATCATACGAAATCATATAAAAAATATTTCCTAAGATATATCCAAAAAATATTATTTCCGTTACAGAATCGGACATATATATATATATATATATATAGCCTATATTGACTTCTGGCAGACAGCGTTCGAAAATACGGGGCTATTGCCGATGCCCATTATACACGAGTTTAATCTGCTCAAAGATAAAGACAGACTTAGCGAAATAAACGCGTACACCGGAGAGATGTATGGTTCGTCCATTTTGCCGGCTGGACTTGAGGGCATTGCAAAGGATTTTAGAGGAACAATTGAATCTGTCAGGTAAATTCATCTATTCATTCTTCTTTAGAATTTGCGATATATACTTGCTTACCAAAGCAAATATTTAATCGGAATCGGAGTTGTACGCAATTGTGGTACCATAGGGTCCGTTGTCATGAAGTACCACATCTACTGTTAAGGCACGGCTTGCCCACGGGGTTAAATTATTGTATACGGACATAACCTTTATCCTGCCTGAAACAGGGCATATGCCTATATGTTTGACGAATTGACATAACGAATTGCAGAGCGCCCAAAATACATTAAAAAATGGCATTGACCAGGAACTGTTTCCGCGTGATTAATCTTGAGCCCAACGTGAACTTTCAGTATCTAAATGCATCTTTACACAGTGTAGTCAGATCTCTCATGTTCCTTATGGAAATTAATTATTTCTTAATGTTTTTCGAAACACATTATACCGCTTAAGCCAGTGGTAGGAAGAATTGGTAGCATGTTGTATAACGGTCGATGAATAGTTGTAATCGCAATATGGACTGATATTTCAAACTCTGATTGCGGTTGTGGTTCCAAATTTTTTTTTATATATATTTACTGTTTTAAAATGTGTCTTTCAGCACAAGGACGCTAAAAATGCGTATATTTGTGGCACCAACGGATTCCCGGAACGCATCAACAGATCTTGAACAAGTTGTGTTGCAAATTGTCAAGGAACATTTAAGGACTTCGGCTAGAGTCATATTTAATCATGATACATTAGTAGTTCGGAGTACAGGTAAAAGCATGTCGGTTGTATTTTTTTTTAAATCGACTGTTTGTCGAAGGTAAAATGTCTGAGATTTGTGATGGCTTAGATGTCGTTGTCGGTGTCGTTTTTTGAAAGCTTTAACCTTGGCCAACACTCAATTATCGTTAAGAAAATATAATGAAACTTGTCCCTTTAGTTTCCAGTATTGTATTATTGGAACAAAGATTAACATATACATATCGTATATACAAGTAGCTTCTTTGTCTATTATACAATCATTTGAGGAGAAAAAGGAAAAGAAAAGGAGAAAATATTACAAATAAGCACATGATTCACAGCATGTAGATAGGTAAAATCATCGGATTGAGAATTCCATTACATTGTGTATTAGGTCAGGAAGTTTAAATAATTAACAACTTCAGGGACAATGCCAGTGGCCAAACTATTTCAACAATGACCCTGTTTAAATGCACAAATCTAAAGCTAAGGCCTAACATAATCTGAACGAAAGACACCCAACGTACAAACAACACTAACCGATCACAAATGCATAAAAATACCTTAATCATTGAATGAACAATAGATCAATTATAATGACTTCGTCGTCTGTATGATTTTCAGTCACTTGTCCACTAACTGTTACACGTAGAGATGGAAAGGACATAACATTCCCATCAGCACGGATAGGAGACCAGACTTTTAGCTGGGAACGTTGTTATCCAGGTAACTTTACGTCATAGATTACAGTTTTGCAAAAATATTTAGAATTGATTAGAGGCTATCGTAACTTCGCAAAAATCCACGATGACTGCTGAGAAAATAATGTGTTGGAACAGAAACTCTTCAAAAAACAAACTCTAGGATATTTTGGTACGCCAATGATATAATTGACAGTAACTGCAAAAAGCCAACTAGACACATTGACTTCATCGGCGACTTTAAACCAGTTTGAAATGTTAAGACTGACTGGTTTGGGCGATATAACATGAACTTGTAATAGGTTCAAAAATGCCATTTAAACTGACTGACAAGCAGGTTTTGCTAACTTTATTTGCAAATAGCAGGATGTGTCTTGTCTTGCATATGTAATATCTGAGTATGTTTTGCTATTTGGTATACAGTCGAAACTCGTTGTCTCTATGTTGAATCGGACCTGTTGATAAATCCTCGAGAGAATGAGCAATATCTGACAAAAGAAACCGATTATCGGTAAAATATCGGATTTAGATCTATCAACAAAATCATGGTCGAAATACATTCAGGTCAATTTGAAAGCGACTTTGCACAATTCATATAGTAAAATAAAAAAATTAACATTCGGGATCATTCGGGATGTAAAGTCTTAGCTTAATTGGCGATCATAGCAATACATGTCTTAGACAGAAACATTTTTATAACAAGTGTTAAGCAAATATATACAATTTCCCTGTTTGAGAATTTAGCAAAAGAGTATATTTTTCTTTTCTTAGCGACGGTTGTTGTTCATACATTACAATCGAGTGTGTTTAATTTTGCTTTTAGGAAAAAACGATCTTTTTAAAAAAAACAAAAAAACATTGTAAGTTGTATTTGGTCGTCCACCAGACGCCATAAATATGCTATTGAATCATTGTGTTGCAGCATCAGTTTTGTAGGAAGCATTTATATATAGTGTTATTCTGTATCTTCAAATAAGCAGTTAGATTCCGTATAGCGCTTTACTATACCCAATCTATTAATATGTTCTTAAAATGTACAGAAAGGCAGCGCGTCCTACTTATTGATGCAAAGATAGTATTTGGGCAAATTCTCCGAAAAAAAAATAAACAAATGTTTTAAAAATACCCGCTTCAAACATCGGTATAATTACAATTTACCCTTTAAGTGACATAGAGATTGTGTTGATTTCACTTAGTCATCTTTAAGGTCGTGTTTTAGTTTAGTTATTGTATGCTTAACTTACTGATTTTCATTCATGTTGTTTGAAGTGTGTTAAAACTGACCTCCCTGCATGTGGCAACTTTCAGGATAACTTAATTAGGTTACTCGACAACAGGTTATTGTATCTTTTTGATAACGTATTCTTTTCCATTTTATCTCATCTGTTTTACAAAGAAAAAAATCGAGCTATTGTCATAGTCCTGTGTCCGTATTCACTAATATCTTGAGACTGAGTTTCAGACTCAGGCTCAGAATAATAATATCTGTTATGTGTTCCAGTTTCGGATAGAAAAATCCGACCCGAGGGCACCTGCGTTGCCAAGTAACGAGGCTTGCCGAGTTACCGGCTACGTAGCGTGCCCGAGGGTCGGATTTTTCTACCCGGAACGGACGCACATGAAAGATATTTTTTCTAGCATACCTTAAATTACATTTTTTTGTGAAGAAAATACATTTTTGTCACATTTTTGTACATTTCACCAAAAAGCGCGTTCGATTATGTTTACTGACGTCATGACGCGCAGTAATTTGTATTCACTGCATACGTCAATATGTTCCTTCGTTATCACGTCTTTTAAGGGTTATTTTGTTTTGTTTTTAAGGTTTGTTTTTTGTAATGTTAAATTAAATGAAACTCATCCATTGAAATCTCATAATCATGATTACATAAAGTGTATGATAAAAGAAATTGAAAGTATTACGTCACAGCTCGTGACTCATCTAGCATGGGGGTGCCAGATGGAGTTTTCCAGCACGGCTGAAATCACCGGAAATGCCTATCCGGTGTGCTAGAAAATTGAAATCGTAATTGTTTCCATTACAAAATATGTCTGTTTGATTGTAGAACAGATGAATTTGAACAGGTACAACAATTTTTGGCATCTTTGCTCCTATAAAAGCACTTTTCCTCTTGTTATTATAAACTAATATACAAACTACTGGCGTCAATAATAATAATTATAATAATAATAATAATAATAATAATTATTATTATTATTATTATTATTATTATTATAATCACATGTTGTTCTATGTCAGATGCTTTTAAAAACACTTGCTTCTCTTATGAACAGTAAACTTATTTAGTTGCGTCATTGCTTATTACAACAAATTGAACAAAGAATTAACACGTTAAAAGCGTTTTTGAATTGATCATGTTCTAGCACTTTACACATATAAAATGAAATCGTTGTCCCATCGTTTGCATTCGGGGTACACATTCCCGTTAACACTTCACAAGTACATGATAAGACACAAAACGTTAACCCGGGATAATCGACAATGCAATCATCCATACAATGCCAGATGGCCTAACAAGACGAATACTTTAAAGCTATTTGCTTTATTTAAACCTAAAATATTCAATGGTCATTCTTTAAAGTTTATGCGTTTTAGCTTGCTCCTGTAATTTTTATGATATTATAAATGTTTTGTTCTACTTTTAGAAAATAAAGCATTTGCTACCGCCGAATGTAAAGGTAATTACGATGATGGGGTGGGATTTGAATATAACACACTGGTCGATGGTTGTGGAGTTGTTCCTGCGTATAGTCAGTCAACTAGTACCGAATTCCTTAAAAACCTGTCTGAGGTATGAATTGTTAATCAGTTCACTAGCACCGAAGGCTTTAAAACTATGTTTGAGGTAGGCAATATTGCACAGTTTAGTTGTGTTTTACTGGCGTATAACAGTTCCCAAGCAACAAAGACTTATGCCTTGTTTGAGGTATGGTTCGAGCCCATTGCGATAGGAGCTCAGTTTCTTTTATTGTTCGAGTTCTTCGGAATCATTGCCAATACTAAGGTTACTTACTGATGAAAATAGAAGATCGCTGATGTTAAAGAGTATACATAGTCCTGCGTATTATTGTGCTTCATACAATTTAACCGAGAGTGCACATTTTTATAATTTGAATACAAATTATGTGACCTTTCGATGGATCTCTCGTACAATTTTAGCTCGTCTGTTTTTCGAAAAAAAGGTCGAGGTATTGCTATAGTTGGGATGTCGTAAGCGTCGGCTTCGTCGACGTCGTAGTGCGAACACTGTAACCTTGTCCTTTACTCGTTAAACGCTCAAATGATTAAAATTAAACATGGTACACATATTGTCAGGGACAATACGCACATTCATAGCAATGCCCATAACTCTGACTTTAATAACTTTTCGATTAAAATATAACTGGTAAGCGTTGACGTCCATTACGCTGCGCTAATATGGTGGAATCCTAATTTTCGTGGGCTTCACATGACAGTCACGTTACATGAGTGTATTTTTAGAGTGGCCCAACTCGGGTGGCGGCAAGGGGGGGCAACTAAGAATGCCCGCTGCGCCCGAAACCGAACAATATTCGCTGCAAACGTTATATTGGAGATTTGGGTACCACCTTTGATAATAGTTTTGCCAAAATGGTGCCTTCTGGTGTATTGTTTATTCTATCATGTTGAAATTAAAAGTCATTAGGAAAATATTTGGTAGGCGCGCGGTGGATGCCCAAACAAACCTTGTTCCCGTTAGTGCGTTGTATTACAAAGAATGCAACTACGTGTTATTGCCATGTTCTCATCAGCATCGCGCGTGTTATTTGTATTTTTTTAGTCGATTACATTAAAGTTGTTGACGAAATTTTGTAATCTTTCTCAGAAATAAGCACATGTAAGAATAGATCAATTAATTAATACATCGTATAAACTGTATGCATTGCAGACGATATTTGATGAGCAAAACTTCAAGCAAATTTTGTACAACACCGTGAATTTGACAGACCCACGGGTCAACTTAACGGAAGCAGATATAATTTATGCAGCTGATATTCTATACCGCTACCTACGTTTTGACATTAAAAACACTTCGTCGGAGGTAAGAGTGTTTGTTTTTATTTCGATTTATTTTAGTCTTTCTTCACTGAAGTCATGACGCGCAGTAATTTGAAATCACAGTCAACGTCAAAACGTTCGTAAGAACATCGCAATTTCACGGAGTTTGTAATATATTTTATTAATTGCTTATTTGAATTTTCTCTTTTGATTTGTCACAATTTAAATTTTGTATATAAATTAACATTAAAATATTTTCAATTGACCCTTTGTTGCGCGTGACTCATTTTCCATGGGGCTTAAAGATCGAATTTTCCAGAACTCGTCACATAACCTGAGACAAAATATTGAGTTTGTCCCTGTAATTTGTATTGTTTTTTGTTTAATACGACAGGTGATGGACTATGTTTTTAGTATCACTAACAACATACTTGAAACAAACCCGGAATCCATAGACCTTGCGCAAAAGATAACGAGCGCAGGAAATAGGTAAGATACGAATTTTGGTTTATAAATAAATTCATTAAAAAGATAATCGTATTCGGAATTAAGTTACACAGTTATATCAAGTGAGTACTTTACACTGATATAGCTTATTTATCAGTGTAAAGTACTCACTTGATAGTAACGACATGTAACCCCACTTTTGTTTGTAAACAAACATCGTAAACATCGTAAACAAAACATAGCTCCAAAAGACTAAAACTCTTTTTTAAAGAGTCCATAATAAAATATTTAAATCGTTTACGGTGAACAGTCAAAAGGTGACGAGTGTTACCGTTAACCACCGTCGTCACAAGATATGTTATCGGTAAACACCGTCGTCACAAGGTATGTTATCGGTAACCACCGTCGTCACAAGATATGTTATCGGTAACCACCGTCGTCACAAGATATGTTATCGGTAACCACCGTCGTCACAAGATATATTATCGGTAACCATCGTCGTCACAAGATATGTTATCGGTAACCACCGTCGTCACAATATATGTCATCAGTAACCACCGTCGTCACAAGATATGTTATCAGTAACCACCGTCGTCACAAGATATGTTATCGGTAACCACTATCGTCACAAGAAATGTTATCATTAGCCACCGTCGTCACAAGATATGTTATCGGTAACCACCGTCGTCACAAGATATGTTATCGGTAACCACCGTCGTCACAAGATATGTTATCGGTAAACACCGTCGTCACACTATATGTTTTATTCAATAACTTATTGGACTAGCAACTATGTCCAAACATAAGGGAATAACACTTGGTTTACGTATGCAATTCTTAAATATTTAATATTTACTTGGATAAACAGGTTTCGAACACTTTTCGTGTTTATTGATGGCTAGTTTTCATTCTGAATAAATTTAAGGTTTTTGTTTTCACCTCTCGTTAAGCTAAATGTAAAAAAATAGAACATACTTTATATATAAAGTTCTAGCGGTGATTAAAGTTAAACAGAGGGTTAAGAGTGAGTCAAACTCCGGCTTGTTACTTTTTGGCGGTTGTCTGTCAGAGGTGGTCAAAGTAATCCATTGGATTATACAACGATGTCCTACTATTCATTGACAAATTAAATTGGTCAATAAATGATTGAGAGACAAACAACGTTGTGTTAATTATCAAAGACATACTTTAGTTAGAAATCTCTTAAGAAAAAATATGTATTTTTAGCCTTGTCGGTGAAATAGGTGCGGTGAATCCGACGAAATAAATATTCATTAGGTTTACTCATGCGTGAAAACTTGCAAGATAAAAGAAAATTCACTGTTTTATTTGAGAATTGCAATACTAAAATTCGTATCTTTGCTCTCAAAACGAGTTTAAAAAATATACATAAAGCAATGCATTTACCTCAAGTAAGGACCTGCGATTGTATTTCAGGATTATTCGTTCAGTTGACGACCTAACGAAACAGGTTCAACTATCCACCAATGGCTCCTTGCAGTTTATTCGAGACTTCATTGCGAGTGAGATTTGGGATCAAAATGGATTTGGTGACCTTATTATTGGAATAAATCTTAGCAATACGACGGCTATAACGATAGATAAAGACTCTCTTTCATCTGTTAAAAGACCGGATGACGTTGATATCCCGACTGCTGTGGCAGCTATTTACCTTGATGAAAATTTGGTTAAAGGTGAATGGTTGTTTTACGTTAAAATGCTATATTGCGTTTCTGTATATTCATTTCTAGGTAGATTGTTAGAAACTAGTACAAATATTAAAAATCATAGAAAGTGTTTTCGTTACTGGGCTTAAACTAGTAGTTTCAGAAGTATTGTTAAACGTATCCGGCAAACATTCAACACAAATTCTAAATACATAAATATGATTCAGCCTGTGAATCTGCATACCGTTGGAGGAGTCATATTTATCATAAATTGTTCATCTTAATACAATAATTGAAACCCTCAGTGACCCACTGTTTGACTGACCGTTCCAAGACTGAAATCTCAACGTTTGTTGATAAAATATATGTCGATGCGTGTGTCATGTATTTGTGGTGTTTTGTATGCGATATGTCTGTGGTTGTTTGTACGCAATGTGTCTCTCATTTAGTGTTTGTTGGGGTTTCACATTTGCCTTTAAACAGGATCAACGTAAATTGCATATATAACAACTACTGAGCTGGTTCCTGTAGTTCTTATTGTATTATTAATGATGTGTTTTCTTGTTGTTTTTCAGGACATGTGTCAAAGCTTGTCTTTAACATTTATACAAAGACTCACCTTTTTGTAACCGCTGGAAATATATTAAAAATTAACAGTAAAGTTGCCGCAGCCAGATTAACAAAGAATGGTCGAGACATTGTACAATTGGGGAATGATTCCGTTACGATTGTGTTTCAAGTGTTCGAGGTTTGTTAAATTACGTATTTATTTTGCAAAGTCACATCCCGGTAAATAAATATTAAGATTAAATATATTCATGAGAAAAATGTTTCAATAGGAACTGGCTTTAAAAGATATACCTGTTGGTTTTAATAGTTGTATGCAGTATTTCAAAATTCAGTTGATGAAAAGCAATTACTTCACGGTTTATGGTATTTACATCACTATTATAAAATGTGATTCCAACATTAGTACTCATAAGCACGTTGTCTGTGCTGACAATGTTAAGGAACTTGGTCTGTCATTAAGATATATCATGCCTTTTGGAGGATGATCTTCTTCGGAACGATTTCTCTAAATATGAACGGTAAAATCTTGGAATTCTTTATCTAACGTACGTTATAATTGTCAGATTTGTTAACTCTAAATGCGAATCCGCCATTGTAAGAAAAGTTTAATGCAAAATATACTTTTTGTATGAGTACATGTATTTGGGTAGAATAATCATAGGCAATACGTTCTTACTCTTATTTTCAGGACCACAATAACCCAGTTTGCTCCTACTGGGATTATTACGCAGACGAGGGTGCAGGCGGTTGGAGAACTGATGGCTGTTCTATGACGTCATATGTTAACAATACTGTCGTCTGCAAGTGTAACCATCTGACAAACTTTGCAGTATTAATTGTAAGTTTCGAGTTTTAAAACTACACTAGTAGATAGTTGCTAAGTGTATAATTGACCATTCCAATGAGTTTCCATTTTAGTGAATTTCTGTCACTGTTGTTTCATTGTCTCGTATTTATTTCGTTCATTTACTTATTATATTATATTATGATATTAACATTATTGAATTGGCGATGGACTAGTTGTAAGCGTACATGACTCTGAATCAAAGCTCCCGGGTTCGAATTACCCACGGAACTGCGACTTAAAATGCCACTTACCTCATCTTACGATTAACTTTCAGGATCCTGAGGGCGGCAGTGGAATTTCAGAGGGTAACAAAGTTGCATTGGGAATCATCACAAAAGTCGGACTCAGCATTTCAATTATTGGCCTTGGCCTTATAATTCTAACGTTCGTCATTTTCAAGTGAGTGAACTCAATAATTAAATTATAAATTGAAATTAAAATATTAAACGTTGTACATAAATGTTCAGTAAAAACGTTCATATTAAATATTTGTTATCATATTTAGTTACTTATCAATAGTTTTATTACAACATTAAACGGCCTCCTCACCACCTTGCTGATCTACTTGATAGTCCACACAATTGTTATGTGCAAGGAAACCATTCATCGATCGGCCACAACATGTTTTATCTCTCTATTTTCATATTCTTGTGCATTGGTCGTGGTCAACAGATTTTGATAAATTAACGTGTTTACAGTCTGTACCCTGATATTTTATTCCTTTCTAATAACCATATGCTGTAGTGTTGCTTTTCGGGCACTTGTGCAATGGTCGTGGTCAACAGATTTTGATAAATTAACGTGTTTACAGTCTGTACCCTGATATTTTATTCCTTTCTAATAACCATATGCTGTAGTGTTGCTTTTCGGGCACTTGGGCAATGGTCGCGGTCAACAGTTGTTGATTAACATGCCGTGCTTTATAATCCCGTTCGTTACAAACAACTGTACGTTGTTATCTCTGCTTCACGGGCATTTGCGGAATGGTCGAAATAAAAAGGCGCAAATAAATGTTTCAGTGTTCTGTTCTACAATCATTTTTGTTACGATCATAATGTTTTCAGACACTTACGCAATGGGCGCGGCCAACAGGTGCTGATTAACTTGAGCGTGTCCATGCTGTGCTCCGCAATCCTGTTCCTTGCTGGTATGGAGAGAACAGAGTCAAGAGGTGGATGCATCGCCGTGGCTGTAAGTATGACATTTAAGTGAGTATTATCACTTTCAATGTAAGATTTATAAATATATATAGGATCTGTCACGAGTTGTCATATAATACACAATTGTATTCAAAGAGTTCAGAAAATTTGTTAGTAAACGAGACTTCGGCAAATTTAATTACAGAAAATGACGTGATGAATAAAAAGGAGGATATAAATCACTCTTGTCTCCATGTCTTGAAACAATTGTTGATCTCATATTTTATTTGCCAAGAGAACATGCCTCTGGTTGGGTTCGAAATCTCGACGTTGGATGAGAGGCAGGCTTTT
Organism: Mya arenaria; assembly: GCF_026914265.1. Classification (NCBI taxonomy): domain Eukaryota; kingdom Metazoa; phylum Mollusca; class Bivalvia; order Myida; family Myidae; genus Mya; species Mya arenaria. Next base: position 30,172,536 of record NC_069128.1, read on the forward strand.
TACCACTAAATGAACTATTTCCATTTACGTGTGCGCTATGGTATTATTATTATAGTAGGTTGCGCATTCGATGTTCGAATTTTCCGTTTCGTATGTGCACATAACCTTTTGCTTAACGATGTAATTTGCACTTGTTTATTTTGCAGATTCATCCATTGGCACATAACCTTTCGATCAATTGTGTTTTTTGCAGCCTCAATTTTTTATTTGGCACCTTCTGATATTTGCACTTACTAATTTGTTAAAAAAATCTTGTTTGGAGTGGTGTTTTGATTGTTTGATGTTCAAGACATTGATATATAACCGGTTTGGTTTGCAACACGTGTTCGTATTTAATAAGCCGTCTTTTACAAATATTACTCCTATACATGTATATATTGCAATATTTTATGACTGGTAGTGTTGAAATTTGCCCGTTCGATGTTAATTCTGAATTTATTGATCCATAACCTGGATGGTTATGTGTTCGTATTTGAATGTGTTTTTCTTCTAGAACAATATTTTTACCTATAAATTCCCTTGTTTTATGAATTGTTTGAACAAAATTCACATTACGTCATTCATATTTCTATTCACTGTCTAATGTAAGAACAATCGCTACAAAATAAATAAGTTTAATCTAAACAAAAATTAATTCGAAATTATATATTTTGTAGGCACTTCTTCATTACTTTATCCTCGTATCATTCATGTGGATGCTTGTTGAGGGAATATTGCAGTACCTGCGATTTGTAAAGGTTCTTGGGACGTACGTCCCTAAATTCATGATGAAGACAATGATACTTGCATGGGGTAAGGAATCCCGTTTATTTGTGTTTTTCTTATTAGAATTATTCGTATTTAAACCCTTCGTTGATAATATTTGGGACTTCCGGATGTTGGATACCGATACAATAGTTTATACCGCCTTTGAATTCCCACTTTCGCTGACCCTTTGAAAGTTGTTAACCCAAAATGTATTTATAAAGATAAAGAAATGCATTGCTGTCAGTCAAGTGTCTGTAAGTGTCATAGTAACATTCTGACGTCTGGGCTTGCCACAATAGTCTCTGAGAGAAACATTATAAGCTCTGTTTTCGTTTTAATCCGTTTAAATATATCATTTGGAATTTACATAAGTTTTAAGTAACTTGTTTTCTGATCCCTTATTGGTGTAATATTAATGTTTGATATATATATATATATATATATATATATATATATATATATATATATATATATATATATATATATATATATATATATATATATATATATATATATATGTCACTGTTGCTTCCAATGTAGTAGTATTTTGTGTCTTAAAACTAATGTTTCCAAAACAATTATACAAATTATAATTAGTAAGAGGTTTTTTAACATCAAATAAATGTTTTGGAATAAAAAGGGCACATATAACTACTATGATTAATATAATATATTCTAGTACCGTCCTAATATCTATAGTACACTTAACAAGATCTGAGGATGTGAAATCTATGTTGTATCGATACGAGTTACAGATTGTAGTTTGTACAAAGATAAAAGCTTAAACCTTTCCGTACAACCCTTGTATCTAGAAAGGCATTTGTATCTTAAAACAGTTGGAAATATTCGTAACCGGTTTCACCTTTAAATGCGCACTATTCATCCTATACTTACCATAGAACTAAACTATTTCAAAAAAGAAAATAGCTTATTGAACAATTAAATGTTATCGAAAATCATATTTTATTGTTGTTTATTCATTCAGGAATACCCTTGATTCCGGTTATTATTGTACTGGCTATGGATTACGATATGTACTACGGTGGAAAAGGATAGTAAGTTGGACTTGGTATTTTGTTTCCTTTCAGTGGAATGTTAAAGCTGCACTCTCACAGATTCAACGTTTTGACAACTTTCTTTATTTTTTGTCTTGGAACGAGCCAATTTTTGCAAAAATGCATGGAAGCTAAGAAATATGACTGCTGACAAAAATCAGATCGCAGATTTTCATATTTAAGATCAAAAATTGATGTTTTATTCATTTTTTCTTAAAACGTTAGTAACGCTTTTAGCCATAAAACAATAGTTTTCGAACGGAAATATGAAAACTTGCGATCTGATCTTTTGTCAGCAGTCTTATATCACTGGTTTGTTGATATTTTCGCAAAAATTGGCTCATTCCAAGACAAATAAAAAGTCATAACGATAAATCTGTGAGAGTGCAGCTTTAAGGTAACATTCTTATTCAAAATCAATACATATACATGTATAACAAACATACATTTTGAGTGACAAAGCTTAAACTACTTACTGAATTATGCATTTATGGAAAATATTAATTACTGATAACAAGATTCTAACCGTGTTTTAAATAGCTGAAAACGCACAAATTATGAATGACTGGTGAGTGCTTAAAGATTTACTGTGATCTACTATCGTCTAAGATAGAAATATCGTGTTTTTGCACCTTTCTTTCAAATTAAACTCGGTATCCTTCATAAGAACCATTGTATTCGACATGTATTCATCCTTTTTTGTATATCCAAACAATTATATTAATTGTGGTAAAATCTTATTTGGGAGAAAGAGTGCATTTTTAGCTCGCGTACGTCTACATTTTTCCACAAAACTATTTAATTTCCTCCAAAAACCTATCACTTTAACATATTTTTTCAGCTGCTGGTTATCGGAGACGCCGCTGCTGTATGCTTTTATAATTCCCATCGCGGTCGTTATTTTTGCAAACCTCATCGTGTTTACGTTGGTCATGTGCAAATTTTTAAGACGAAAGACGAATATCATGATATCAAACCAGTCGGAACTCAACATGGCGTTCTTGCACTTTCAAGCTGCATTGTCTATATTTGTTATTCTAGGTATATCAGTTATCTTTAAGATCTTAACATTTTAGTTAATAAGTAGACCGGCTGCTATATGAAGGCATTATTTCAATACAAAACGAAACCTATTTAATTTAGCTTATAACGGTACGAGAGTATGTATGTCGTAATAATGAATAACTTGTCCGAAGAAAGTCGCGGTATTGTGTATGAAACTGCGGCGTCCCTAGATTTACATTGTCGATGACTCCAAAAATATATATATATATATATTTAAATCAGACTTGAAAGATATTATAACTAAATCAGTGGTCACATGACACCATATATCTAGGTTAAATCCACGTCGAATCATGCCCCTTGATAGGTTGAGAAAAGACGAACGACCCTTATTGCCTTTCGGTTCTCTTGACTTCAATAGTAAGTAACCAAAGTTATATCAAAATCTGGAACGTTTTGATATTTACCCTAGGCTTTATTTACAAGATTAATTTCATGAATTTGCTGTATAAAAATAGTTATTACATTTGACGTCATACGTGGATGAAATAAATGTTCGTTCTTATGCTAGCGTATGTATTTAGCTCTATGAATAATCAAATAAGTATACACACTGTATACATAATATATACATAATCTTACATTCGTGGTCATTCGATACAAAATACATGTATATTACACTCGTTTATTTATTCTGATAAAACTCGCAAAAGTTCGTTTCTAGAACATTTTAGAAAGCTCTTTAATTGACTCGCACATGGTTTGTAAAATGCACTTTTAATTACGAAATAACATGTGGAAAATCATAAGGAGTGTTAAAACAAAAGTACCAAAAGCTGGAACCCTTCAGCAAATGTTGATATTTGCTCAACTATCGTCTTTGAAGACCACAATTTTCGTTAGCGTTTATAACGCGATTGATAATTGATTACGGCTGTGGTGTTGCGTGATTGGTTGATTGACATTATCACGTGAAGTTATCAATGTATCCTTAACAGGTCAACATTTCTACCAGTTTTGTTCTCCCGGTGACCGTGCGGACTAGCCGGCTGTTTTCTATTTTTCTTTCTTGACTTTACCGGCGTAGGTTCGAACCCCACTACAACCAAAATATTTGTATGCTATAACTGTATGTTTCTGCAGTTTCGATATCATAGAGTAAATCAATGATAAAAAAGTGTTTTCACATGCATTACCGGGAACTTACGAAAACTAATTTTTGGCCCAACAACATGAGCGAGTCACTTTAAAGAAATTCCGTACAAAATGACCACTCATTTAATATCCTCTTTCAATATATGTAAGTTTTATTATCTGATACTCTTGAGTTGATAATGTTCCAGGTCTAACGTGGGTTTTCGGTTTTATGACTGTTGATGACACCAGGATCGTCTTCCACTATCTGTTTGCAATATTCAACGCCTTCCAAGGACTCTTTGTCTTTTTTTTCTTTACTCTCAGGGAAAAGAAGGTACAGTTCGTCTGATTAATGTTGATAATGAGAGGTTCATCGATTATATGAAAATGATTTATTTTATTAAATTTTAAATCATAATACTTGATTGCAGAATTTATCTAGTTGTATATGACAAAAAACATTTAACAAAGAAGAATGTCGATATGGTATAATGGTCATGTCTGCGATATGATGTCGTAACCATTATGAAAACTTCAGGAGTTCGGACGCTTTTTTATATTTTTTGTACGGCTTAAATTGAATACCAATCAATGTCAAAATTGAAATACAGTTGTATTTTGTTTATAATTTCTATTTTTGTATTTATTTTTGTATATGTTGTGACATTATACCTGACCTGCATATTAACTAATATCAATAATATAACCTTCAAAATGTGCAATTAAAACACCCGAATAGGAAATTTCATATTTGTTTTATAAACATTATTTTCTTAAATTATAAAAAAAAGACAATATCGATGGGATTCAAACTTTTACCTAAAATACATGAGCATTTTCAAATGCATATAATACTCCACGGATAGTAATCTTTTCAAACATGGTACTTATCAAATGAATTAACCTTCTTAAATTGCACTCTCACAGATTGAATGTCGAGAAAACTCTTTTAATTTTTGTCTTGGAACGAGCCAATTTTTACGAAAATCCATGGAAACCAGTTATATAAGACTGCTGACAAAAAATCAGATCGCAGATTTTTATATTTAAGTTAAAACAATGATGTTTTATGGATTTGGCTTAAACGGTTAGTAAACCATAAAATATATTTGATTTTTGTCAGCAATCTTATATCATTTGTTTGCGGATATTTATATAAAGAATTTCTCTGTCCAAGACAAAAAAATGTAAAAATGGTATATATTTGAGGGTGCAGCTTTAATATATATCGACCAACTTATGTTGACAACAATTGTAAGTGGGGTTTGAGAGAATTTTATTGTGGCATGTTTACTATTGGTCAACCGGAACTAAAAGTTTTAGCCCGATCATGCTGCTCTAACATAAGGTTATAAACACTGACAAACGGTTAACATGGATGACATTCCATTAATGTATATGCTCTTTGTTGCGGAAAAAATTATATTATGTGAATGTCAAAATCAGAACTGTCCATGTATATATTACCTGAATTTGATGTGTACCAACGCGTCTCATACGGTGCCTAAATCTCGAATAGCTCGAAGGATTCCAAAATCTATATAGGTTTTAAAGTGACTCATATTCAATTGTTACACGTTAATAAACCATTATTTTTATAGGTTCGCAATGCCTGGAGAAAGTTGTGTTGTCCTAGATCCGTTTACAAGTCTACTACCAGTTCGGACGAACACAAAGGAAAAACTACAAATTCAGATACTAAAAGTACTGACCTAGTGGGCAACAGCTAAAACAGTTAAGGCTTATCGAAGGAGAGGAGCCAAAGTTTTGACCGGGGCTATTCATAAAGCATCTAAGTTATTTCCTAACTTAAGTCACGTTCCTTATTTAAGTTTACTAATGGTGATATGATATATAAACTAAATAATTTCCGAAATACATTACTTTCATTGAACTTATTGAACAAACATACTATAGTGTAAAATGCCCTTAACCTTTATTTTAATTTAAACATGAAAAATTTAAGAAATCATCTTATGTTACGAAATGACTTAAGATGCTTTATGAATAGGTCGGTAACTCAAACAAAACAGGGTTATCGAAGGAGATGAGCCAAAGTTGTGGCCTAGTCGACAATAGCTCAAACAATACAGGCTACAAGGAGAGAATACAGACCAGTGACCTGTAGACTTTTATTGCAAATACATGGGATGGATATTACCATCTTTTTGATGGGATTATAATTACATAACATGCCATTTACAGCTTGTTATTTTGTTTTTCGAGAAAACAGTCGAGGTATTGTTATATCCATGATGTCCTTGTCGACATTATAGAGCTCGTTACGCAAAAACTTTAATTAAACTTTGATTTCAATCTGATTAAGTTATTTGCATGCATTTTATTTGAATGAAAACCACAGTGACTATATAAAGTAGAACACGTCACTTACATTTGCTTGACATAACTGTATAGATATTTATGAAAATGCGCTTATGGGTAGCATCACTCTTGCAAACATATTTTGAGTGTTTAATGCCACTTTGTTAAAAGGAGAAATGGAGGAGTGTTGCAGTTTGTTATGCTTTTCTTTTCCTTGAGCTTTGTTAATTAAGGGAACTCGCTCACATTATAGCACATTGCAGTTTCTATGAAAACTATTTTATAAGTCTACACATATGTACATTTCTGTTGATTATACATAATGTGGTAAATGCTATATTCTAGATCGTGCTAATAGTTCAGTTGTTTTTACACGAGAGTGCTCATTGTCAAAGTAGCCACTCATGAACTGGCATAAGCTTTGTATTAAACATATAATAAACAATGGGTGATTGTCTTCCAAATGTTGATGCAGGAATCCCTTTTTTGATACTTTCCTTTATACTAATTGCAGTATTGGAACCCTAATCTTAGAAGAACTTTACCTATTAGTTTATTATTATTTGTTTTATAATTAAGTTTCCTCAATTTCATGCATAGTTTGATTAGATTTACCATATACGTTTTTGCTTTATTCGGGATTGTTGGGATAAGAGTGAGGTTGTGCACACGAACTGGTTTAAACCCCCAGTAATTTTAACGTTCCAAAGCGGTACCTAACAATCTCTGATAAACATCATTTTATATAGTATATATGTACTGTATTGTTTGTGGCGTTGTTTGCTGTTGTTCCATGTTTCTGGTTTGTGAGTGTTTGTTTTTGTGCTCTATGTCTTTGGCGGTTACCCTGTGCCATTAAACGGGGTTTATGTTTCAATTTTCGGCTACTGAGCTTGTTTCTGTAGTTTTTCATATAAATATTGATCATATGGCATATTTCTCCATGATAAATAAAATAATAAAAAGAGTAAAAAGTTCATTTCGACGTGTAGATTTGCAACATGAAATATTTTTGTAAATAATAGTGTATAATGAATCAAACATACGTTATTGTTTGCATGTTCTGTATATGCTGGGATTATGAGCATTGCGCCGAAAACCCTTGAGAAAAAATTCTTCAAAATTCCATGTTGTATCTTGACAATACGATAGTAGATCACAGTAAATATTTTAGTACTCACCAATCATTTAACATTTATGCGTTGACAGCTATTAAATACACGGCTACAATATTGTTATCAGTAGTTTATATTTTCATAAATGCATTATTTAGTAAGTAGTAAAAGGTTTATCTTTCAATATTTCTGTTTGTTATACATGTGTATGTATGGATTTTCAATGAGATGGTCACTCTAAATTTGACTATGAAAATTGTAGGAAATCGACTTACGTTAAGAAATGCCTTCAGATGTTTCCCAGGCGTCCTATTCATAAAACATTTTAGAATATTGTATCTCTATTATCATATGACATAATGGCTTAATAGTTTCGGAATTCCTTTCTCGTCATTGCCTTTATTGAAAATACATACTTTCGGGTTAAAAACACTTATAATTTTCTTTAAAATTGACTATTAGAATTTTAAGAATTTTTTTAAGTTAAAAAATGACTTAAGATGTTTTATAAATACCGGCCCTGTGACGTTAACTGAAGTCGATATTTTTTCAACCTATTTCTTATTTGAAAATTTATCTTGAAGCCAAGACAAATTGTTGATGTGATACCCTGGGGCAATTTGGAATAAATACAAGTTTATACTGTTGCAAAATTTTATCGCTAAGATATAATTTGATTTTCAAAAACAATATCCGATAAAACATTTTTTCGTGAAAATTGTTCAATTCATCGACAGATTAAGAAATGTAACATTTGTCCTAAAAACTAAAGACCAGGTATTAAAATAAATCTTTGCCCATTCCCACCCAATTGAGTAAGAGCCATAAATCAATGTAAACCAAATATAATTTATGGTTTAATAGCTGTAATATAGTTCTGTTTACATCGGCGGTATTAAAAGTTTAAAATAAATAATACAGCATGACTCATGATCTACGAAAATCACGTTTATTGTATTTAGTTCATTGTAATTTAAGACGAATAGTAATTGTACATCCTACAGTCAAAACGTGGGCACCAGAGCGCAAACATTCAGACATTTTCCGCTTCATTTGTTTCATTGATGTGCATTGGCCTATAAATCTTATACCTCTGTGGGAAAAACAAATATGTCCGTTGGGTTAAAATGTTCACGAGCATGACCGCAGCTGGTTTAATTAATGTGTGTTTACTGTGTATTTGAATTTATTGTTTTGGGGATTTACTTCAATAGGATGTCAGAATAAAAACCGGATAACAATATTTTATCGCACCCTTGTAAAATGTGTATTGTTGCTGTTTATAGTTGATGTATTAGTCAGTGAATTTACTGACTTTTTAAAGTGTGGAAGTTTGGATATTAACATCCAATAAAAAGAGGATCTGTTCGTGTAAAGGATTAATGTACATTAAGGTTAGTGGAAAGATGTGTGCTGTTTTTAAAAAACTTTTTCATTATTATTATTATTATTATTATTATTATTTTTATTATTATTATTTTTAGGTTATGATACAATCTGACTGGACATTAAGGATTTTTTGTGTAAAAACCCTTGATCAGTTTGGGGGAGTTTTACCTTCAGAATGGAAGCTGAACGTCATAAATTAAAAAAAAGAAAAAGATTTAACTGAACATTTACAAACATGTATGTGGTTTTGAATGATAAATTATCGTTAGTGAAATAGCCATTTGATCGATGGCGACCGGGTGTATACAGTTTTTATATAATTTTGATGTTTACATTAACATTTTTAAATGAACTTTTAACACGGAGCGAAATATATAAGCGAACAACCATTAAAGAATCTGCAAAGATAAAATACATGTATAATTGTGGTATTTTACTAATAAAAAGAAATGAGCCAATGAAAGTGACTCTCTAAGCGTAACATTGTGTGATTGGTTTTGATACGAGAGTAGGGCTAAAAGTAGATCATAATTATTACAAATGAATGAACGTCTCTCGGCGAAAATGCTTCATCAAAATACGGTAATTAATCGACACTAGTTTCATATAAACCCCCGTGAGCATTTCTTTTAAATGCTATAGTATACATATGATGAATTTCATAATAAGGACAACATTATAATTAATAATATTATAAGTGTGTTCTTAAAACTGCTACCTGCGTGTTAGTGAAATATTAACATTCATTTGTTGGGGATAAGTTCCGCCGACCTTGAACAAATATCAGTTTTTATGATGAAATGACAGTCAAGTGTGTCACTGCTAAACAATGGATCCGCCACTGTAATTACATAAGACCGTTCCTATTATACTAGCACTGCTTTGCCTAGGGGGCATTGTCCACATCAAATACAAAATCAAACGTAGGATAAATACAGAGCAATAAAGAGCAATTTTAGATAATTTGATGTCATTTTTCAATTATCGGCTTCTCCTTTCTATTCAATATCAACATCATCTGCAGTTTTCACTGTCCTGTTAAGTCACAGGTATGTTTTTCTCCTTTCAAATCTTACAACTCATTCAGGCATTTTACAAACATTTTAAAGTATTGAAAGTCTTTCAAAATAATGAAGATGAATATTAAAAACGTGTTTTGAATTTGTAATGATTTAGTTTGAATAAAAAAATATCCTTGTTATAATATTGTGTTCATAATCAATAATGAAAAGGCACACCACAAATACTATTCAAAACATTAATGTATTTCCTATAATATGTCTTCTTTATTTCAAAATTTCTATTGCAAACTAGGCTGAAGTAAATCGTTTAACGTCTTATTTCACTACTTTCATAATTTATAAAACATGCTATACTTAAAGGTTACATATTGTTAGTATGTACTCATAAAGATATAGAGTTTGATGCAACAAACTCGCATTACTATTTATTTTCTACAACAGCATACTAACAAACAAATGTTAAATTTTAAGTGTTCTACATTGGATTGTGTAAACTGTCCACTGATTAAGCCTGTCACAGTTTACATCTACCGCTTCACATGATTAAAATCAATAACGGCTGATAGCTGATTTACTAAAATAAAAGTAATGGAAAACTTGAGAAATTCTACATTCATACATGTTGTGCACCAGTCAATTGTAACCACGGCGCCCCCAGGTCCGGGGAATAGCGGGGACTTTGACTTTCGGTCCAGCCAACCCTGGGTCTAATCCCCCTCCCCTGCGGGGACGAACTGATGGTAAAACCCCCGCCAAATGCCCCCGCACACCAGAGACTCTATATAAGGCCCAATCTCGGCTAAATTTGGCTCAAAGACAAAACCACCGCGGTCACCCGGCCCTGTGTGGCCACATAGAAGCAAATTAGAACAAAGAAAGGATTTTTAAGAAATAATTACTCAATGAAACAGAGTGAAACTTTATTCAGGGGCTATACACCGTATGATGAAATAGCAAAAGAAGAGAAAATTTTCGAAAACTGACATGAACTTGGTATCAATGTGTACAATGCATTGAAACTAACTAACTGAAGTACCACATAGTTTACAATTAATTGATTTTTCACATTTTTTTTCCATTAAATTATCGATGTTATCACTTAATGTTACCAAGCTAGGTATATATTAAATTAAATAGACAAGTGTAAACTTTCGTAGCAGTGGATACAACACTGGACTGCAATTTTGGCGACCACAGTTTGAACCCGGTCTCTGTTATTTTTTCTTTACATTTTGATATTTTTTTTAACAATTATGATATCAAAAGGATAAACATTTTATTGAATAATTGTCCTGTAAACTGGGACTGACCCTACTGTTTGTATAGTCCATTGGTTAAAGAAAATAGATTTAAAAAGAGAAAAAAATAATTGTAAAGTGTGTGCTTAAGGTAGCACTACCCTAATGAAAACCTCCACTTGAAATGCTTCATTTTAATGCTTTATCCTTATTGTTAAGCACATACCTACACATCTTTTGTGGGTTCATGTGAGCAGTTCAACTTCAAAGCAACCCAGAAGCATCTTTTTATTTTCCATTTCATTAGCTTACATTTTTCAACAGTAGTTTTATTAAAAAATAGTTATTTTCTTATACCGAAGGTAAAACATACTGGGTTTTTTTTTGCATAATGTTCCAAAAAGGTTAAAGATATTTCATATTGATAAGGAACAGGTCATGAGTATTTTTTGAACTTGTTGATATCGCTGTTAAATGACATTCACAAGGACCCATTTTTTATGCTGTCAAAACATTGTGTTAAAATTTTAATTACTATTTAAGTACAGTTTGATTATATTTGTTGATTTGACAGTAAAATTCTTCAAAATTTTAAAACCAGGAAATGATACACATAATAATAAGAAATTATCAAGCTGATCATAGTTTGAAATGATGCCCATAAGGGGTATTCTACCTTTAAATATACATGCAGTTTAAAAAACCTTAAAAGCTTAGTAAAGATATTACTTAAACGTTGTTCCTCAATGCTGTTATTACATATGCCTAACAAAAAATAAAACAGCTTTCCTTGTTTTAGGTGTGGGGGATAGCAGAGACTTTGTCTGAAATAGCTCATTTTGAACTAGTTTAATACTCTTTAGTCAACTATATTAAATTATTAAATAAGTAAATTCTTACACAATTTTAGTGGGAAATGCGCCATCTCTATCCGCCCCCCTTGCTACAATAATGCACCAGTCAATTGTAACCATGCCCCCCCTCAAGGTTCGGGGAATAGCCGGGACTTTTACTTTCGGTCCAGCCAACCCAGCTAAATCTTAGTAGACCAAAGAATTGTATGTTTACGGATTTTTTTACGTTTTTTGATATGGCAAATCCTTCATGTACAAATTGTTTAGTATCAAAAGTGGGTAGTTATTCCGATCGGGATTCCGGGTTAAAGCATTTAACATCTCAAAAATATCATAAAACAAGAAATATTACCAGAATATGTTATTTTATATCAGTTCCATACATAAAAATGTCATATCCTACGAATAATTATGAGTTTGACGTGTTTTTTTTCATTTCTTGCTGTCAAAACATAGCAATATATACACATGAAGGGCACCTGCAAGGCTTCAGGGCACAATTTTTAAACAATCAGAACATTTCGGCCATGGCTGAGTTGTTACGATTGTATTTACGAGGTCTATCTAGAAGCTTGTCAGTGGTGGCCAAGTTATTACGATTGGGTCGAGTTGTTTCGCTTGGCGTAATTGTTGTCTGTGTCAGTCAACTTTCGTTTTATTGGAAAGGTAAATAATGTGTTTTAATGCAAAATAACTTTTCACTTACATGGTAAAATATGAATAAAAACCTTTATGATCAATTTAAACCATAAAATACTTCACTTAATACAATTTCAATATTTTTCAAAACAACCCCGGTTTTTGCACAAACCTGTTAAGACGTTACTGGCTAAGGTCACAAATCCGAACACTTTCTGATGTTTTTTACAATTATCTTGGAGAGTTTATGTTGTAGTAAGTTAAACTTTCGTATGAAACATCTTTGGTTCATGTGAAAACAGCTGTCAAAGTACAGATTCACGATCTCGTCAATATTATGTCGAAAATCGTTCATTTTATGGACAGTAAATCACCCTTCAAATTACGCTATGGAGGGCACAAATACCGAACACTTGAAAAGCGAAAATACATGGTCATACAATTATAATTAAAAAGTATGCTATATTAAATAAACACTTAGCTGCAAAGTGATTTATTGTTTCCGAGTTTTTTTCAAAACATTTGCTTCAAATGTAAACCGTGATTTCTTTTTATAAATATCTTAACTGCAAAACCTAAAGATGTGCGTGCGCCCTCTGATGTCATTCCCCCATGTGCTACATTTTGATCTTTAAGCGTATAAACATTGAATGGCATTTTTTAGAAAAATACTTAACAAAACAAGATGAAACTTCGCAAGTGTGACCAAGGCAAGCCTCTGTATTGATCTAGATCATCGAATAATCGATCACGGTAAACAAACGCGTGTTTTAGCCGGTGTTCGGGATTTGTGCCCTGTTCGGAAATGTACCGTCAACCAGTAAGGATTGGAAGAATGTATTACACGTCTATAATTTTAGGCTGGGGGGGGGAAGCTACACTAATGAGCGATTAGGGATACTTTTTTATTATTTTGACATTTCATGTGTATCCCTGTAACTGCCATAGTCTAAAAATCGTCAAAAGACTCATTGATGGTCATTTAGGTGGACTATGGGGGGGGGCATGGCTACAATTGACTGGTGCAACCACTGGGACACCATTTTTTATTATTTTGATATTTCTTAAAATACTCGTTGACGGCTATTTAGGCAGAGTATCCCCACTCCCTGTCGAAGTGTGGATAAGAAGAGGCCTGTTTCAAGTGAACGTTCTTTACGAGATGTCCTACTTCTTGACTGTCTATATATTAAAAAATCAAGACAAAAAAATTAAATGGAAAAAATAAATGACTTACCAATGGGTGTTTGAGATATCAATTTGGCACCACTTTAGTGTCATTCATCGCTCTTCAAAGCTCCATAAAACAAAATCATTCGTCTAACACATCCCCGACATCTTAACGCAGATGGTATTGATTACTGTGACATGTTTGTGTTAAACCGGTTTGAACGTACATTCACTAGAGTAATAAAGATGTACTCTTAAGTACTCCCAGATAAGGTTTACCACAATTAATAATATTGTTTCAATATTCCTAAAAGGATGAATAAATGTCGAAAACAATGGTTCTTATAAAGGATATCGAGTTAAATTTGAAAGAAATGAGCATTACACACGGTATTTCTACCTTATGAGACTATAGTAGACCACAATAAATCTTTTAGCATTTGCCAATCATTTAATATTTTTTGCGCTTTCTGCTATTAAAAACACGGTTACAATCTTGTAATCAGTAATAAATATTTTCAATAAATGCATTATTTAGTATGTAGTTAAAGGTTTACCAGTCACAATTGATGTTTGTTATATATGTGTTTGTATTGATTTTGAATAACAGTGTCACTAAACAAAAAATAATTAAACAAATTTACGCAATTTCACAACCTAAAAGGTTGTCCTGTTTTTTCCAGTTCTTCTGGATTACCCTGTATCCCCTACCTCGAAACGAAAAGTTAACTTGGACGACATCGGTACGTTGTGGTTGGGGGGGGGGGGGGTCACCCCCCCCCCCTCCTTCTGGCCACTCGTGCAATTGCAAAATTAATTTTGATGCGTGAGGGATATACTTAAGCGACGATGTTAACCATTGCTTCAATATTTATGCATGCATATGTACTTGTTGGCATTTTGGGTGCCTCATTTCTACCTCAAAAATGCTCAAACAGGTATGAGTTTATTGTATAAGTTATAGCTCGTAGTTTGTAAAATGTGGTTCTTTAGCAGATTTGTTTTAAATACGAAATAAAAGATGTTGCTTCCAAGGTATGCATGGTCAAAATATTCATAAATTATGTATGAGTCCCTTTTGCTGAGTGGTTATGCTATTTATTTGTCCTTGACGTAACAAGCGTAGGTTCACCCCTGATTAAAACAAGACTTTATTTTCATACTTTCATTGTATTTTGTTCTGCAATTTCAGTATCAAAGAGTTAACTAATTATTTCAGACACAATACCTGGAAAATGATTATTTGGTGCCAATGAGGTACGAGTCCCTTTAAGAATGACAAAGTGTTTTTACAATCAGCTAGATAACAAGTTCAATTTTTTCCACATATACTAGATGATTTACAAGTAATCATCATATGTGTATTTTTGCTTCACTGCTATCTTGTAGGATGACTGGCTTATATACTACTACCGGGTATGTAGTAAAGTGACACCATGGCATTAATTGCCAATAGCGTTTATTTTGTAATGCAAAATTCACCAGCCTTATATTTTTGTACAGTTCGATATTTTTTTTCTAAAACATATACTAGTATTACTGTTTGAGGAAGGCATTTCATGGGCACATGATGCATGTTAACATTCTAAAATGCCTTCCAGCATTTTTAATGGTGTTTAGCTTGGACCAGCTCAAAACCAAATAATAGGGGTTGGAAAGTCTTTGGTTTAGGAGTTAAAAAGTCTTTAATATCATATGGTTATTAAAATAATTCAACTAGGGGTTGAAAAGTCTTTGATATAGGAGTTTGAAAGTCCAAACAGGTAGGGGTTGAAAAGTCTTTGAAATAGGGGTTTAAAAGTCTATGGGTTGAAAACTGAAAAGTGTTCTTTTTTAGAAGGGTTGAAAAGCCTCTTGGGGTTGAAAGGTCCTGCTCCTATGCAGAACAGTGTGTATGAAATAAACTATTATCTTAGGTAAAACATTTCATATGGATTTCCATCAATTAATGACATCTTCATTAAAAATCAAGAAAATGGTACATTTTTTGTGTAAAGGTACTGACAACCGAAATAACATTTTCAAGCGTAAAACTGAGTATAGCTTTGGTCCCAAAATGAATAAGTTCTTAGTCGTTTGTAACCACAACTTAATCGATTAAAAATGGCGTCTGAGGAGATGAAACTAGTGTAAAGATATTTAAAAATTGGAATTTGTGTCACTGGTTGAGTAAGAATACTTCAGGTAAATTTTGATATGATTAATTGCATTCAAATTCATTAAAAGATGCTTAAATCTTATCGCTAAGATATCGGCACAGAAGTATTAGCTTGGAATCGGATGGATACAATGTCAGGACACAGGTAAACAATATAACAAAACTTCAAATATATTCCTAAATAAATAAATAGGTATTCTTTTAAGAGATTTAGGAAAGTTGAAATATTTTCCCATTAAAATTTATTGCCAGAACCTCCAATTGGATTAAGCCCATTGCCAATGTTACCAATTGGAAGATTCCAATGGGACAATGTTCCAATTGGAGTTTACCAATTACCTGACTTTTCCCATATTGAATTGTGGGAAATATCCAATTGGAAAAATTGGTCGACGGGATTTTTTTTTTACAAAAAATGATAAAAAGTACTATAAACGCACTTTTTTTAGATACATTTTAACCATTAATGATAATGATTGTTATTAATCACTAATTCCTTTTTTGAAAATGTGGGAGAATTTTCCAACAAAAAATGTTGGGCTGATTTTCCAATTGGAAAAAAACATTTTCCAATGGAAAGGCCATTTTCCAATGGGAGTCCCATTGGAAAAGTTGACTTTAAATGCCAAAAAAACATATTTCTAAATTAAATTTCAGGAAACAAAAAATATCTCTTATTAGTATTACCTAACACATTTTAAAAATACAAAAATAAAAAAACATTGGGTGAAAAATAAAAAAAATAAGTTTGCAAAAATTCCGGATTTGCAAACTTAATCCGGATGCTGTTATTGAACAAAACCTTTTGTTGACCGCTAAGTCTGAGCTTGCTTTTCTCGATTAAGCTCACTTTCAGGGAATACGGTAAGATTTATTTTAAAGCTTTTTTCTTGGAATGGGCCAATTTCTAAATAAATATTTGCAAACCAATGATTTAAGACTGCTGACATAAGATCAGATCGCAGATTTTCATATTTCCGTTCGAAAAGTATTGTTGGTTAAAAACGTTACTAACAGAGAAATGCATAAAACATCAAGTTTTGAACTTAAATATGAAAAATGTAGAGCGGTCAACAGAGCTCTGTTCATTTAGTGGTCAACATTATATTTTACTAGTTGGTAGTTTTCCAAATATAATGTAGATTACAAAAAAATCTTATAGATTGTTTGTATGTACCTACACTTGCTATATGGTTAAGCGACTGCGTCGCATCAAACCATCTATTTTCGTAATTACAAACTTTCATTGTTTAACCATTTCTGAATCATCTAATGAATGATTTACAAATGCATTATAGTTAATTTTGCTTTGGGTTGTATATATTCGAGCTCGGTGAACGCTATTTACAAGTTGAGTAGAGTTGATAATATCGTTTTTATCATACATTTGTATCTTGCAGTGTTCAACATCAGAAGAGATATGAGCCTGCGGCGCTTACTTGCTGTTCTTCTTTTCTGTGGTTTAGAACAAACGGGTATACTATACATTTTTAATTTTACATCAATATTAGAGCGGCTGTGACAGACTACTTGTACGGGTACAAATACGTTTGGGCTACTGTTTTTGTACTACATAAAGATAGGTATTTATACGCGATCTTTACCGATTGTGTGCTACGCAAACCAGGTATGTGTTTGTGTAGGCAACCGTGTGTGTATAATGTCAACCAGGCATGTACATGTGTCGGCTAAAGATTGAGTAATACGCCATACAGGTATGTGTACGCATGGACTACTGTTTGTGTACTACGTCATCTAGGTATGTCTACGCATGGGTACTGCTTGTGTACTGCGTCATTCAGGTATGTGTACAAATGTGCTACTGTATGTGTACTGCGTCATTCAGGTATGTTTACGCGTGGACTACTATTTGCGTTCTACGTCAACCAGGTATATGAATGTGTGTGCTACTGTATGTGCACGCCGTCATCCAGGTATGTACACGCGTCGGCTACCGTTTGAGTATTATGTCATCTAGGTATGTGTACGCGTGGACTACTGTTTGTGTTCTACGTCAACATGGTATGTGAATGTGTGTGCTACTGTATGTGTACTCCTTCATCCAGGTATGTAAAAGCGTGTGCTACTGTTTGTGTACTACATCAACCAAGTATGTACACGCGTCGACTACCGTTTGAGTACTATGTCATCCAGGTATGTTTACACGTGGACTACTGTTAGTGTTCTTCGTCAACCAGATATGCGAATGTGTGTACTTCTGTATGTTTACTACGTCATCCAGGTAAGTGAACGTGTGGGCTTCTTTTTGTGTACTTTTACTATGTCATCCAGGTAAGTGCACATATGGGCGACTGTTGGTGTACTACGTCATCCACGTATGTGTACATGTATGTGTAGCTACACGTACAGGTTCACGTACACATCGTGTTTCGCAATATCTCTGCTTAGCTTAAGGTGACACTACTTATCAGAAATCAAACTGAACATTAAATTTCGAATATTGTTAATGTTTTTAACACAAATGCCAGCTAAGATGATGGCCTAACCAGTATTTCTATGAAAAACTACAGAAACAAGTACAGATGAAATCGAAAGTTTAAACATAAACCCCGTTTAATGGCACAGGGTCATCGCCAAAGATATAGAACACAAAAACAAACACTCACAAACCGGAAACATGAAACAACAGCAAACAACGCCACAAACAACACACTTCATGTCAATCAAGGATGGTTAGGTACCGCCTTTGAACGGTCAGTTAAATGTAAATATACTGCGGGTTTAAACTAGTTTGTGTGCACAACCTACCCCATATCTCAACAATCCCGAAAAAAGTAAAAACGGGGTAAATCTTATCAGGGTGTGCATTAACTTGAGAAAACTTAATAATAAAACAGAAAATAATAAACTAATAGGTAACGCCCAAGCATTTCTATGCTTAGAGATCCGACTCTGCAGACGAAGGAATACAATTGAGAGTACCTAACGCAAAACTTTTCAATGATGATGATGATTAAGATGCAGTTATTGTTCGAAACTTTAAAAAAATCCACCCAGTCTGCCTTAGCAAATAAAAGGTTTAGAACTGTGTGATCAAAGAGTTCCACAATGAAAAGCATCAATTTACTAAATCTGGTAACAAATAATGAAAGCATTATTGTAAAATAAGAATACAATTTATATTTGTAAAAAAATTCTTCACTAAGTAAAATTTTAAAAAAGTGACGTCACACTCTGAAACATTCAGAGCGGGCCAAACGAATGAAAAAAAACTTTTTTAAAGAAACCAGATATCTGCATTTTTGAAGAAAAAAATCAAAGGACTGAAAGCTTAGTAATGTTAGGACGCCATACTCTTTTTTATAAGGAAATCATCATCAAAAACCAGAAGGCAAGTAATCTTGCCATTATATCCACGGCTTAAATAAGATCCCAGCAAGCAATTCATTGAGACTATCTGCCCAACCAGCTGCTGGAAATGTTTTTAATTTTACGAATTATCTTTATAAAATCACCATTAAAATCGGGATGAGCAATAATGTTAGCAAGCAGCGATTTAAGACTACTATCGTACCTAGATATAGTATTATAATGACCATAAACACATTTTGAGAAAGTTGTTATATAATTTAATTTATAATATCTGTAACCCTGTTTCAGAAGTTTTTCCGTCATAACTTTACTACGAGAGCTAAATTTTTTTGACATATGTGCATATTCCAGCGAATCTTATCAACTGTGCAATAAAAACACCATATGATGGTAAACTAGGAGCATCTCGATCTACACTAAGATATCGAACCGTGAATAGACAATATATTCTTTAACAGTTTCAAAACAGACTTTATTTGGAGCTCATATATTTGATAACCCTTGAAAAGCTACGACAATAATGAAGAAGGGGATCCATTGTCTAGTGGTAAGAATCTTGTAACTAAATACCAAGGATTGTTCATGAAAACCATTGGCTTAGTAAAGCTTATATTCGATCTAAAAAAAAATAATAGTTTACTAGTACCTGTATGAAGTCAATTAACTAGTCACACTGCAAATGAACTAAAGTAATCAAGATTCCAATGGAATTTACAGCCTTTTCAGGGCTTGGTGATGTCGGGCAAGAACGTGTCTGTGAAGATGGCTGGGCTGAGATGACAGATAGAGTCTCCCAGGGGAAAATTTGTATACAGGTAGGGTATATTACTCCAAACATCACAATCTTAAAAAAACATTTTCATTTTTATTAGGGATGCAAACGAATGGCAAAATTGATGTTCGAATATTCGGTAATTCTTGTAAACAAATATTCGAATATTCGATTACCAAAATACATCTTGTTGTCGAAAACTATTATAGTATTTGCTGCTAAAGTCATAACCCTACTTTGTCGTAACCACTACGCGCGGCGTACCCTGAATTTCACCAAATGAGCCTCTGAAATTCCTCATATCAGAAAGACAAAAAGTAATACATTTTTAACAAAGTAAAAAACATAATACTTTCATATATATTCATGTGCCTTCATATTTGTACACAATGTGAACTTCTGGTCAAATGGCGTTTTACGCCAGTGGAGGGTTTTTCCGTAGGACGAGCAGCCTCGATCTGGATCCTACCAGAAGAGTTGGATACTTTTTTTATCCAACTCTTTCAACCAGAAGAAATTTGCTTATATGCAATATTTTCCCCTTTGCTTTGTGTATTTGTGTAAAACATGCCATGGTAAATGCACCTTTTAGGCATTTTGTCGCTACTTTGACAATTCTAAGAGCCCTTTTCTAATTCAAAACAGGTTGAGATGAACACTAAACTAGATAGTGATATGTCTATCATAGCAGGTAAATCTTGGCCAGATACTGAGGCAGTATTATAAGTTACAGGGTTAGTAGGTGACCCAATATGGGATATACGGGGCAAAGGAATCAATGGACCAATGGCATTGCGTCATTTGTGTTGGAGGCGTGATATAGCAAAACAACTATCACTGGAACACATACATGACTTTGGTCAATCCGTGTTGTATATGAATTTGATCTCAGTCATAAACCAATGAATTATATATCTTTGCAGGTCAACACCGCCCCGAAATCTTGGCGTGAGGCCGAAGCCTATTGCTCTGGAAGCATCTCCAATTTGATATCGTTGGACAGGATAAATGACTTTGAGGTGTTCTTACCTAATACCGAGTCAATATCTCGTGTTGGAGATATCGTGTTTGACAACTGTGAGTATGTTTAATCTTGAAAGGCGCACAATAGAGATTGATGCAAATGAAATTTTAATGTTTCTTGTTTAATTCAATTGACTTTAATGAAAACAAATATGAATAAAAAAACATATGATTAAGGTACATATAAAAAATATTAGCCTTTCGAGTAGTTATTTTTATTTAATATCTGCATTGCCACAAATTCCCCAGTTAAAAGCATCATAACATGGCTAATACTAATCTGTACCTAATTTATATTCATATTTGTATTATGGTCATTAAAGTCAAGTGTTAGAGTTTAACACGCTAACGCATTAAAATGAAAATAATTTTGCATCGACCTGTATAGTATTCCTTTAAGAAGATAATATTCTAAATATTTTAAAGTTGAGGGCAGAGGTGGGCACTTAAAATTCGAGCACTGGATATCAGGGCACTGATAAAAAAGACTTGCGAACATCCTAAAGTATAATATTATAAGTTACGGGCTAAGTAGGTGACCCTATATACGGGCAAAGGAAACCATATCGAACATTTTGCCTTATTTTATAAATATTAACTTGTCTTACAGATCGTATTTTAATTACACTTTTATTAACGCACGCGTATTCTGATTCAGCATCACACAAAAATGCATAAAATTTAATTGAATGTGTTTAAACATACAAAAATCGGCCGTATAGTGCCCATGTAAGTGTACTAGCCGTCGAAAAGAAAAAAAAATATGCAAACCGTCAATGAAAAATAGCTAAAATAGGTAAAAGAATGGTACACTTTGACAAAAAACACAGTTTCAAGTCAAGCAATTTTCTACTTTCACTTTGTAAACAAGCAATTGTTCAGCTTATACATTCAATAACTTTTTTTGTTAAGGCCAGAAGAAACATAGGTTAAAGAACTGAGGGAACTTTACACGTGTGGCCTCTGGGTAGGTGTATTTATATTGCGAGAAAAATTATATAACTCACTTACCACGTGAAAATATCCTCCCGAAACACCAAAATCCCTTCCAACACCGCATTTCATTCCGCATCACACATTTCCCTCACTTTAAATTCGGAAAACACAAAACACCCCCTGATATGGCTGGTACATCTAATATGTATGTTATTCAGATAAGCTGACGGAATTTTGGAGCGGAATGTACACGTCCAAAGAGGGCCGTCTGATGTGGGATGACTACGGTCCACAATTCGTTCGCAAGTTTTTTTCCACGAGGTGAGTAAATGGGCTAATGTCATTAATTTTAACTTTTCATCCTCTCACTAGGAACGTGGCCACTCTGACCTCATTGCAGTCAGGTGTGGACGGAAGCAGTATTGTGTTTTACTGTATCTAGGTTGTGTCAAACCAATAACAGGAAACAACAAATAATTCATGCTTAAGCATTCGATCCACAAATATTTGGATGACTGGTCACCCAATATTATTTAATTACTATTAGAAAAGAGTTTGCTCTCCAAAAACAAAACTATGAAAAATATCGAAAATAATGTATGAATTCAGTTTTATAGACCTGCAAAAAATCCAAATAGGTCTGTATACGACCAAGATTCCTTTAAATAAAGGGACAAAATGCAAACAGTTTCGGACATTACAAATCGTTAACATATTTAGCGCCCGGACGGATAGGTTTTCGGCTTCCCGATCGAAAATAATACACATTTTATATGATCACCGATCTTACCATTTATTTCTAATTTCCTATTAATACTCTGTTCCGACAACAGAACACGAAGTGTAAACAACATGTTTTATACTTTGTACTAGTTTCCTGCGCATTAGATATCAGAAAATGATGCTTTATTTGTGATTCCATTGACCAACAAATTTGAAAACAAGTTTCAATTGAACTCATTTTGCGGTGGAACAGCTGAGATTTATAAAAATGGTTCAAATGGACTAGGGAGACTCTGGTGTCTATATTTTTCATAGAGTGCCACTCATTTGGAATTTGTTGTTTCTCTCGGGGGTTCCTTTGTTTGTTGCAGGATAGTTAGATCTAATATTCTTAACTATGTTTTTATTCTAAACATAAACAAAACTTGGTTTGCCTTTATGTATAATGTACCTCTAATCATTAACTTTATGGCCTGGTTATCAGGACGAAACACCCTTTAAAGCATACCAAATTTTCATGGGATCATCAGAGATAAACACTTCACAATAAGGTGAAAGGAAGTATCAGATTACTAGATTGTTTGATGTCTGGCTACCTTAAATGAAGCTTGCACACTTCTCTTATCAGTTGGGATTGGGGACCTAACGAGCCGGACCCTACACAAGGTGCGTGTGGACGGACAGTGCTCGGTACCAGCCAGATAGTTGAAACTCCCGACTTTCAGTTTAACGGCAGGATTGACGTGTCCCTAACAGATTGCACAAGACCGCTTCCGTTTATATGCATGAAAGATCCGGTGGAAATCGTTGTTAAAAAAGGTATTTGATAATTCATTTAATCCTTGATTATTGTTAAATGTCTTAGATTGAGATTTTACAGATATGTGCTTCCAGTCATCTCTAGGTAAAATGATTTATTTTTTTATGTCTGATTTCCTCAACAATGAACAATTGAATGAAATACAGACAGTATAACGATGACAATGTATTTGTAGATAACAGACACGCCTACAAAACAATATACTCACATGATATTCTTTAAACGACCAAATGACAACAAACGATTGTTTTAGAGACCCATTCGCTTTTAACAAATTTCTCTAAATTCATTTGAATGAATGTTAATTTACAATTATCGTTAAAAGACTACATTTGCTTAATAGTGATCACGCGTGAGTGAATAAATAATTATGCGAAAAATTTAAAGTTTACTTCGGGCTAACAATTTCAGCGTCAAGGTAGATTGCATACAAAATTAAAGTGCAAACAGTATGACATTTAAAGTGTTTTAACAGTCATTTTCCTTAATGGTAATGAATAGTAAATGAACAATTTACACTGTTTTTCAATTTCCATTCTTTCTATCCATTGTTATTTCTATCCATTGTTATTATTATAACTATTATTATTATTATTATTATTATTATTATTATTATTATTATTATTATTATTCCTCCGCCACTGAGTGGTAGTAGTAGTAGTAGTAGTAGTAGTAGTAGTAGTAGTAGTACAGTTATTATTATCAGCAGCATTATCATTATCATTACAGCACGCTTCTGTGAAGATAATTGGTATGGAAACCAATATGTCCCAGTGTGTTACCAGATATTCAAAGAGCCACTTCCGTTCCAAGAGGCGCGCGCATCGTGTGAAAGCCAAAACGGGAAATTGGCAATCGCCTTCAACAACTTTGAACGCAGAATGATTATGGCAGTGTTTGCATTTTATGAAAGAACAGATGAATGTAAGTGGTCTGCACGTCGAAATTATTTTAATTTACCGAAAAGGATGAATAAATATCTAAAACCATGTTTCTTATGAAGCATACCGTGTTTAATTTGAAGGAAGATGCAGAAAACACGGTATTTCTACCTAATGTTGACCACTGTAAATCTTTAAGGACCCACCAGTCATTTAATATTTGTGCGTTTTCAGCTATTAAAACACAGTTACAATCTTCTTATCTGTTATTATTATTTTCCTTATTATTTTGTGGAAGGCATACCACTCAAAAATATATTTGTTATACATGTGTATGTATTGATTTTAAATGTCACTTCAATCTTGTTTTCGTCCATCGCTCGCAAAAATGACATTTTAGATCTTCGTATGGAAATTCAAAGTGTGCAGGTTTGTTTCTGCAAACAGTGGTATAAAACGTATTCATGAATTGTAACTCATTTTAAACTTAAAGGTCATGTTATACATTTTGAATGAATTTATTCAAAGGTGTTAAACCTTTCGTTGGCTGAAATTCGTTTGTATGGTTTATATTCTCTACATTTCCATGCCAATATTCTAATGTCACACCTATTTCAGACTTTGCAAGCAAAACAGTTGATCAACTTTGGGTGAACCAGACGAACGTTGAAAGTCCGTGTGCCGCGTATTTCCCGCTGGACAACTCTTTTGCGCCTGTTGGAACGTGTGATAGAAGCCATCTGTACATCTGTACCAAACCAACAAGGTTTTTAGGTATTATAACCTTCAAAGTCCTATGATATGTGTTAATCAACAAAAAATTACATATTAGGTTTGCAATGTGCTGTTTGTGGAGTTTTGTGCTGTTCTTCCATGTTTCTTGTTTGTGATTTTTCGTTTTTAGGTTCTATGTCTTTGGCGTTTACCCAGTGCCATTAAACTGGGTTTATGTTTAAACTTTTTGCTACTGAGCTTGTTTCTGTAGTTTTTCGCATAAATATTGTTATTTGGTTGAGGACTTATGCACGTTGTGTATACTATTAAATCAGTGGTTGAAGCAGCTATGATAAACATTATAATTGCTTGGAATGCGCACAATATATGTTGATGCAAAAACAATTTTTGAATTTGAATTTATGACGTGGGGTTTCGGTTTCATGACTGTTAATGACACCAGGATTGTCTTTCACTATCTTTTTGCACTATTCAACGCCTTCCAAGGTCTCTTCGTCTTCTTGTTCTTTTCTATAGGTAAATTTAGGTATTTTAGTTTTAGGCAAGAGTGATTCAAAAAGTTTCATACACATTTGCTTTAATTAAATGATTGTCAAATATTCAAATATATGATGCCGTTAAAGTTTAAATATGCATTCATATAATCATATCTTGTTTCACTTAAAGGCCTAGTTTAATCCTTCTATAAGTGAGCCCCCCCCCCCCCAAAAAAAAAAAAAAAAAAAAGCATAAAAATCGTGTATAGTACACAACTTCTATGTATTTATCTTTATCTAATTTCATAATTGTCTTATCAAATCTCTGATCGGAGAAACCTGCTGTGCAGCTTTCGAGGTTTTATTAAGGAAATGGACCCTGAATGGCACTGAGCCAATAAACAAATACACAGGTAAATGGCCCCTACTATGACACCAGTGCAGTTAGCAGGAGATGCACAGTAGGGTATTGTCATTCCAAACAGTCGTTAAACTAGGCCTTTAATTGTCTTTATTGATCAAAGCAAATAAAAAGCATATGATTTGTGTACTGATGGAAAAATATAAGCGATATTTTGGCACTTTTTAACTGGGTAAGTTGTGGCCACGTATGTATTCATAATTGAATGCTCATGATTTTATTTTTTCTACAAGTCATATGTGTTCTTTTGTTTTATTAATAAAAAGTCGAATAAATGAAACATAATAATGCCTGAAAATGAAACAAAATTCATCGACCTACATTATGCGTCTTGAATGTGTTTTTTTCTGTGTAAATGAACGGTTGATTTAGTTGATGGATTTAGTAATACTAATTTGAGATATAAAACTAAAGAATTCACTTTTTTCAACAATTCATCGCAAGATATAAATAAGCTCAAAGTTTGAGGCGTAATTGCATTTGATCATAAACTATCATATGAGCCATATCGCGCGTTTTGGGCCTTCACTGAAACTTGTAACATATATAGATACCGATGGTATTTGTGCACCTTGCAAGAATTATAACTCTAGGATACTTAATTGCAAAGTTATCTACCAAAGTAAGCAATTCCTGTCGCTTCCTCTAAAACTTCTTGAAGGAATTGATTGAAACTAGGAAAATTAATGGATAGTGATGTGAAGTTGTTGATCTTGCAATAATTATAATTATGGGTCACTTAATTGCAAAATTATTTCCTCTTCAGTTATTTTTAAAAAGAAATCGTAAGAATTCGAATTCATTGAAACTTGGAACATGTCATTTCAAAGTTGTTTTACCCCCTTCTCCAATATTATCTTTCTTTAACAAAGCTCCTGTGGAAGGGGCAATAACAGTTTTCAAAGGCGGCGCCTTAATGTAAATATCTAATGTTTAATCACACCTGAGAATAAAGATTTTAGCGCGAGCTATTTTGATCGGATGATTGTCCGTCATCCATCTTCGTCCGTCAAACGTCGAAAATCCTATTTACAGTAACAATTTGTTGTTTTGTGACAAGTTATATAACTCCAACTGTAATAGTGTAAGAGTTATTGCCTGGTGTAACTCTTTAAAAAAAATAATATGTATATACGCCCGTTTAAAAAAGGGACGTATTATTGTTTGACCTACGGCGTTCAGGTGGGCGACCGTTTGGGCGTGCGGCGTCCAGTATGTTGTCCGCCCAATAACTTTAGAACCCCTTGTCTAATCATGACAACATTTTGTGTATGTGCATAATAGCTTGGACAAGTTTGATAACCAGACACATCGCTTTAGTCACTCAAGAGCTATGGCCCTTTAATTATATACATAACCTATAGCAGGTATTGCCTGAATAATAGTTTAGAAGCCTTTTTCTCCCACCTCAGATAAGTAGATCCAAAAATTTAACCATGCTCGAAATTCTTATATTGCCTACGGGCAAAGATAAAACGCCCGTATGGAACTCCTTTTTAATGGTCATCACATTGTAATTACCTCCCTTTTTGAAGACTGTTGTCTGTAGCATCATAGAAACATTGTCTTGGTGCAATATTTAGAAAGCTTATTAATTATGCCCCCCCTTCGAAGAAGAGAGTATATTGCTTTGCACATGTCGGTCGGTCGGTCGGTCGGTAGGTCGGTCGGTCCGTTGGTAGACAGAAGCTTGTCCGAGTGATAACTTAACAAATTCTGGACGTATGGTCATCAAACTTGAAATAATGATAGGGCGTGACCAGTAGATGACCCCTATTGATTTAAGGAGCCATCGGGTCAAAGGTCAAGGTCACAGTGACCTTTAATTGTAAAAGAATTTAAAAGCTTGTCCGAGTGATAACTCAACAATGCCTAGACCTATGGTCATCAAAATTGATTTAAAAGTTGGGCCTGACCAGTATATGACCCCTATTGTTTTTGGGGGTCATCGGGCCAATTTCAAGGTCACAGTGACCTTGAATGGTAAAAGATTGTCCGAGTGATAACTCGACAATGCCTGCACACGTGGCCCTCAAACTTGACTTGGGGTTGCGTCTGACCTTATGCCTTTAGGGGTCATCTGGTCAAAGGTCAAGGTCACAGTGACTTTGATAGAGAAAAAGCTTGTCTGTGTGATAACTTGACAATGCTTGCACCCATGGCCTTCAAACTTGACATTTGAAATTTTTGGTGCCTAGCTGATTACTCCTATGGATTCTGAGGTCATAGAGTCAAAGGTCATGGTCATAACACACTCTATCCTCACACTTTGAATGGTCATAATCTTAAAACTGCCTCAACGGCATGCAATGTCAGTGACAAATCAGCTGTCATTTCGGTCCATGCATATTTTATTCAATTGTCCATATAATCCTGACAACATTGCGCTCATAAGGTTTGACAAACATCTCTTGTTATTTCTCGCTTCAAATGTCACCATTAAAAGGTTTTCACACACCTTTCAAGAAATAATGCTTCACTCTCCTCAGAACTATCTAATCCGATTTCGTTATTAACATAATCTGAATGACTTCGCGCATATCCATGACAACCACGAATTATCACATATCCATACGCATTTATTTTCACTACGCACAAAAGAGTTCCAGCAAAAACATTACATTTTTACTTAATGTTGTTTAACTGAGGTGGAAGAAAAAGCGTCTACCATAGCTGCTCGTGTAAGATAAGTTCATCCCAACCCTTGCGCAGGGTGTTTTGCGGAAACTCGGTAAACCTTGTTTCCGCAAAACACCCTACGCTCGGGTCGGAATGAACCTATCTTACACTCTCGGCCATGGAAGATACTTATAATCTCATCATCACGAAACATATATGGGCATAAAATGTCTGACAATTTTGATAATCAGCCATATCGATTTAGTCGCGCAGGCGTTATCACCATATTATTTTAGAAATTACCTAAACTTGGTCTTGTCCGATGAATAATTACATATGCTCAAATGCTGTAGTCACCGCAGAGTTATTGCTCTTTGACTATAGAAAATACTAAAAATAGATCTTGTCCGATCAATTACTTTACAAGCACTTGTCCAATCATCACCAAATATATTCAGTATTATTGGCATAATACCTCGAAAAGGATCGATAGCAAGCAAAATTACTGTAGTCACCTGAGAGTTATTGCCCTTTAATTATAGAAACTACCTAAAATTATGCTCTTGTCCGATCAATAATTTCACAAGCATTTGTCCAATAATCGTCAAATTTAGTCATATTGTCTATGTGCATTGTACCTCGAACAAGTTTGATAAGTAATAAAACCGCAGTAGTCACCCTAGAGCTATTGCCCTGAAGGAAATGTCCGTTTTAGTTTTACTCACGTGATCGATATAGGGCCATCATGACCCTCTTGTTATATTTTTTTAACCTATGAACGCCTTTCAAAGAATACCAACATAATTTGAATTAACCGGGCATCTATAAAACACATTTATGTAGAACGAATACCATAAACAATCATGTTGCCCAGTTTCAATACTACCGTCTCATTGTGAAATATATGACATTGTGCTGTATGTTCAGAACTTTGTTATTGTTAACAATTTCATTAACCAGACCGTTGTGAAATTTAAAAGCTGACATATATTATTAATTGTTCATATATTTGAATAAAACAAGTACATTTAAACAATGGGGTCAAATCTTGTTAAGAATATTGCCTATAAGAATAAGGGTATCCGCGAAAGTTCCAGAGCAAAGAAAACGATTTGAAAATTAACAACGATGACGTTAATAAAGTTGTTAACTTTAATAAAGTCCTGAACACAAGGACAAATAGGTTAATATCGGCCATTCATAATGTGTATGACTTTCAATTTTTGCCAGTGTCGACATAAGAGGTTCGTTACTAAAGGTTTTATTATGCAAATCTTGTAAATGCAAAACTTAGTATCGGAGGCCCGACTCTGAATTATTTGATATATTTTTTACATAATGTGTGCTACAGGTTATCCCGAATTCGACAGCGGAGGCCTGTACCTGAATTGCCCGATTATTTTACATAATGTATGTTACAGGTTATCCCGAATTCGACAGCGGAGGCCCGTACCTGAATTGCTCGATTTTTCTTACATAATGTATGTTACAGGTTATCCCGAATTCGAGATTGGAGGCCCGTACCTGGATCAAAGCGAGCTTCTCGAGTATGAACCCTTTACACTACTCACACTGTACGGACAACTTGACAGAGCCTTATATGAAGGAGAAGTTGGATTTGTTCATACGCCCACTGCAATTCTAAATTCTACATGGAATTATTTTCAGGTATTGCTATGATTCCACTTTTCATGAAATTGTTGAAAATATGGTTGAAAATATGAAAGCAGTCATATATTCGTGTAAGTCATGCGATTATTTCAATAATTATGCTGTATTACAAGGAGGCCCTGTAACAGACGAATTTCGATAGTATCATAGGAGTACTTAAAGGCCTAGTTTAAGAAATGTTTGGCATGTTAATCAATTTCCTGTGTATTCGTGTATTGGCTCAGGGCCATTTTGGGTACATTTCTATGATAAACCTTCTAAGGCTGCACAGCAGGATACTCAGATCGGAGATCTGAAAAGGGATCAAGGCAAGTAGATTAAGATCAATAAATAGAGATTGTGTACTTAACACAGATTGGGGGTTGGGGGTCACTTATAGAAGGCTGGAACTCGGCCTTTAAGATGTCGTAATTTTATGGCCCCGTAATAAACATAGTTCGTGATTAGATTAGAATAACTATGGTGTACAGATATGGTCGTAATTGTATGGCCCTTTATCAGACACGGTCATGATAATGATTAGTACGGTGTACTGGAAGTCTCGTCATTGTTTGACCCTGTGTCATGCATGTCTCGTCATTATGATAAGTATGGTGAGCGGAAGAGGTCCTGACTTTATGGCCTTTAATAGACTCGTAAGATGATAATGATAAGAGTGGTGTACTGAAGAGGTCATAATCGCTTGGCCCTGTGTCATTCATATATATATATTATAATAAGTATGGTATACTGAAGAGGTCGTTATTTTATGGCTATGTAGGATAAGTAATTCTTTATTGTAATCAGTATGATGTACTGAAGAGGTCGTAATTACGTGGCCTTATAACATACATATGTCTTGATTATGATAAATATGGTGTACCGAAGAGGTCGTAATTACGTGGCCTTGTAATATAAATATATCTTGACTATGATAAATATGGTGTACCGAAGAGGTCGTAATTACGTGGCCTTGTAATATAAATATATCTTGATTATGATAAATATGGTGTACCGAAGAGGTCGTAATTACGTGGCCTTGTTATATAAATATATCTTGACTATGATAAATATGGTGTACCGAAGAGGTCGTAATTACGTGGCCTTGTAATAAAAATATATCTTGATTATGATAAATATAGTGTACCGAAGAGGTCGTAATTACGTGGCCTTGTAATATAAATATTTCTAGCACATCGGATAGGCATTTCCGGTGAATTCAGCCGTGCTGGAAAACTCCATCTGGCATCCCCCATGCCAGATGAGTCACGCGCTGTGACGTAATACTTTTCATTTCTTTAATTTTACATTTAATGTAATCATTATTATGAGATTTCAATAGATGAGTTCCATAACTATTAACTTTACAAAAACACACCTTCAAAACAAAACAAAATAACCCTTAAAAGACGTGATACTGAAGGAACTTCTTGACGTATGCAGTGAATAAATATTAATGCGCGTCATGACGTCAGCTCACATCATCGCACGTGCTTTTTGGTGAAATTTACAAAACTGCGCTTTTCTATGCATTTTTCACAAAAAGGTGTAATTCAAGGTATGCTAGAAAAATATCTATCATGTGTGTCCGTTTCGGATCGAAAAATCCGACCCTCGGACACGCTGCTTAGCCGGTAACTCGGCAAGCCTCGTTACCTGGCAACGCAGGTGCCCTCGGGACGGATTTTTCGATCCGGAACGAAAACACATGACAGATATTATAAATCTTTACTATGATAAGTAGGGGTTTCTATAGAAGTCGTTATTACTTGGCCCTCTAACTTTCATACAATATATATTATATATTGAATATGTTAAGTATGTTGCACTGAAGATGTCGTAGTTGCTTGACCGTGTAATATATATGTATCGTGATAATGAAAAATATGATGTACTGAAGAGGTTGTAATTGATTGGCCATGTAACTTTAGTATATCGTGATTATGATAAGTATGGTGTACTGGAGAGTTCGTAGTTGCCTGGCCTTATAACATACATATTTCTTAATTATTATAAATATGGTGTACTGAAGAGTTCGTAGTTCCTTGGCCTTATAACATACAAATGTCTTGAGTATAATAAGTATGGTGTACTGAAGAGGTCGTAGTTCCTTGGCCTTATAACATACATATGTCTTGATTATGAAAAATATGGTGTACTGAAGAGGTCGTAGTTGCTTGGCCTTATAACATACAAATGTCTTGATTATGATAAATATGGTGTACTGAAGAGGTCGTAGTTGCTTGGCCTTATAACATACAAATGTCTTGATTATGATAAATATGGTGTACTGAAGAGGTCGTAGTTGCTTGGCCTTATAACATACAAATGTCTTGATTATGATAAATATGGTGTACTGAAGGCGTCGTAGTTGCTTGGCCTTATAACATACAAATGTCTTGATTATGATAAATATGGTGTACTGAAGAGGTCGTAGTTGCTTGGCCTGATAACATACATATGTCTTGAGTATAATAAGTATGGTGTACTGAAGAGGTCGTAGTTGCTTGGCCTTATAACATACAAATGTCTTGAGTATAATAAGTATGGTGTACTGAAGAGGTCGTAGTTCCTTGGCCTTATAACATACATATTTCTTGATTATTATAAATATGGTGTACTGAAGATTTCGTAGTTCCTTGACCTTATAACATACATATGTCTTGATTATGAAAAATATGGTGTACTGAAGGGGTCGTAGTTGCTTGGCCTTATAACATACATATGTCTTGATTATGAAAAATATGGTGTACTGAAGAGGTCGTAGTTCCTTGGCCTTATAACATACATATGTCTTGAGTATAATAAGTATGGTGTACTGAAGAGGTCGTAGTTGCTTGGCTATTTAGCGATATGTTACACTATGAAACATGTTTATACATAGTTGAGCAAGTGTAAGGTTATCTATGTACACACTTGTGTACACCCCTAATGAACTCCTTGTTCCGATGACCATCCAAGGCGGTAGCCCCAATATTTATTAATAAGAATATTTTATTTTATGTGTGATTTTATTGTGAAGTTTTTGTTGTTGTTGTTGTTTATGTGTGTTGACCTTTTATTTTCCCCGTACATTTATGGTATGCGCGTGGTTCGGGGCACACCACAGGAACATACCTCACAAAACATTTTCATAAATAAAGGGAATGTTCTACATACTAGTGTTTAAAATGTTCAATTACATCAATATGATTTCATCTAAAACAAAACATCATCTATAAGTTAAATTATTATATAACGTCATTATCTTATTATCTATATTGCAGATCTTAAAACAAGAATGACATAACTAACAAGGTGAACACACATATAATCATATAATATTTATAAACAAAGAAAAGAAGTGAAAAAAGTTAAGTTTTTATCATTGTGAAGTTGTTTATTCCTCACTTTGTGCGTGTGTTATGGTACTTTGTTGATACAGGGCTGGTCATTGTACTCGCTTGTTTATTTCCTAACTAATTTTCTTAACAATTTAGTCACTCATCGTATTCATCGTTTCATCTATGAAGATGGGGTATAATATGTGTAATTTTAACAGTTATTTAGTAACATATCGCCCGCACCATTCCATTTAGGATGGCGGCCTGGTTTACTATTGCATTTTGTTCTGCGTTAAATCAAAGTTATCTTAGGAACAGTACCCTGCGCAATATATGGTAAAAACATCTGAGAGGAATTCAACGGTATACAGTGTGAACGTAACGTTTCCACTCCCGTCGTCATATCAACGTTTACCAGAAAGAAAACGACGTGAGGGGGGGGGGGGTCGAAATCATTCCGTTCGTCGAAAACGATGTATCCTACAAGAGCGCGTCCAAACCAAAAAGGTACACACCGTTAACGCATTTACTGATGGTAAAACTTCGTGACAAAACATATATATATATATATAATGCTGTTTTGATTTGCAGGATTATTATCCAGGTTCTGACTTCACCAATATCAACGTTGCACAATCTGATCCAAAACTTGCACCGTACTTCATAAACGTACTATTACCGGACGATTTTAGAGGAAATCCGGCACGAAAACGTCGTGGCGTCATGCGAGAACGACGTCAAAGCGAAAGTAACTATCCCAACCCACCACTGTATATCCTACCTATAACTCCTTTGCTTAACATAGTATTTACCTGTGTTGTTCTAACTTCTGACCTGCCTATCTATCTAACATCTAAAATTCGTCTGTACTACTGCTAACTGAGTTGGTCTTAAGATAAACTTTCCGCAAACAGTCTACAGGGGTGGTATTCAATATGTAACTTAAGTCAATCTTATGGTCATACATGATTGACTTCATTCACTCTATTGGTCAGTTATAAATAACAAGCAACCTGATTAGCTACATCGTTCTTAGATCCAGTTAAGACCAGTATAGAATACCAGCCCTGTTTTCCACATTTTTCAGTCTGTCGCTCTTGCGTTTATCTAACATGTTGTCGTATCTAACATTTTGATTATTTAGGAGCTGCATATAACAACCCTTTCCAGCTAACGATACTAATTATATTAGACTGAATTGAGCCCAGTCATGCACTCTTATTTCCAAATAAGATGTACCACAAATAATACAATTGTTTTAATTTACGGAAACGATAAATAAATATCGAAAACAATGCCTCTTATGAAAAATAACGTATTGAGTTTAAAAGAAAGATAAAAAACAACAACAATATCCTATCTTATGAGACGATCTTTGATCACTGTAAATATGTTAAGGACCCTTCATCCATTTAATATTTGTGCGTTTTAAGTTATGAAATACACGGTTTCTACCTTGTTATCAGAAATTAATATTTTCCATAAATGCATTATTAAGTGAGTTGTTAAAAGTGTATCCCTCGAAATTTATTTATGTTTGTTATGTTGATTATGAATACAAGTATTACATTAAACATTCTATATGACCATAGTTTTCCCATTAAACAACAACTTTTCGATAATATATAAAATCAATTATTTGAACGTTATATTCTCATTTACCTCTTTGTTAGTCCAGTCTTTATTAGATAATCCATATAACAATTATTTTGCCTTTAAACAACTCCTTTTTGATAACATATAAAATAAATAATTTGTAGGTCATATTCCAAGCGAACCGACGAAACCACCTCGGGGCATTTTTGTTGGCAATAAACTTGTTTTGGTTTTATATTAGTTTCTCAATCTGTGTATTTGGTGAAACAATTTCAAATACAATTAAAACTAGTTTGATCGTTTGTGTAACGAAAAACGAAACTGTTTTTTTTTTAACTATTGAAACCCTCTCCGGAGGCAGTTTCGTCCGTTAGTTCTATCCGAAAACACTTTCATTTTGAATTAAAAACAAACTGTTAGTTATAGTAATAGTTATAGTTATATAGTTATGCGGTATCATTGTATTGAAGATATACAGAAATAATTGCTACATGCAAAGGCTTTACCATGTCGTTGGAGCTGTACACAAAACATTCGTTTGATACTTCAAGCAAAACTTTCCAAACCGCCGAGAATGACACTGGCTTTGTATCAACAAAACGCCCTAAGCATTACCTGTTGCTAAACTAACACATAGATAATTTATATGAAATTAACTTTTTACTTATGTTACTAACATATCTTCTTATTAGTATTGTAATGACGTATATATTCATTTAAAATGTTTTATTTGTTTTTGATAAGAACATGTTTTATAAATAGCGTTTTGAAAAAAAAAATGAAAGTATATAATTGAATGTTAAGACACATATTGCTATTTCATATACATTAAATTTTAACATATTTGTTCTTAAATTTAGCCACTGAAATTCCGCCTTTCTTCACGGAACAACCCCCTATATACGTCGATTACGGCTACATCATGCGTACGTCCGGTTACTACACGTTTGGTGTGTACAATATCAACCCTCCTCAGTCTTATGAACCAACGACACCCGTGCTCGTCCGGTACTCGGGTAAGTTTTAATAGAAACACCTCGGCATTCATCCAATAGTCTATTCTGAAGCTTGCCGGAGATGGTCGATTTGTTACGATGTTTATCCCGAACCTTGCCGGAGATGGCCGAGGCGTTACGATTTATTCATCATTTAATGACATAGACAATGCCCGTTGACGTTTAGAAAAGTCCAAAAATATTGTACACAAATAGCTACTTGGTTGAGCTAAATATTATACAGCATATTCAAGATGTCAAAGTAATGTAAAAATCTTATGTGTATAAATAAAGGATTTATCCTTCAATGTGATTTATTTTTCAATTAAAGCATTAAAGCTACTTCGCAGCACTCTCATCGATTGACCGTTTAGACAAAAGAATAAAAAATGCTTTAGAATCAATCATTTTTTGCGAAAATATCTTGACACCAGTGACAAAAGACTGCTGGTCAGATCGGAGGTTTTCATATTCACTATTGTAAATGCCAACACT
Source organism: Mya arenaria (assembly GCF_026914265.1). Lineage (NCBI taxonomy): Eukaryota > Metazoa > Mollusca > Bivalvia > Myida > Myidae > Mya > Mya arenaria. The sequence continues at coordinate 30,209,185 of NC_069128.1, forward strand.
TATTTTTTATTAAGCATTATTAACGCTTTTATCTCGATTAAACATTAATATTCGAACTGAAATTTGAAAATCTGCGATCTGATCTTTTGTCTGTAGTCTCTTATGACTGACTGTTAAATATTTACGCAAATAATGGCTTATCCCAAGACAAAAAAAGAACGTGTCAAAACGGAAAAACTGTGAGAGTGCATCCTTTGGTCGAAATGATGTGTTAAAGTTCAATTAAAGCTACATAGGAAACATGCCCAAATCCTGCATCCGTCATAATACAAAATAAAGATCTTCATTGCCTTTATTGTTTAGTTTAAACCACTAGCGGGTTCAGGTGTGTATGTTTACTTTTTATGTCAATATTGAAGAAAAAAGGTATAAAATACGCTCAAAATATATTATTTCGGACTTGAATAGTTAAAATTTCATTGGGGAGAACTATAGACAAAATTATACCATATACATGCATCTTAATTCCGATGTCTTTCTTGACAAACAAGGCATTTTTTAGAATAAACTACTGGTTGACGTAAAGTAAATTTAACTATCCCTAGACCGCGACAATGAAAATGTACTGTTTTCCCAAATTCTACATACCGTACAGTGTTTACGCATCAAAAATACATTTCAGAGTGCTTTTGAAAATTCGTTGTAACAATGTATTAAAACATACGGGCGCCAATTGATGTTTCTGTTACTTAATGACAAAATGTTTGAACTGACAATAATATATATAGACTTTATTTTCCTATCGTCTCAGGACCTGTTTCTGACTCAAACTAAATCGTACACATAATTATATCCTGAAAAATATATACTAACACACTATTATTTCCATTTCAGAAGCGGACTTGTACATATATGTTGCCTTCATTGACTTCGTGCCGTCAGGCTTTGAGGAGATGTCGATATCCATGTCCAGTATACACGAGTTTAATCTCCTTAAAGATGAGAACAACCTTGGTAATATAAACGAGTTCACGTCAGGGATGCTTAATTCGTTTAACTTGCCTCCTGCACTGCGGACAGTAGCAAACGATTATAGAGGAAAGATTGAAAATATCAGGTAAAATTAGTCGACTGATGTTTCTTTATTTGTGGCATGTCTCGTTTTCTAGTTGGCTTTGTAAAGAGACATACTTAGACGTAAGAAACGTTCCTTTCATCTAACCCGACCGACCCTTTTTTTCCCTCCGACCCTTTTTTGCCGCAGTGTGGATTTTTTGTCGTAATTTCCAAAAATAGTAATGCATTTTTAATGAACATGTAAGTGGAAACGAAAAACTTTCTATTGGCCTTAACAAAGCAAGAAGTGTTCATATCTACAGCATTAGAAGTGTATGTTTCAGCTCAAGCACACTGAAGATGCGTATATTTGTGGCTCCAAGTGTGTCCAGGGATACATCAACCGATCTTGAACAAACCGTATTGCAAATTGTCAAGGAACATTTAAGAACTGAGGCTGACAGCTTCGTATTTGATCCTGATTCTTTAGTAGTTCGGAGTACAGGTAAAGTTAATTATTATTACGACAAGTAGATAATGAGGGACCATGCCTTCATATTGAAAACAGTTTATTAAAACAGTTTAATACACAATCCGTGTATGTTGCAGAAGACAAACATATTACACTTACCTGTTATATTATTGTACATATAAATAGGAACAATATAGGTTAATAAAGGCATTACGTTATTTAAGAAGAAATCAATAAATTTGCTATATAAGCATAGTAAAATCATGTTTGATTACCTCTCTTTAATACATCCATCATTAAAGGTTTTTTTATTATTTTATATTTATTATTTTTATTTATTTTAATGCGTTAATATGCTTAAGTCAGTTGACTTTCACCATCAAAACAAAAATAAGCACCTGTTAAGTGTACAGATAACAAAAAAAAACTAGCCTTTACAAATATACATTCCCAAGTTCAAAAATAGCTTAAATATCACTCTTGATATTTTATCTGTGTATAAATAATTTTTTTTTTTTTTTTTTTGTCGTAATGAAACAATTGAATATATGAATATACAATCAGTGTATGTTGCAGGCGACAATTTGAAAATTGAATAAATTTACATGATTTTTAAAGATCATAATTATACCTGTCTGTTATAAACTATCATCAGTTGAATATTGATCACCACTAAAGTATGTAGGTGTGTTTATTGGGTTTTATTAGTATTTTAATAATTATGTAGCTACCTATTTGACCAGTAGGTTTTTTCTCACTAAAACATCATTCGAGCAAAAACAGAACAGAACAGAACATTTATTAGAATATGGATGACATGCTTATTGTCATAATAAAACATTTACAAACAAAAACATATATAAGTATGTTTTGTGAATATGCACATGTGTTCACAATATGTAGATTGATGAATACTTTGGAGAAATAGTTTTAATTCATCGCTTTTTGATAGATTTGGGATGTTTGATGTCTTGCAGTTGCTTGTCTGTTGTTTGGTGATTGGTTGGCCTTGTCCCATGTGCCTGTACATAGGTTAATCTTGGTTAAGTTGAAGTTTACATTGCATGCCCCTGTAGTTTCCATTGTATTTTGTTCCTGGGATGGTGTTCAATATTCAACTTCAGTTAATCATGTGGTCATACATCACTGACTAAATTCACTCTATTGGTCAGTTATAAACAACAAGTAATCCGATTTGCTACATCGTTCTTAGATCCAATTAAGTTAAATATTGAATACCAGCCCTGTCTCTTTTCCTTACTTGCCACTTTCCTAATTTAAGTATCTGAATTTTTATAACAATTAAAATTTACTTACTTCTGTAAACATTATCTTAATTGACCTTATCAAGAAAAAAATATACTTTTATGTTTGTCGTTTGTTTGGAAATGACTTAAGATGCGTTTTGAATACCGCCTTAAACCTCTACGTGAAGGAGATAGAAAAGTTTAAGAACTATATTTGTTTATACTCATAATGATTTTTGATCGGATTTTCAGTCGCTTGTCCACTTGCCGTTTCAAAACAAGATGGAAAGATAGTGACGTTTCCATCAACACGGATTGGGAGCCAGGCTTTTAGCTGGGAACGTTGCTACCCGGGTAACTTAACGCCGTATTATTTATTTTAATCATATGTTTTAGCTTTTTGATGTTTTGATGGATTTAATAGTGAGGATATTCAATCCACCCAAATTCAATATTACCTGCTAAACGAATTTAATTTCAGAAATGTAAAACTTTGCTAGTAAAGGGTGTGTGTATATCACGTGACAATAAAACACTAATTGAAAGCACGAGATTGCTTTGAAACGTATATCGAATGTATTTGGGTGTGCAACTTATATGATTGAACGACCACAATAGACACGATTAAGAATTACCAACGTAGCGCGGTGCCTTCTAAAGCAATTTCAATCCTGAAAGGCGTTACAAACGCTTAAAAGCTGCACTCACTAGTTTTTTGTGTTGTTTTTTTTGTCTTATTTTTGGCATCAGTGCCTCAAATTCAGTCATATTTAATAACTGACAATATAACAGACCTCAATTGTTTGGTAAACTGGTGAATTTTTTTTTGCTTTTTGCCATAAAACATCAATTTTCAAACGTAAATATAGAAATTGCCATCTGCTCTTTTGTCATTAGTCTTGTAGTCACTGATTTCAACATTCAACTTCAAGTATTGATACTTGAACACAAGCACTCTTTTCTGTATTAACATCCGTGCCAACACTGGTCTATGGTGGCAGATAACTGGTCTTGAGCAAACACTGGTCCACTGTAGTATTGAGACAGCAGTGGTCTACGGGGCCTGATAACTTTGGTATTGAGCCTACACTTGTCTTAAGGGAGGATAACTGTGGTCTTTAGCTAACACTGGTCTACGGTGGGCAGATAACGGGTCTTGAGACAACAGTGGTCTACGGGGACAGATAACTAACTGTGATATTGATCCTACACTGGTCTTGGAGGGTCAAATAACTGTGGTCTTGAGACAACAGTGGACTACGGGGGCAGATAACTGTGGTATTGAGCCTACACTGGTCTTAGGGGGGGGGGGCAGATACCTGTGGTCTTTAGCCAACACTGGTCTACAGGGGGCAGATAACTGTGGTCTTTAGCCAACACTTCTCTACGCTGGGCATATAACTGGGTTCTTGTGCCAACACTGGTCTACAGGGGGCAGATAACTGGTCTTGAGCCTACACCGTCTATCGAGGCTGAAGACAAATACTATGTGAGTTAGGTATAAGAACGTTCACATCATACATTTTTAGAAACGATATCAAATTTCCTTCTTCATACCTAAATTTAAAAGTAGAACTTTATTTTAGTCTCCTTGGTTCTTATAGCTGGTCACTGTGCTTTTCTAAATTCTTTTTCTTTCAGAAAACAAAGCCTTGGCGACGGCCGATTGTGGAGGAAATTATGACGATGGAGCGAGGTGGAGAAATATAAGACTGGTCGATGGTTGCGAAGTTGTTCCTGCTTATAACCAGTCCACTAGCACTGTAGAGCTTAAAAATCTGTCTGAGGTATGAAATGTCAAACACTGCAACTGTTTTATACATTCGTGTAACCAGTCCTGTAGCATAGAATACCTCACATAACACCTTAGGTGTTAATTGCACTTTTGCGACGTTATTTGTGCATATGCCCGGTCGCTAGCAGTGTATGGGTTTAAAATATGTTTCAGGATTACAGTGCACTACATCGACGTTATTTTTTTTCATGTGTTTAAATGTTTATCTAGCTCAAATACCTTGAAATCTCTGAGATATAAATTTCTCTACAGTGACGTTATTTTTGTACACGTGTTTTACCAGTCCGTTAGCCCCAATATCTTAAAATATATCTGAGGCATAAAGTGCTCTACAGTGACGTTATGTTTGTACGTGTGTGTTTAACCAGTTCACTAGCATTGAATATCTAAAAACCACTCCTAGGTTCATAGTGCCCTACAATGAGGTTATTCAACTAGTTAACAACACCTGATAACCATTACAATCTTTCATCATTCCTTACTGGCTGAAATGATGATCGCGCCTTTTTCGTCTACAGTGTACATTTTAGTGTATAATTGGCTTAACGGTTTATTGAGTCTTAATTGTTTAATAATCTGATTATTCGAATGCATTGAAACATGACGTTTACTTCAAAATACTTCATGCATTGAGACATGACGTTTACTTCAAAATACTATCTTTATTAAGATAATGACATTTACTTCAATCTTCTACAAATTGTATACATTGAGCGATAAAATTTATTTTAAAATCCGTTAAATTGTTTGCATAAAGTACCATCTACTAAAACCTCCTTATTGTATACATTGAGACGATGATATTTACTTAAAGAAACTATAAATTGAATGCTTTTCAGACAACATTTGATGAACAAAATTTCAAGGAAATTTTGGATAACACCGTGAATTTGACAGACCCAGCGCTTAACTTAACGGAAGCAGATATCATATACGCAGCTGATATTCTCTACCATTACCTGGACTTTGACATTGGTAATACTGAGGAGGTAAGACTTTGTTTTGGTAACTTTTTATTCCAAGTTTTTGAGAGTTTCCCTAATTGGAGCTATTTTAAAATCGCTGTCGATTTAAACATATTGCATTCATCAGCGTTTATGTACTTAAAGACATACATACACATAAACATAAAGACAAACAGAAACACATGTACAATAGAATCGCTGTTGATGTTAGATAGTTCGTAAAACCATTGCAATATATCAGAGTTGGAATTACTTTGTGATGTTTATATTTAAACTTATTCATTTTATATTGCTATTATTATTCATAATCTAAATTGCTTTAATTTATACATTAAAATTTATCCAATTGAACTCATTTTCAACATCAGCTCAAGGTCTGGTCATATTACCCGAAACACAGATCCGCTGTACAAGAATAGATAGTCATTATTGAAGCATCCTGGCAAATAATAGTGTTATATGAAATATAATTGGTTATCCTTTTTTCAATATATTTAAGATACTACTGAAATGGTCAAATTTTCTGAAACGAACGGGGTATTTGCTAATGTTCGTTTCCTTGGCGTCTCTGAAATGCATCCTCGGCACCCATGCGTATCATAGCCTATATGATACCCTGGGCAAATCAGCTGTAAAAATTCTCGTACTCATGAATATTGAATCAGGTGAAATCAAGCTGCTTGACTGGTCGCATGAGACATAACTCATGCGGTGCGGAAATGGCCGAGAAGTTACGGATGTAATATCGGTTCGAAATAATCCAATAAGATCACGGCTTACAAATCGTTTTAGGCAAGATATTGTTTAATATGCCGGTGGCTCTTCACAAAGGAGATTCTTTCTTTTTTGTTACCGGCTATTTCATTGGTCGGAAAATGCTCATGAATATTCAAGATTTACGAAGTTTCCCTAGCCAATTTTCCTAGGGTATCATATAGGTTATGATACACTGGGGTGCCGAGGATGCTGAAATGCGTCAATCGTACTTCCTCTATCATTTCCATCGCTTTAAACCTCGGATGTATATGGACGGTTTCCAATATCAGAAATCTTGAAACTCAACTACGCTAGTAGATCGCGTAGTAATTTCAATTTAGCATTTAAAGTTAATAACTTGTATCTTGGGAATTTTAATTATTTATGCAATAAAATACTTCACTAGCAATCACTTTAAACTAAGATATGCAAAACACACATTTGAACACTACAATTAATTAATACCATAATTTAAAATTTTACGAACTATTTCTACTGTTGTACCGGCAAACATCCAAGGTTGTTTTCGATGGAAAATGACCGACGTGTTCCGATTGTGAATGCATGTGAATATGATTATTTACGGGGAACCCGTTAAGATTTCGTTTTTTTTCTTTCTAAAATAGCCAGACCGAAAAATATAATATTTACACTTAACATTATGTGTGACCATAATAGGGCTCTGCCGAACTTCGCTCGGTTTAGAGCCCGTATTAACAGCCAGAGCGGGGGTCTTTCTCAGCGTTTGCGGACAGTCCCTGGCAACATGAACACCAAGTTTCATTTGAATATGTTGAACGATCTACAAGGTATTTAAAAAACTAGACGCAAATGAAAGTCATTCATATAAACAAAATGAATAATTGCCCTATTTGTTATTGGACTAATACTGGTTTGAATATGACAGGTGATGGACTATGTTTTTAGTATTACTAACAACATACTTCGGACCAGCCCTGAATCAATAGACCGCGCCCAGAAAATTACAAACGCTGCAAACAGGTACGAGGTGAATGTATTTTATAAATGAAAATAAAATAAAATAAACAAAGGAAGCGAAAAGGTTTTAAATGGTCAGGTCCAACTTTACACGGTGCATTCAAGACATTTTGAGGGAGATATAAGTTTACGTTCTATTAGGTAACCATCGAATTAGAATAAATCTCATGAAGATATTGATATTACTTCTTTTGCGTTCACCCTCTCCCCCCTTATGTGGGTGTAACTGTGTTCTCTTATTAGGTCGTTTTTAAAATGCATACATTGAAAAAGAGATTTTTTAAATATTTCAACATACGTATTAAATTGAATACTGGCTGATCAATCACAAAAGGGATTTTATATGTTCTTCCGTCCTCGAAGTTTGTGATATCTAATGTATTGATGCCAAACAGCCTTAACACAGATGCAGACAACAGTAGTTAAAGTAAAATACGAATTCACTAATATGAATGTATTCATTCTGATCGAATGGTCAATCTATGGCCATAAACAAAACCCTGTCTTCATAAGAAAAGTACTTTTTTCAATATTTTTGATTTTGCTTATATTATTATGGGTGACTATGAACCTTTGGCCTTGAAAAAAATCAAATTAACTCTGTTAACCAAATTTGCTTCTGTTTGATGTTGCAATAAAATTTTCTATTCGTTTAAAATCAAATGAGGCATTTACAATAGCTCATGTCAAGTGAAGGATTGCTATCCTCTTTCAGAATTATTCTATCAGTTGATGACCTAACGAATCAGGTCCAACTATCCACCAAAGACTCCTTGCAGTTTATTCGAGACTTTATTGCGAGCGAGATATGGGTTCAAGATGGATTTGGTGACCTTGTAATTGGAATAAATCTTAGTAATACGACTGCTACGATGATAGAACAAGACTCTCTTTCATCTATAAAAAATGTGGATGATGTTGATATTCCGACTGCGGAAACAGCTATTTACCTTGATGAAAATTTGGTCAAAGGTAAATTGTTGTTTTACACAAAAATATTATATTACATATTTGGATTTCCAATTCTACGTAGATTGTTAGAATTTAATACTTAATAAGTCTTACTAATATTAGTCTATTACTTGGTATTTCAAAAACCTAGAGAATGTTTGTGCTTTAGGGCTTATCCTTGTAGTTTCCTAAGTATTGTTATAAGTATCAGGCCAAAAACATAAGCATGGTTCAATACTAGTAAATTGTATTAGGGAAACATATATACGTATTTGTATTATTAAGAATGTTTTGTTTTCTTGTTTTCCCAGGAAATGTATCGAGACTCACTTTTCACATTTATGCAAAGACCGACATTTTTTCAACCGCTGGAAATAGATTCAAAATCAACAGTAAAGTTGCCGCAGCCAGATTAACAAAGAATGGCAGAAACATTGTACAGTTGGGGGATGATTCTGTAACGTCCGTGTTTCATGTTTTTGAGGTTTGTTTTACCTCTTTATTCTAAGGAACAAGACACATGATACAATTGCAAGAAAAAAGAAACTTGTCCAAATTTTACATACAATTAGCATCATTGTATACAACGTGATTAATCTAACATACTGATGTTTCACCTCGCCTACAACACGCGTATCTTTCGCAGCTTTTACGCATTTTTAACTCGACTATTCGAAGAAAATGGAGAGCTATACTACTCACCCAAGCGTCGGCGTCAGCGTCAGCGTCGGCGTCGGCGTCACCCCTTGGTTAAGGTTTAGCGTGCAAGCACACATAGGATAATATCTCAGCAACTACTTGAGGTATTGCATTGAGACTTGATACAATGGTACTCAACCATCCAACCAACTTAATTAACCAAGTTTGATAACTCTACTTTGCATTCAATGCCAATAATATGCCTTTATTAATCGACTTAGAAATTCTGGTTAAGGTTTTGTGTGCAAGCACACATAGGTTAATATCTCAGCAACTACTTGAGTTATTGCATTGAGACTTGATACATTGGTACTCAACCATCCAACCTACTTAATTAACCAAGTTAGATAACTCTTGTTTGCATTTAATTCAAATAATAGGCCTTTATTATTCGACTTAGAAATTCTGGTTAAGGTTTTGCGTGCAAGCACACATAGGTTAATATCTCTGCAACTAATTGTGGTATTGCATTGAGACTTGATACAATCGTACTCGATCATCCAACCTAATTAATTAACCAAGTTAGATAATCTACTTTGCATTTAATACAAATAATTGCCCTTTATTATTCGACTTAGAAATTCTGGTTAAGGTTTTGTGTGCAAGCACACATAGGTTAATTTCTAAGCAAGTACTCGATGTATTGAATTGAGACTTTATAGAATTGCATTCAACTACTCAGCGTAATTGAATAACCAAGATATATAACTGTTTTTTGCCAATAATTGCCCTTTATTATTAGACTTAAAAAAATGTGGTTGAAATTTTCCATGTAACCACATTTATGTTACTATCTCAGCACATCATGAATTGCATTGAAATCTAATCAAACAATGATCCATCCATGTTTGGCCAAAACTTTTCAATCCTTACACTGAAGAGCGGCGGAATAGTCGAGCGCGCTGTCTCTGTGACAGCTCTTGTTCCTCTTATTATTCGCTATTTTTAAACGGCAACACTCTGAGACAGCACCATGAGTGTTGCGTTTATTCTTTTTATCGTGTCAAATGATGTTTTATCGGCCTTCTAGTAGCCCGTATTGACAAATCTAGGCTGGGTTTGAGGAAATGGTGTTTTTGTCTGATGTTTGGATCATCTTACAGTCTTGTCCCTTTCATGTAAAACCCTTTAACAGAAACATATCCAATGGTTAGAAATGATATTTTTCATAAAAACTGTTGGAACCGGAATTGACTTTTAAAGATAATATTTGCTTTAATACATGATAACAGTCTTTGAAAGACAAATTTACATGTAAAAAGGAATATATTTCTAACAATCAAAGCCAGTAAGCATGACCTTCTATCTTTAGGACCACAGTCACCTTGTTTGCTCCTACTGGGATTATTCTGCAAACGAGGACGCAGGCGGTTGGAAAACTGAAGGGTGTACTATGACGTCATCAGTCAACAATATTGTCATCTGCAAGTGTAACCATCTCACGAACTTTGCGGTGTTAATTGTAAGTCAACTGAGTTTTAGTACATGCTTTAGATTTCCCCAATATCAATATCACCAACATAATCTTTAAATGATAAACAGATATAGCTACCGTGTATTTAATAGCTGAAAAGGCACAAATATTGAATTAATGATTGGTCCTAAAATACTTACAGTGATCAACGATCGTCTATTAGGGTAGAACTACCGTGTTTTCTGCAGCTTTCTTTCAAATTAAACACGGTATCCTTCATAAGACCTATTGTTTTTTTTATATTTATTTTCATTTTCGGTAAATTAGAACAATTGTATTAATTTTTGTACTGCTAATTTGTGCGTATTAGTGCACCTTTAAACAGTAAAGGATAAGGGTCATGCGTCTCATACTCTGACTCAGTACGTTATCAAAAAGGTGCCCTAAACTTATCCCTGTAGTTTGATTGGTTCATAATATCCATTTCTTACTTTCTGTGGCAATGGACGAGTGGAAATTGTATCGGACTCTGGATCAGAATTGCACCGGTTCGAATCTTGACCGCACGAAGCTGGGACTTGCATGTTATCTTAATTTTACCATTTCTTTCAGGATCTTAAGGGTGGCAGTGAAATTTCTGAGGCTGACAAACTTGCATTAGGAATTATCACAAAAGTTGGACTCAGCATATCAATAATTGGCCTCGGTCTTACCATCCTTACCTTCATTGTTTTCAAGTAAGTCGACTTAATCATTTAATGGATTGAAAATAAAACGTTATAAATTTCGCATCAATATTGTTTATTTCTCGAGCACAAAAGTCGTCAAAAATAGATGAAATGATCCTTTAAAATGAACTGTTTAGTAACTTATCAATTATTTGATAATAACAATTTACGACCTCCTTAATGCGTCCGTTAGTAGGCAACTATGAAGTTCGACAATTATGTCCCGTTTATAAAACAAACTTGAACAGTTATTGCGATAAGCAGTTGTTGATATATTGTTTATTTCAAACACCGTACTCTGTGTCTAGCTTTCCAGACAATATGGCCGTAGCCGCGATCAGCTGGTGGGTTGATAAACTTGACCGTGTCCATGATGTGCTCTAATATCATATTTCTTATGTACTAGCGCAGTTGTCACGGTCAGCAGTTGTTGTGTCCATATTGTGCTCCGCAATCTTATTCGTTAAAACCCAACGTGTGCTGTAGCAAATGGGCCATTGTCGTGGTCAGAAGTTGTTGTGTCCATGTTGCGCTCCGCAAATTTATGCCTTTAACGCAACGTACGCTGAAATAAATGGGCACTTGTCGCAGTCAGCAGTTGTAATGTCCAATCCTATTCATAACTAAAAACGTATGCTTTGGCATTTACGCAATTTTTGTCGTCGTCGGCAGTTCTACCCCTGTTTTGCTCCGCAATCTGTTTCGTTAAAACATACCGTACGCTCTAGCAGGTGCGCATTTGTCGTGGCAAGTAGCTGCTCATAAACTTGGGTCCACCCATGATTTGCTCTACAATCCCGTTCTTAACAAACTGTTTTACAGGCACTTGCGCAATGGTCGTGGTCAACAGGTCTTGATCAACTTGAGTGTGTCCATGCTGTGCTCGGCAATATTGTTCCTTGTTGGTGTGGAGCGGACAGAGTCGCGTGGTGGATGCATCGCCGTGGCTGTAAGTCTAAAGGGTTTTACCTTCCGTTTAGGTTAGTGTATTCATATGTTTTAAATGCGACTGTGAAGACACAAACACATATAGGAAGCGATCTCGAGTCGATTGCCTGTGTAGAATCAAAACTATATTACCGGTGTCATCTTTGAAAACCCCAAAGACATTACTGCTGTATGGGTCCGAGCCCTGATTCTAACCATATACCTTAGATGATATAGAAAACTTAATACCAGACCAATATTTCTATTTAAGTGAGCGCTATGGTATCGGTATTACAAAAGTTTGTTCATTGACCATTCGATTTTTCAGCTTTCAAAATTTGCATTAATTTTCGACGTTGTAATTTCACTTAAATATTTTCGGTATACGCCATTTGCACCTAACATTTCGTTTACTTTATTCATATCTGTTCATTGTTGTTGTTGCAATTTTTGATTAATTTTAAATACTCGTATATTGCACAGTTGGTGTTTACTATGAATTCTAAGACTTATAACCCGTTTTGATTTGCAAGCCGTAATCGTAATTGGACGTGTTTTAAATAAAAATAGAGTTTTACAACTATATTCTACCACATTCGATAAATTGTTTAGCGCTGTAATTTACAATTTCGTTGTTTATTTTGAAGTTTACGACATTGAACAAAACCTATTGGTTGGCAACCCTTGTTCGTATTTGAAAGCGCCTTTTTCTTCTTGATAAATGTTTACACATGTGCTTTGATTTAATTTTATAAATCCCAAATACATCATATTATTTTATACGGTGCTTTGCCCGTGTGATATTTTCGAACAGGTAATACTTATTAATTGCCACTTTCGACAAATTATTCTTAAAGAATACCAGGGGTCTTTTTCATAAAGCATGTATTGGTTAACATGTTCAACTAAGTGAACTCGAAAGTATAATTGTATCCATGTGTATTTTCTATTTAGTTTAGTTTCCTTATTTCTTTTAACATACTTTTGGGGTACCAACATTGTCAGCTGTCTTTAACAAACATGTTTCACTAACTTAAAGCTGAAAATTAAACTTAGTTTCTTGGTGAATGTCGTCCTTCAATTGACGTTTGAGCGAAAATGATGCAAATCAGGTTGCATGTGCCTTTGAAATCATCGTATATAAACATGTTTATCCGAGTACATTTAAATAAAAACCACTAAGTGGGTTGTCCTCTGTGTACTCCGGTTTCCAATACTAGCATTAGCTTTTCCATTTCCATTGAATCGTACTTACAAGAGCGTTAATTGTCAATTAACAAACTGGAAATGTTTAAATGAGAATAAACTAATTTGAAAATCAATATTTTGTAGGCACTTCTTCACTACTTTATCCTCGTATCATTCATGTGGATGCTTGTCGAGGGGATCTTGCAGTACCTGCGATTTGTCAAAGTTTTAGGGACGTACATTCCTAAATTCATGATCAAGTCGATGATACCGGCATGGGGTAAGAACTCTTTTTGCTTAATCAATTGTTTTCAATTGAATTATATAGGATAAAACTATGGAAACAAAGTAACAAGCCAAGTAGGCATAAAGATAAAATATAAACCCAGTTAAAAGACGCAAGGCAAGAACCAAAACGACACTAAACGAGAGACTATACATCACAAACAGACGCATCGAAATAGTTTTACCGATAAATATTTGGAATACCGATTTTGAACGGTTATCGAGGAACACGAGTCTACGAGCAAAGACAAATATAATTGAGTAGTATTAATCAGTTGTTGGAAGCAAACCAAACCAAAGTGAGCTCCCGTTTCACTGACAGTTCAAAAGTGATAATACCGACATTAAGTTATTTAAAATATATACTGTGCAAGCGATAGCATTATTTATTTTAAAATGGTTGAAATTTATGTTCTGATGTGTTTTTATTTCTTTTAGGAATACCCTTGATTCCGGTTATTATAGTCCTGGCTATCGATTACGATATGTACTATGGTGGAAAAGGATAGTAAGTTTGATTTAGCCTTTTCGATCAGAAATTGCATATTTTAACTGATTAGATCAAGTTTATTGCTTTCAATGTCTTCAAAAATGCTACAATTCCCTTTCACTTTTGTTAAAACTTGAACCAATTGATATTTTCAGTTGCTGGTTGTCAGGAGATCCACTGCTATATGCATTCATTATTCCGATAGCGGTTGTTATTCTTGCAAACCTCATCGTCTTTACGTTGGTCATGTGCAATTTGTTTCGACGAAAGAAGAATACCATGATATCAAACCAATCGGAACGCAAGATGGCATTCTTGCACTTTCAGGCTGCTGTCTCCATATTTGTGATTCTAGGTAGACCTGATAATGTGCGATTTAAGTTAGTCTAAAGAATATGAGTGTTTTCGGGTAACTTGTGTATCACCACCATTGAGCGTATGTTGGAATAAAAACAAAATAAATCGCTGCTTAACTACATATGAACTATTAACTGCAATATGTGCACTTACCTGTATCCTGTTTCGTTCAAAGACAAGCCGGCTATATTGATTGCTGTCGTTTTCGGCATTGGTTGTGTCTGGCTAGTTTAACGTCTAAAAACTAGTAAAAAATCGATTTGTAGCTGTATTGTTCCAATATGTTTATTTATGACTCGTCACGTTCCAGGCCTGACGTGGGTTTTCGGTTTCATGACTGTTGATGACACCAGGATTGTCTTCCACTATCTGTTTGCAATATTCAACGCCTTCCAAGGACTCTTCGTCTTCTTGTTCTTCACTTTCAGGGAAAAGCAGGTACATTTGTGTATTTCGGTATTAGGCAAGTGTGATTGTAACGGTTTCATATACATTTGCTTTTATTTAATGTTTGCCAAAGCTTCATATAGATGGTGCCATTTAATTTTAGATATGTATACATACATTCATATAAAGCTGAAAACGTCGGATAGCTCGAGGTTTTAGGTAGGGCCCGTCGTCCTCGAGTTATTGCATTTTTACTGAATATGTTATCAAGCGACTCAAATTATTTTGTCTCAAAGTTGAATATTATTCTACAGATTCGCAATGCCTGGAGGAAGCTGTGCTGTCCTAAATCCGTTTACAAGTCTGCGACAAGTTCAGAAGGATACAAAGGCAAATCCAACTCCGATACCAAAAGTACGGAGCTTTTGGGCCCAAGATCAAACAGTACAGGCTATTCCAATGGGGGGAGCCAGAGAAGTGACATTTAGACTTATGATCATATTTCGAGGGGTGTAAGCTGAAGCATACACTCTCCTTCTTATTGTTATGCTAGTAACACCTCTCCACTTTCACTCCTTGAATAAATCATCTATCACTGTACATAACGCACATTTCTTTAATTTGTAGCTCATCTAATTTTGGTTTTCACGAAAACATTTTATTTTTTGTCATATCTTTGTTGCCGTTGTTGGTGCGTTGTTGGTTTTGTTTAGACCAAAGGCCATTTAAGATATTTGGTTTGAAATGTATGTTGACTATAAGTTGTAACTTGTTAGAGATATTTTGGTACTTATTTTTGCTCTTAATTACAACCCGTTTAATATAAATTTTGTCCGATATGTTCATCATTTCAATGACAATGCGCAAAGATTTACATTGAGTTCTGCCTCTTGGTCAATGGAAAAAACGGTTGAGCGTTGCTGTTTGTTTCGGTACTCAAGTTTTCATCGGGGTCGTTTCTTGAAACTACGGCTAGACGTCAATGAAGACAATATAGTCCTACTTGCATACAATTAGTCCTTGCCAGATATACATTGTACTCAATATTATGCTCTGTACTTGTCAGAATTCAATGTAATTTTAAAAAGGGTTTCATACATACTAATTTGAGAAGAAGAAATTCTTTGTGTATATTAAAAGCTTCTTATCGCGTATTAAAGGAGGCCCATTCGGGTGCCAAAATGTCAGCAAACTCCTTTTTGCGCTGTCAAAGAAAAAATAGACTTTGATACAGCCTGATTCATATGTTTATTCTCCTTGTCAGACATTCCTTATGCTCGATTATATACCGTTCTTGTGTGGTATGTACTACATGTTAGCGGTTGAAACTGTTTTGTACATTTGAACTTCGATAAAAAAAATCTGTTGTTTTGTATACGAATGAAAAAATAGATTTTGTAGTTGACGTATTTGTAGATATTTGGTGCTAATACATTTTGTTTTGTTGTAAATGAAATTCGATATCGCGCTTATATTAATAACGGAAACAAAAACCATTTTTGAATATTGCTTATTTCACCATATACACTTATTGCAGATCTGGATCTACGTCTCTTGACATGACACAAATTATAAATCTGAAATTTGATTTAATTTTTTATTTAAATTTGTTGAGTTGGTTTTTAATTTGTTGTACATGTATAGTTTATAATGAATCAAACAAACGTAGAAGTATGCATTTCGTATTTGTATATATCATTGACCACGTTACTTTATGAGCCTAAATTGCACTTATTTTGGTAATAAAAAAGAATGCTTGTATATGACCTTGTGATTTACTTGTCACTCAACTTAAGTTTAAGACCTGTTTCCAATCCACGTATTTAATGGTGCACAATATAATGTTTATACTGATGGAAAAAAAATAAAAATTTAATGAATAATGTTTAACTTATCTAATCTCAGTGATCGAACCAAAAGAGAAACATACGATGTGTGTACAGATTAATTCAATATTAGCCTTTATGAACATTAGTAATAAGTCATTAGATAAGTGGTAAAAATTATGCCAAGTTAAAATAGCTCCTAAATATCACTGGCATTTGTTATCTGTACACAAATCAAAGGTTTTTAGGTGTTTTGATCATTAAAGTCAAATAAGGTAAACATGATAGTGCATTAAAAAGTGACACCAACCTAGTATATTGTGCGCCATTTAAATGTACACTTGAATTGACGTATTTCGTTCGGAGACGTGTTGCGCCTTTCAAAGAAGGGTAAGGCCAGGAACAACTCTTCTGATTTGTTGATAGGTGATGTCTCCTACCTGAAACGAATTTTAATGCAAGTAGCATGACGCTCTGGCACAATAATAGACCGTCTACGTCTTGTTCAATCTCACTTAAACCATAACGTGACGTTCACTTTATTTCATTACATTGATTGACATAGCATAACGGCGTGAGTCGAGCATTTGGGGTCTGATTTTTTATTTTTTAATGAGACTGCTTCTAGTCTACCTACGGATGAGTAACACAAACCAATTTTACCGCCGTTTACAACATTTTTGAATAAGTCTTCATCTTATATGTGGAGCACTTACACATTATTTTATGTTTTATGCAAGCAAGCAAGCATGTACTAAGGTCTGTACAATAAAACTTGTCATTTGATCTACAATGTAGACTTTCGAAACACTGTCAAACTATGTATTTATGGTGACCCCCATATTACAAGTTAAGGGGATAGTAGGTGACACCAAACAAAACGTATACAACACCCCGACAACCTGTTAATATTTATCAAGACGCCAACACTAATGGGAAATGTTTCATTTATTCATGACAATCGGAAAAAGACGTCATGTTTGGAACGATATAAAGATAAGAAACCAAGTATGGAAAAAATATGGAAACATATATGGTCACCATGTGACCACTCCTGACCAAATGGCGTTGCGTCATTCATGATGGAGGTGTGATAAATCTCGGTATCGTTTGAAAAGTCACCAATTGCTGATGAATATTATATGAACACAATGACCCTTCATTGTTTAAACGCTATTGCAGTTTGTATGACTGGGCGTCCAATGACCTATTAGTTGCACGTTTGCACTGCCGATAAAAGCTTGTAAGATTATTTAAGGTTTTCTTTTCGTACGCACCAAACCCTTTTAAGCGACATCAAGGGTCACCTGGCATCCAAAATTAACATACATGCAATTGTGCACCGAATACGTTAAGATTTAAATCAAAAGTCAACAAGGTCGCACAATGGTTAGTGCATTCGCTTTTCGGCTGGCGCCCCATGCTCGATTCGTGGCCTGAGCGCAAGTATATTTCGTCACCTAGCCGGACATGTCGGTTTCTTCTGTGTACTCCGGTTTACTGCAAAACGCAAGACCACACTTTCGCGTAGCATAGTGCCAACGAGACTTTTTAATTAAATGTTGTGGTATTTTAACAGTAATTGTTAAATAAATCAGATTAAAGTTTAAACTTTAAACTAACTAGCTGGTTTTGCGACAATCCCTTGAACGGAGCCGACAACAGCCGAAGGTTTCAATGGAATGCTGGTGCTATGTTGCTTTAGCGGCACTTGCTAAAGTGTAAATGGATATACTACTCAAATCACTTGTATCTGTTGTTTTAAAATGAATATCTGTTTTGCATTATTATTTTAAGTGGAGCCATTCAGTTTCCCTTAGTAAAATGAAACATAATTTGTGATATTGTAGGTAAAACAATGCAGTATGTTTTTGTTCGCTTTTCGAACTCTTACTCCCAAATAAAATGTGCCACAAATAGTACAATTATTTGAACATACCGAAAAAGATTAATATATATCGAAAACAATGGTTCTCATGAAGGATATTATTTTAAATTTGAACAAGGTGCAGAAAACACGGTATTTTTAACCTTATGAGGCGATAGTTGATAACAGTAAATCTTTAAGCACTCGCCAGTCATTTAATATTTGTGAACTTTCAGCTTTTAAATACACGGTTAAATCCTTCTTATCAGTAATTATTATTTTCCATAAATGATTTATTTAGTAAGTAGTTTAAGGTTCATCTCTCCAATTGTATGTTTGTTATATAATCTCAAATGATTCCAGCCACGGGGTTCACGGCGTCAAAACAGACGTCATTGTCCGAAGGATAGGTTTATTTGTTTGTTTTATCCATGTAGCTTTTATATTGCTCTTCATAATTAAGGGAGAATAAAATATACAGATATTTATTTAATGAATTTATAAAAAAAGATGCTTCAAAATGTATATTAAATATCGCTTGAAAGTATGATCAACTGCGATCGGATTTCCTCGGCAATTTTCGATCGAAAACAACCTCGGATGTACATGGACGGTTACAGTATCAGAAATATTTAGATTTATCTACGCTGCAAGTACATCCCGTAGTAATTAATTTCAATTTAACAGTCAAACGTTATGACTTTGTTCTTTACTTATCTTAATTATTTATTTAATAGTACACTTCACTGGCAATCAAATTAAACAAAGTAATAAAAAAACAAGTTAAAACGCTACAAATAACTCATAAAATAATATAATTCTATATTTTGTACTTTTATGTGTATCGGCATAACGTGATATGAGGTTGTTTTTGATGGCTTAAACGTTTTATAACAATACGTAATGAAAAATAACAGGTATAGGGGTTAGATTATTTGATACTGCGCAAAAACGAACACGGTGAGGTGCCCTTATTTTGATATCAGACGATTTGTAATGAAACATTGAATACATGTATTTAAAAAAATCAAAAATTAAACGAGCAGTTTTTTCAAGAATTAAAGAAAGGCGCACTTTTTTCAGTGAAACACGACGCCGTTTTTCCCGCTAAAATGACGATAAAGACGAAGTTTTAAAAATAACGTAAAACAAGAGAACGAAAAATATATGTGCGTGAACGTTTTCACAAGACACACTTGACGTTGAAATTTCATAGCTGTAAACGAGGAATTGATGAAAATATCGGTTATTGTAACTGGAACGTAAAAATATGAGAGACGTCTAAAAATTGACGTCAGTGGTATATTTTGAGGAGTCATAGTTTCAAAACTGTTCCGAATATTGAAAATGTAAAAACAGTTCCTAATCGGGCATATGCTCTTCTATTCGTATTCCAATTTTCAGACAGTAACTCAAAAAAAAAAAAATAGTCGCGTTCCACCTTAAGCTACGATATAATGCTTTGAATAATATTGCTTAACTTTATTGATTTTAACATGTTGAAATCATTGATAATTTATATATGTATATATGTATAATGCACTCTCGCATTTATCAACTATTGCCATGCCATGTGTTATGTTATTGTAAAAACGATGAACTGTATATGTTCAAGTTAACAATAAATGTTCTGATTTGTTTCGTTCTGTTCTGTTCTGTTCCGTTCTATATAAATATCATTTAACTTTCTGTATCTAATTATGAATAATTCGAATAGTAAACAGTCTTAAAACTATGGTTGATTATGTTTGCAATGCAGTTGAAAAAATCTATAAGAACTCCTAGTGGGTTCTACATTGTTTAAACTACAGAATAGTTCGACCTGCTTCAGCAACCGCCTGGAATATGTAGAGCAATATGTTAACTACGCTCTGATTCAAACATTCAAACACCTCTTTTTCCCTTAATAACATTCTATAACCTCATATCCTATAGAAAACAACAAAATCAATACCTTTCAATGGTATTATTTTGGGAGTAGCATTGAAGCGATTTGGGAAACCGATTAACACATACAGCATGCACTTGCAACATGAGCAAAGTATGTCTTATTAACAACATGCCTGACAAAAATGGAGCTTACAGACGTGGTTGACTGGCCGAGGAAAAACTGAGATAAAACCCTCCTTCTGGGGAAAACTCAGAAACCTCTGCCCGTTTGTTATCAGAATTATAGGATTTGTCTCGTACCACTAGATGTCGGGCCTCATCACCCATAAGCTCCTTAACAAATAGGAATAAATACATATCATTTATATGATTCATGTCACGTGCTATATCAAAATTATATACAGTTGTCAATTTCAACGCTATGTTTACAAGTGAGAACAAAAAGATAATTCATATGATGGAATTGCAAAATAACTCGTGCATATAAAACGCCACCTGGTGATTATTCCTTTACAAGGGAAAATAATTGTCTTCTTATTCGTTTCACTCAAACGCAGAAAATAATACTCTATTGCAAACTGTTAACATGAGTCTATATATAGAAACGCGTGTGACGTAATATTCACTTCATAACTGTATGGTAATTGCTAAGTTAGCAACTTGTTACCGCTTAGAATATAAAGACAAAACTCGTGCCACCTTTCTCTTTGTACTCTTTCACGATGTTTAACAATGTCGATAAAAGTATCATGAATATTAGTGAAAAATGTATTAAGTACATCAGTGATACAAATATTATGAACACTAGTTATAATTGTATATGAATATTACTGATAAGCTCATTGAGAACACTACATATTATACTGATTATATTTATTTCATCACCGGAATAATTCTTTTTTAGATTTCTAGGAAATTCTACTATTTTCTTTCATGCTTTACGATGAAATATGGGGTTTTAACAGTGAAATAACAATTTTCACTGCAAAATAAGGAGTGAAAATATCAATTTTCAGAACTACTTTTAAAATCCTTTGTTGTTACATGTACTTGCCTTGGTCAAAACAGAACACTGGACTTCAGTAAATTATGTAAAAAAATGTTTAAAAAAATAAAAAAAGATTTTATTAATTTAAATAAATATATAATTGGAAATTAACAACTTACCGTTTATTACCGGTTATCCCGTTTATCAAACATTTTACTGATCTTTGAAGCTGAATGTTCGAACATTTGCTTTCATTCCAAACAAATTACAGACAAAAACAACTGTTCGAACATAAATAAAATTTTATAGCATCGTTCAAATGTATTTTGAACTGTTAACCGTTGTAGTACGTAAAATGAGCTTTCTGGAGAATTCACACAGCAATTTACACATAGATCCGATATTTTTTACCCCACCCACATCTCAAAATGTGTCAAGAAACTAGCGTGGCATTTACTCTTCCGGAAAACAAACATTTTAAAGCGAAACAGACTGGTCTCTGACAGTAAGATGACTGAATATTAACTTACTTTAAAAACACGCGTCCAATGAGTATCCACATTTGTTTTGCTAACACATTTGACCTTCCAAATTTTCATTCTATAAATAGCGGCGTAGTAATTTGGTTAAAATAAAAAGTGTTTTCATTATTTTTTGGAACATAAGTGCACTAATAATACTTCATGTTTACTATTCATAAAGCTTTGCAATAAAAAAACGAGCGAATATTAAGCAATAAGAATGAATAGCAGAGAACTATTTCTCAGCAAACCGAAAGTAGAAAAGTTGACAGCTATAATTATGCATGAGGGGCGCCCCACGGGTAGCGGCGTAAAGCCCACCCTTTTCAAAAAAGGGGGTAATTCAGAAATAAATAAAAAAACAAATAAAACTCCGAAAATAAGCATAAAAGAAACAGAAAATTTGTTTATTTCAGTGTAAGATCGTATTTAATTTCACTCGTGATCATAAAAAAACTACATTTTCACTCGTGGCTTCGCCACTCGTGAAAATATGTTTTTCTATTACACTCGTGAAATAAAATACGATCTTACACTGAAATAAACAAATATCCTCTATATATTAGCTTTTAAAGGATGTAAGAACTTCAAACTTTTGATAATACTATAATTGTATGTCTAGCTATAAACGACATAGGGCAAAGTATTTTAGAGCTTCCAATGGTCGTTGTCGCATGATTTTGCAAACAATGGATATTTGGAAACATTGGTTGTGAAAACTATGCTTTAGGACTGACACAAATAACGTACACTTATCGCTGTAGAGAGGTACCTTTTAATCGCACGAAAATCTCGTAAGGTGACTGAAACAAACACAAAGACAAAGAAGGTCATTATCCTAGTCATCCTGTATTATATATACAGCTTTAACTGGGCCTAGTTTCCTTTACTTGGCTGGTCTAGCTACGTTTCCGATGGAGGTGATATTGCTTGTTCGGTGAGTTGTGAGTCAAAGAAATTCAACAGTGTTACATACACAATTTGTTAAATTACTTTATTTTGGATTCTGCCAGTGCTTCTGACTGTGTACTCTTATGACACCATAAGCTAAAACGGTATATATTTATTTGGTCGTTCAGTCTTTCGTTTGTTCGTTCGGTCGCTCATCAGCCAGTCCGCCCGCCCGTTCGTTCATTCGTTCGTTCAATCATTCATTTATTCATACATTAAATATTTCATTCATTCATTCATTCATTCATTCATTCATTCGTTCGTTCGTTCGTTCGTTCGTTCGTTCGTTCGTTCGTTCGTTCGTTCGTTCGTTCGTTCGTTCGTTCGTTCGTTCGTTCGTTCGTTCGTTCGTTCGTTCGTTCGTTCGTACGTTCGTTCGTTCGTTCGTTCGTTCGTTCGTTCGTTCGTTTGATCGTTCGTTCGTTCGTTAATTCGTTTGTTCGTTAGATCATTCATTCAGTCATTCATTTATTCATTCATTGATTCATTCATTGATTCATTCATTGATTCATTCATTGATTCATTGATTCATTCATTCACTGACTCACTTACTCACGCACTCACTGACTCACTGACTCACTCACTCACGGACTCGCTCGCTCGCTCGCTCGCTCGCTCACTCACTCACTCACTCACTCACTCACTCACTCACTCACTCACTCACTCACTCACTCACTCACTCACTCACTCACTCACTCACTCACTCACTCACTCACTCACTCACTCACTCACTCACTCACTCACTCACTCACTCACTCACTCACTCACTCACTCACTCACTCACTCACTCACTCACTCACTCACTCACTCACTCACTCACTCACTCACTCACTCACTCACTCACTCACTCACTCACTCACTCACTCACTCACTCACTCACTCACTCACTCACTCACTCACTCACTCACTCACTCACTCACTCACTCACTCACTCACTCACTCACTCACTCACTCACTCACTCACTCACTCACTCACTCACTCACTCACTCACTCACTCACTCACTCACTCACTCACTCACTCACTCACTCACTCACTCACTCACTCACTCACTCACTCACTCACTCACTCACTCACTCACTCACTCACTCACTCACTCACTCACTCACTCACTCACTCACTCACTCACTCACTCACTCACTCACTCACTCACTGATTGATTGATTGATTGATTGATTATTGATTGATTGATTGATTGATTGATTGATTGATTGATTGATTGATTGATTGATTGATTGATTGATTGATTGATTGATTGATTCATTCATTCATTCATTCATTCATTCATTCATTCATTCATTCATTCATTCAATGATTAATGGCGGTGTACTTTATTGGAAACGTTACTTCAGTGTAAATTATTTATGGCGGTCGACTACATTGGAAACGTCAGTGTAGATAATTTTTGACGGTGTGCTATTATTGGAAACTTAAGTTTGAATGATTTTTGGTGATGGACTATATTTGAAACCTGCAACATTTATCCAGACGCCAACACTAATTTGAAATGTTTCATTTACTCAAGACAATCGAAAAAAGACGCTATGTTTGTTATAATATAACGATTATAAACCCAATATGGAATAAAATATGGAAACATATAGCGTCACCAGGTGACCACTCCTGGACAAATGGCGTTGCGTCATTAATGATGGAGGTGTGATCTCGGTATCGTTTGAAAAGTCAACAGTGGCTGATGACTTATATATGAACTTCGTGATCCAACAATGTTATACCGTTATTGCAGTTTGTATGACTGAGCGTGTAATGACATATTCTTTACACGTTTGCACTGCCGATAAAAGCTTGTAATTTTATTTAAGTTTTTTTCTCTACGTACCAAACCCTTCTAAGCGACATCAAAATAATCTAGGGGTTACCTAACATCCAAATTTTACATAAATATGCATCATATACCTAAAGATATAAATCAAAAGTACACAATATCGCTTAGCGCATTCTCTTTCCATGAAAGCTACAGGATGTTATAGGATAACATTTCAGTAATACTTTCTTACTTATCCTGTTAATAGAACGACCCGACTGTAACCGGAAACTTTTTTTTCAAATTACTTCACAATAACGCGGGAAAGAATCAACAACTTGAAATCGCTTTTAAACGTAAAATTTGGACACTTTTTGCAACAATACGTTTAAAATACAATAACTTAACACCTGAAGTTGATTTATATTTATGGGACCTGCTAACGCAATACAAACAATATCAAGATCAATAGTTTTCATATATATTGTCATGCGATGAATTGCGATCCGAACATATCTGAAGATGTTGCGTTCATCGATTGATAAACGGAATTGCCGAAAGGCATTTAAAGAATGGAAGTTGAGGTGTGAATATGTGGGACTGAACTAGACTAGAACGGTCTATTATTGTGCAAGTGTCATGCTACGTGCATTGAATTCATTTCAGGGAAGGGACATCGCCTATCAACATTTTGTATAAAATGGGAAGAGTTGTACCTGGCCTTACTCTTCTTTGAAAGGCGCAATACGTTTCCAAACTAAAAACGTCTATTAATGTGTACATATGAATGGCGCACATTATAGGTGGTGCCAATTCTAATGCATTATTATGCTTGGACTTTAATGATTGATACACCAACAAGTTTATGGTTCGTGTTTATAGATGGGTGCATATTCTAATGCATTATTAAGCTTGGAATTTAATAATTAAAACACCGACAAGTCTATGGTTCGTGTTTATAAATTGGTGCCAACTCTTATGCAGTATTTTGCTTGGACATTAATGATTGAAACACCAACAAGTCTATAGTTCGTGTTTATAGGTTGGTGCCAACTCAAATGCACTATTATGCTTGGACTTTTATGATTGAAACACCAACAAGTCAACGGTTCGTGTAGAGATAGAAAATGACAGTGATATTTTGAAGTTTTTTTTTAACTTTAAAAACCTTTGACCAATTATCTAATAATTGATCTATTTTGTTTATAAAAGATGATATCTATTAAATCTATACACACATCGTATGTTTTTCTTTTGTTTTGATCACTAAAGTTAAACAAGATAAACATCATAATTCATTAAAAGTTAAAAAAAAATGTCCATCACTTTATTTATATTAAAATATCATATTGTGCACCATTTAATATGTGGATTGTAAAATGTTCTTATACTTTGCCTGAGAGACAAGTAGACAAGAAGGTCATAAACAAGCATTCCTTTTTATTACCAAAATAAGTGCATTTAAGGTTCATAAAGTTACGTGGTCAATAATATTAACATATACATGTACAAAAAACTAAATATCAACTCCAAAAACTGATATTAAAAAATAAAATTAAATTTGTGACTAACAATTTGTGTTATGGCAGCAAACGTAGATCCGGGACTGCAATAAGTGTATATGATGTAATAAACAATATACAAAAATAGATTTCATTCCAATTTTCTATATAAGCAAAGTTGAAATGTACAAAACAGTTCCAACCGCAAACATATAGTATAGACCACACAGTGCAGTATACAATCGAGTATAAGGAATGTCTGACAATGAGAATACACATGCATATCAGTATTTATGCAAAAAGCTACAGAAACAAGCTCAGTAGCAAACAGTTTAAACATAAACCCGGTTTAGTGGCACTGGGCAAACGCCAAGCTGTATCAACTTCTTTTTGACTATTTGACAGCGGCAAAAAGGAATTCCCTAACATTTTGAACCCGGATGGGCCTTCTTTAATACGAGATTAGAAGCTTGTAATAAACACAAAGAATTTCTTCTTCTCAAATTAGTATGTATAAAACCCCTTTTAAATTTACCCGGAACACCCGACAGGTACAGGGCAACATAATGAGTACAATGGAATTATGGCAAAGACTTATTGCATGCAATTCAGCTTATATCTCAGTCTTTATTGACGTTATGCCATAGTTTCAAGATTCGACCACAATGAAAATAAAACAAGCATCGAAACAAACAGCAACGCTCACCTGATTTTCCAATTGACCAAGAGGCAGAACTCAATATAAATCTTTGCGCATTGTCATTGGAAACATGAACTCATCGGACAAATATGTTAAAGGGTTGTAATTTATAGCTAGAATAAGTTTTAACATATAGTCAAGTTACATTTCAAAGAAATATTTTAAATGGCTCCAACGTATATTGCAAATGCACCAATAACGACAACAAAGATATGACAAAAAATAAAATGTTTTCGTGAAAACCAAAACCAGATGAGCTACAAATTCAAGAAATGTGCGTTATGTACAGTGATAGATGATTTATTCCAGGGGTGAATGTGGAGAGTTTTTTTAGCATTACACTAAGGAGGAGAGTGAACGCTTCAGCTTCTACCCATGAAATATGATCATAAGTCTAAATGTCACTTCTCTGGCGCCCCCCATTGGAGTAGCCTGTACTGTTTGAGCTTGGGCCCAAAGGCTCCGTACTTTTGGTGTCGGAGTTGGCACTCTTGCCTTTGTATCCTTCTGAACTTGTCGCAGACTTGTAAACGGATTTAGGACAGCATAACTTTCTCCAGGCATTACGAATCTGTAGAATAATATTCAACATTTAAAGAAAATAATTTGAGTTGCTTTATAAACTGCAATAACTCGAGGACGAGGGGCCCGACCTAAAACCTCGAGCTATCCGATGTTTTGAGCTTTATATGAATGTATGTATACATATCTGAACTACAACGGAACCATATATGTGAAGCTTTGGCAAACATTAAAATAAATCAATTGCATATGAAACCGTTTAAATCACTGTTGCCTAATACTGAAATACCCAAATGTACCTGCTTTTCCCTGAGAGTAAAGAACAAGAAGACGAAGAGTCCTTGGAAGGCGTTGAACAGCGCAAACAGATAGTGGAAGACAATCCTGGTGTCATCAACAGTCATGAAACCGAACACCCACGTCAGACCTGGAACGTGACGAGTCATATAACATATAGAAACATGTTGGAACAATGCAGCAATGAAGCGAATTATCACACAGCTTTGTTTCACCTCATTCGAACAAGTTTGTAACTTGATAAATATCAAAACCGTTTATAATATGCTCTCCGCGGCGCCTACGGTGAAATATAACTTTTCTTACTCACTTGCTGAAATATATTACGCTGTTACAATAAAAACATCAGTAATCCTCTCCATATATGAGTTTTGGTTTAAATACGACATATATCTGAAACCATGTATACCAAGTTCCTTTTGAATAGTTTGAACAGTTTTTTGCTATGGCCAATGTTAGGATGTCCACGCCGTAGCAATGGTGATAACATGGCTATTACAATAATTTGAAAGACAGTCCCTAAGTAGCTAACAACATTCTTAACTGATAAAGGAATTTAATTGCTTCAGAATTTGATATATCTTGGTTTTATAATATTAAAAAGATAATAATCGCAAGACGTCATTTTTTTTCTTCGTCTATCAAAAGGTTAAATAGGCACATGTTTTAGTTATATGACATATGGTGCCATGTGCTAAGTGTCATAGTTATCAAAAGCTCGGAGTTGCATCTACATATTTCTGTTACGATTTTGTAGTTATTGAAAATGCTAGTTTTATAGACATCAAACTAGTCAGGCACAACCAATGCCGAAAACGACAGAAATCAATACAGCCGGCTTATCTTTGAACGACATAGAGAACAGGTAAGTGCAAATAATGCAATAGTACATATGTAGTTAAGCAGCGATTTTGTTTTCTTTTTATTCCGACATACGTTCAATATTGGTGAAAAAACAAGTTACCCGAAAACACTCGTATTCTTTAGTCTAACTACAATCGCAAACTATAAGGTCTACCTAGAATGACAAATATGGAGACAGCAGCCTGAAAGTGCAAGAATGCCATCTTGCGTTCCGATTGGTTTGATATCATGGTATTCTTCTTTCGTCGAAACAAATTACACATGACCAACGTAAAGACGATGAGGTTTGCAAGAATAACGACCGCTATTGGAATAATAAATGCATACAGCAGTGGATCTCCTGACAACCAGCAACTGAAAATATCAATTGGTTCAAGTTTTAATAAAAGTGAAAGCGAGTTGTTGCATTTTTGAAGACATTTAAAGCTATAAATTGGATCTAGATATTAATAATATGCAGTTTCTGATAGATAAGTTTCATTTAAACTTACTATCCTTTTCCACCGTAGTACATATCATAATCGATAGCCAAAACTATAATAACAGGAATCAAGGGTATTCCTGAAAGAAAGAAAAAGCACATAAGAACATAAATTTCAACAACTTTAAAATAAATGAAACTGTCTCCTGCATTGCGTTAATGTGGCCGTGAGTCATCGTTAGCTGTTCTTGTTTAACCCTTTGTAAACCTGTTAATCGATTATATTTATCAAACACTTCTGGCTACATCACACACTAATCGAAAATTTACAGGGCTTATCATTTATTTATTCTGTGTTGTATTTGTTATGTTATGTAAATATATAGTGCGTTTTCATCGTTGTATTTACTGCGCAATATGGATATTGTGTATATTTATTTTGAATGCCACCATGTCAAAAGTCCTAGACACACTTTCGTTTACGACCAGTGGCTAGGTCTGCCCCTATATGGTTAGATATGTTAATAGACTTGCACATTTAATGTATAAACATATGCAAACAATATGTATTTATAAATCATTTATCTGTTATAATTCTAAGCATGCAAGCATCATAATATCTTGTTCCATTACGTAAAGTTCTTTTAATGGTTTTGTGATCAACTCAAGTCTGACTTATTCTATAATAATACAATTGTATACAGTTATTGCAATGTTAGATAACTTTTTATAACAAGTATTATTATTTTCTTTAGAGTATTGTTTAAACAATCATTGCGTGCCTTCTCCTTATCATGTATGTGTATGCACCATTGCAAATATTTGTAAATATTGTTTATCCTCATGGGACATATGGCTTAATGGATGTGAAATAAATCTTTTTCTTTATATTTCATCTTCAGAGGTTCAAAATAACTAAATGTCGATATTGTGGGCATGGAACTGTCAGTGAAACGGTTTGGTTTGAATTGAAACTACCAACTGATAAATACTACTCAATTATATCCATAATGACCGTTCCAAAGCGGTATTCCAAATATTTATCAGTAAAGCCATTTCGATGCGTCTGTTTGTGATGAATGGTCTCTCCTTTAGTGTCGTTTTGGTTCTTGCCTTGCGTCTTTTAACTGGGTTTATATTTTATCCTTATGCCTACTTGGCTTGTTACTTTGTTTCCATAGTTTTATAATATATACTACAATTGAAAACAATTGATACAAAAAAGAGTTCTTACCCCATGCCGGTATCATCGACTTGATCATGAATTTAGGAATGTATGTTCCTAATACTTTGACAAATCGCAGGTACTGCAAGATCCCCTCGACAAGCATCCACATGAATGATACGATGATAAAGTAATGAAGAAGTGCCTACAAAATATTGATTTTCGAATTAGTATATTCCTGTTTTAAACATTTCAAGTTTGTTGCAGTTTGTTAAGGTTGTAATTAAAGTTAATGGACAATTATTGCACTTGTAAGCACGATTCAACGCAAATGGTTGAGCTAATGCTAGTATTGGAAACCGGAGTACACAGAGGAAAAACCCACTAAATGATTTTTATTTTAATGTACTCGAATAAACATGTTTCTTAAGGCACCTGCAATCTGATTTGCATTACTTTCGATGGTCTTTCTCGCCCAAACACCAGTTCAAGGATGACATCCACCAAGCAACTAAGATATTTTTCACTTGGTGAAACATTTTCGTTAAAGACAAAGTTTTGACAATGTTGGTACTCCAAAAGTATGTTAAAAGAAATCAGGAAACTAAACTAAATAGAAAATACACATGGATGCAATTGTACTTTTGAGTTCACTAAGTTGAACATGTTATCCAATGTATGTTTTATGAACAAGACTCATGGTGTTCTTTACGAATAATTTGTGGAAAGTGTCAATTTATAAGAATAACCTATTTGAAAACATCACACTATCAAATCACTGTATAGAATAAAATGACGCTTTTGGGTTTAATGAAATTATATCATAATACATGTGTAAAAGTTGATCAAGAAGAAAAGGGCGCTATCAAATACGAACACGTGTTGCCATCCAGTAGGTTTCTAATGAATGTCTAAAACTTCAAAATAAACAAAACACATGTAAATTACAGCGCTAAACTATTGATCAAATGTGGTAAAATATAGAAGTAAAACTTTCTTTTTAATTAAGACAACATCAAACACGATAACGGGTTGCAAATCAAGACTTATATGTTATAATTCAACGTCTTCGAATTCATAGAAAACGCCAACGGCGCAATCTAAACGTATTTAAAAAGAGTAAAAATTTGCAACAACAAAGGAGCAGATTAAAAAAGTTAAACGAAATATTGGATGCAAATGGCGTAAATTTCATGCAAATTTTTGAAGCTGAAAAATCGAACAGTCAATATACAAACTTCTAAAATACTGATACCATAGCGTTCACTTGAATATATTGGTCTGGTAGTAAGGTTTCTATATCATGTAATGTATAGGGCTAGAAACGGGGCTCGGACCCACAGAGCAGCAATGTCTGTGTGGTTTTCAAAGATGACACCAGTAATGGTCTAGATTCTACCAAGGCAATCGACTCTACATTTAAGCATTTGTGTCTTCACAGTCGCGTTAAAACATATGAATATACTTACCTAAACGGAAGGTAAAATCTTTTATACTTACAGCCACAGCGATGCATCCACCACGCGACTCTGTCCGCTCCACACCAACAAGGAACAATATTGCGGA
Source organism: Mya arenaria (assembly GCF_026914265.1). Taxonomy (NCBI): domain Eukaryota; kingdom Metazoa; phylum Mollusca; class Bivalvia; order Myida; family Myidae; genus Mya; species Mya arenaria. The sequence goes on from NC_069128.1 coordinate 30,240,685, forward strand.
GCACAGCATTGACACACTCAAGTTAATCAAGACCTGTTGACCACGACCATTGCGCAAGTGCCTGTGAACATAGTTAAGAACGTCCAGGTGTTTTTAAAGAACATTATGGACGGACTCAAGTTCATTAGCAACTACTGACCACGACAAATGCGCACCTGCTAAAGCGTAGAGTGTGTTTTAACAAAATATTGCGGATCAAATCAGGGGCAAAACAATTGCTGACTGCGACAAACATTGCATACGTTTTTTATGAATAAGATTAGACATTTCAACTGCTGACTGCGACAATTGCCAATTGCGTACGTTGCGTTTTAATGAATAAGATTGTGGAGCACAACAGGGACATGACAATTGCTGACCGTGACAACGTCGGCAGTACATACGAAATATGATTTTAAAGCACATCATGGTACAGCGGACGGTGTTTGAAATGAACAAGGCTGCATATCACAACATCTTTCAACAACTGCTGATTGCAACTGTTCAAGTTGAATTTTATAAAAGGGACATTATTGTCGAACTTCATAATGGCATACAATAGGGCGCATTAAGTGGATCAGCACATTTGTGAGGAGGTCGTCAATTGTTATTATCAACTTATTGTTATGTCAGTAAACAGTACTTTTAAAAGGATTATTTTATCTATTTCTGACGATTTTTGTGCTCGAGAAATAAACAAAATTGATACACAATTTATATCATTTTATTTTCAATTCATGAAATGATTAAGTCGACTTACTTGAAAACAATGAACGTAAGGATGGTAAGCCCGAGGCCTATTATTGATATGCTGAGTCCAACTTTTGTGATAATTCCTAATGCAAGTTTGTCAGCCTCAGAAATTCCACTACCACCTTTAAGATCCTGAAAGGAAAATAAAGGTAACATGCAAGTCCCAGCTTCGTGCGGTCAAGATTCGAACTGGTTCCATTCTGATACAATTTCCACTCGTACATTGCCACAGAAAGAAATGGATATAATGAACCAATCAAACTACAGGGATTGGTTTAGGGCACCTTTTTGATCATGTACTGAGCCAGAGTATGAGACGCATGGCCCTTATCCTTTACTATTTAAAGGTGCACTCATACGCAGTACCACAATTTAAACAATTATTATAATTTACCGAAAATGATAACTAAATATCAAAAACAATAGTTCTTATTTATATTTCTACCCTAATAGACGATCGTTGATCACTGTAAGTATTTTAAGACCTATCATTAATTTAATATGTGTGCCTTTTCAGCTATTAAATAAACGGTAACAATATTTGTTTATCATTTAAAAATTATGTTGATGATATTGATATTGAGGAAATATATTATGTAAAATGAAAGCATGTACTAAAACTCAGTTGACTTACAATTAACACCGCAAAGTTTGTGAGATGGTTACACTTGCAGATGACAATATTGTCGACTGATGACGTCATAGTACACCCTTCAGTTTTCCAACCGCCTGCATCCTCGTTTGCAGAATAATCCCAGTAGGAGCAAACAAGGTGACTGTGGTCCTAAAGATAGAAGGTCATGCTTACTGGCTTTAATTATTAGAAATATATTCCTTTTTACATGCAAATTTGTCTTTTAAAGACTGTTATCATGTATTAAAGCAAATATTATCTTTAAAAGCCAATTCTGGTTCCATCATTTTTTATGAAAAATATCATTTCTAACCATTGGATATGTTTCTGTTAAAGGGTTTTACATGAAAGGGACAAGACTGTAAGATGATCCAAACATCAGACAAGAACACCATTTCCTCAAACCCAGCCTAGATTTGTCAATACGGGCTACTAGAAGCCCGATAAAACATCATTTGACACGATTAAAGGAATAAACGCAACACTCATGTTGCTGTCTCAGAGTGTTGTCGTTTGAAAATAGCAAATAATGGTCCCCCACTTTCAATCATATCTGTTTTCGAGTACATATAAATATGCTGTCGCTATTTTTAAACTTATTTGGATTTACATAGTAGACAAGACCAGTAAATTTCTAAAAAGGAAAAATGCATAAAAGCTGCGAAAGATACGCGTGTTGTAGGCGAGCTGAAACATCAGTATTTAAGATTAATCGCGTTGTACACAATGATGCTAATTGTATGTAAATTAGGACAAGTATCTTTTTTTCTTGCAATTGTATCATGTGTCTTGTCCCTTTTATATAAAGAGGTAAAACAAACCTCAAAAACATGAAACACCGACGTTACAGAATCATCCCCCAACTGTACAATGTTTCTGCCATTCTTTGTTAATCTGACTGCAGCAACTTTACTGTTGATTTTGAATCGATTTCCAGCAGTTGAAAATATGTCGGTCTTTGCATAAATGTGAAAGGTGAGTCTCGACGAACTTCCTGGAAAAAAACGGAAAAAAAAACATAATAACACAAATATGTATAAACAATATTTTCCCAATACAATTTCATAGAATCGAATCCTGTTTATGTTATTGCCTTTAACAATACTGTGGAACCTACAAGGATTAGCTCTAAAGCACAAAAATTTTCTATGTTATTTTTAAATACCAAATCTTAAAGAAAGATTTGTAAGACTAATGAAGTACCTATTTCTATATTTCTACCCTGAAATGGAAATACAAATATGTTATATGATACTTTTACGTAGAACAACTATTTACCTTTGACCAAATTTTCATCAAGGTAAATAGCTGCATCAACAGTCGGAACATCAACATCATCCGGATTTTTTATAGATGAAAGAGAGTCTTGTTCTATCATCTTAGCAGTCGTATTACTAAGATTTATTCCAATTACAAGGTCACCAAATCCATCTTGAACCCATATTTCGCTCGCAATAAAGTCTCGAATAAACTGCAAGGAGTCGCTGGTGGATAGTTGAACTTGATTCGTTAGGTCATCAACTGATAGAATAATCCTGAAAGAGGATAGGAACTTAAAATATTATATCTGTACCTTTATGAGATTTATTTCAATTACATTATCACCTAATCCATCTTGAACTTCTATCTCGCTCGTAATGAAGTCTCGAGTGAATTGCAAGGAGTCGTTGATGTCATGTTGGACCTGACCACATACAAATACCTTTCTCTTTCTCTTAGATGTGTGCAGTAAGGTGCATATTTCCGTATTTTATCCGTTTTTGGTATGGTTTCGTATGGTATATTGTTTTGTATTGTTTGTGTTTTTGTTGTCTTGTCGTGTTTAGTGTCGTGCTACCTGGTTATTGTCCTATATGCGTTACTGCCCGTCAATGTCCGAGTGCGTCAGAGCGTACAAACTGGTTATGTGTGTTGATCTATATTTTTGAGAGTAATTGATTGGTTGATAATACCCTATTCTCATTTTCCCGCTTCATTGAACACCTCGTTCTCAAATAAACAATCGTCTCCACACACCCACAACATATGTATATAACAAAATCTATATAATTTTATTTTCATTTATAAATACATTCACCTCGTACCTGTTCGCAGCGTTTGAAATCTTCTGGGCGCGGTCTATTGATTCAGGGCTGGTCCGAAGTATGTTGTTAGTAATACTAAAAACATAGTCCATCACCTGTCATATTCAAACCAGTATTAGTCCAAAAACAAATAGGGAAATTATTCCATATTTTTTATATGAATGAGTTTCATTTGCGTCTAGATTTTTGTATTAACCAAACAGCTGTTATGTATATATATTATATTTTTCGGTAAGGCTATTTTAAATAAAAACGAAATGTATACGGGTTCACACGTAAAATATGATCTTCACATGCATTCACAATCGGAATACGTCGGTCATTTTTCATCGAAAACAACCTCGGATGTTAAGCCTCATTGCCGGTACAACAGTAGAAATAGTTCGTAAAGTTTGAAATGATGGTATAAATTAATTGTAGTGTTCAAATGTGTGTTTTGCATATCTTAGTTTAAAGTGATTGCTAGTGAAGTATTTTATTGCATAAATAAGTAAAATTCCCAAGATCAACAGCGATTCCATTGTACATGCGTTTCTGTTTGTCTTTATGTTAAGTACATAAACGCTGATGAATGCAATATGTTTAAATCGACAGCGATTTTAAAATACCTCCAATTAGGGAAACTCTCAAAAACTTGGAATAAAAAAAGTTAATAAAAACAAAGTCTTACCTCCTCAGTATTTCCAAAATCAAAGTCCAGGTAATGGTAGAGAATATCAGCAGCGTATATGACATCTGCTTCCGTTAAGTTAAAAGCTGGGTCTGTCAAATTCACGGTAATATCCAAAATTTCCTTGAAGTTTTGTATATCAAATGTTGTCTGAAAAGCATTCAATTTATAGGTTTTTTTTAAGTAAATATCATCGTTTCAATGTATAACATTTGTAGGAGTTTTTAGTAAATGTTACTTTCTTTATGCAAACAATTTGACGAATTTTAAAATAAATTTTATCGCATCAATGTATACAATTTGAAGGAGATTGGAGTAAATATCATTGTCTTAATAAAGATAGGATTTTGAAGAAAATGTCATGACTTAATGCATGAAATATTTTGAAGTAAACATCATGTTTCAATGCATTCAAATTATCAGATTTTTAAACAATTAAGAAACAATAAACCGTTAAGCCAATTATACACAAAATTCTACACTGTAGACGAAAAAGGGGCGAACATCATTTCAGCCAGTAAGGGTTGATGAAAGGTTGTGATGGTTATCAGGTGTTGTTAACTAGTTGAAAAATCTCATTGTAGGGCACTATAAACCTAGGAGTGATTTTGAGATATTCGATGCTAGTGGACTGGTTAAACACTAGTACAAACATAACGTCACTGTAGAGCATTTTATGCCTCAGATATATTTTAAGATATTGGAGCTAACGGACTGGTAAAACACTTGTACTAAAATAACGTCACTGTCGAGCAATTTATATCTCAGAGAGATTTCAAGGAATTTGCGCTAGATAAACATTTAAACACATAAACAAAAATAACGTCGATGTAGGGCACTGTTTTCCTGAGACATATTTTTAAGCCCTTCCACATCTAGCGACCGGGCATATGTACAAATAACGTCGCAAAAGTGCAATTAATACCTAAGGTATTATGTGAGGTATTCTATGCTACTGGATTGGTGACACGATGTATAAAACAGTTACAGTGTTTGACATTTCATACCTCAGACATATTTTTAAGCTCTACAGTGCTATTGGACTGGTTATAAGCAGGAACAACTCCGCAACCATGGGCCAGTCTAATATTTTGCCACCTCGCTCCATCGTCATAATTCCCTCCACAATCGGCAGTAGCTAAGGCTTTGTTTTCTGAAAGAAAAAGAAGAACAGTTAGAAAAGCACAGACACCAGGTTGAAGAACGAAGGAGACTAAAATAAAGTTCTAGTTTTAAGTTTGGGTATGAAGAAGGAAATTTTATATCATTTCTTAAAATGTATTGTGTGAACATTCTTATACCTTAATAACATAGTAATTTTCTGAGGGCAACAATTTTTACTGTTACCCCCACTTTAATCCCACCGCACTGTTACCAACTGACGTCATAGCACGAATACGATTCCGGGTTTTTCTTTTACCGTTTTGTCCTAAGCCTCGATCGACAGTGTTGGCTCAAGACCAAAGTTATCTGCCCCCCCGTAGACCAGTGTTGGTTCACGACCACAGTTATCTGTCCCCGTATACCAGTGTTGTCTCATGACCACAGTTATCTGCGCCCTGTAGACCAGTGTTGGGTCACGACCACAGTTATCTGCACCCGTGGACCAGTGTTGGCTCAAGACCACAGTTATCTGCCCCCGTGGACCAGTGTTGGCTCAAGACCACAGTTATCTGCCCCCCGTAGACCACTGTCACTGTTGTCTCAAGACTATAGTTATCTGCCCCCCGTAGATCACTGTCACTGTTGTCTCAAGACTATAGTTATCTGCCCCTCGTAGACCACTGTCACTGTTGTCTCAAGACTATAGTTATCTGCCCCCCGTGGATCACTGTCACTGTTGTCTCAAGACTATAGTTATCTGCCCCCCGTAGATCACTGTCACTGTTGTCACAAGACTATAGTTATCTGCCCCTCGTAGATCACTGTCACTGTTGTCTCAAGACTATAGTTATCTGCCCCCCGTGGATCACTGTCACTGTTGTCTCAAGACTATAGTTATCTGCCCCCGTGGATCACTGTCACTGTTGTCTCAAGACTATAGTTATTTGCCCCCCGTGGATCACTGTCACTGTTGTCTCAAGACCACAGTTATCTGCCCCCGTGGACCAGTGTTCGCTCAAGACCACAGTTTTTTACCCCCCGTGGACCAGTGTTGGCTCAAGACCACAGTTTTTTACCCCCCGTGGACCAGTGTTGGCTCAAGACCACAGTTTTTTACCCCCCGTGGACCAATGTTGGCTCAAGACCACAGTTATCTGCCCCCCGTAAACCACTGTCACTGTTGTCTCAAGACCACAGATATCTGCCCCCCGTAGACCACTGTCACTGTTGTCTCAAGACTATAGTTATCTGCCCCCCGTGGATCACTATCACTGTTGTCTCAAGACTATAGTTATCTGCCCCCCGTGGACCAGTGTTGGCTCAAGACCACAGTTATCTGCCCCCGTGGACCAGTGTTGACTCAAGACCACAGTTATCTGCCCCCCGTAGACCACTGTCACTGTTGTCTCAAGACTATAGTTATCTGCCCCCCGTGGATCACTGTCACTGTTGTCTCAAGACTATAGTTATCTGCCCCCCGTAGACCACTGTCACTGTTGTCTCAAGACTATAGTTATCTGCCCCCCGTGGATCACTGTCACTGTTGTCTCAAGACTATAGTTATCTGCCCCCCGTAGATCACTGTCACTGTTGTCTCAAGACTATAGTTATCTGCCCCCCGTGGATAACTCTCACTGTTGTCTCAAGACCACAGTTATCTGCCCCCCGTGGATCACTCTCACTGTTGTCTCAAGACCACAGTTATCTGCCCCCCGTGGATCACTCTCACTGTTGTCTCAAGACCACAGTTATCTGCCCCCCGTGGATCACTGTCACTGTTGTCTCAAGACTATAATTATCTGCCCCCCGTGGATCACTGTCACTGTTGTCTCAAGACTATAGTTATCTGCCCCCCGTGGATCACTGTCATTGTTGTCTCAAGACTATAGTTATCTGACCCCCGTGGATCACAGTCACTGTTGTCTCAAGACTATAGTTAACTGCCCCCCGTGGATCACTGTCACTGTTGTCTCAACACTATAGTTATCTGCCCCCCGTAGATCACTGTCACTGTTGTCTCAAGACTATAGTTATCCGCCCACCGTAGATCACTGTCACTGTTGTCTCAAGACTATAGTTATCTGCCCCCCGTGGATCACTGTCACTGTTGTCTCAAGACTATAGTTATCTGCCCCACGTGGATCACTGTCACTGTTGGCTCAAGACTATAGTTATCTGCCCCCCGTAGACCACTGTCACTGTTGTCTCAAGACTATAGTTATCTGCCCCCCGTAGACCACTGTCACTGTTGTCTCAAGACTATAGTCATCTGCCCCCCGTAGATCACTGTCACTGTTGTCTCAAGACTATAGTCATCTGCCCCCCGTAGACCACTATCACTGTTGTCTCAAGACCACAGTTATCTGCCCCCCGTAGATCACTGTCACTGTTGTCTCAAGACTATAGTTATCTGCCCCCCGTAGACCACTGTCACTGTTGTCTCAAGACTATAGTTATCTGCCCCCCGTAGACCACTGTCACTGTTGTCTCAAGACTATAGTTATCTGCCCCCCGTAGATCACTGTCACTGTTGTCTCAAGACTATAGTCATCTGCCCCCCGTAGACCACTATCACTGTTGTCTCAAGACCACAGTTATCTGCCCCCCGTAGATCACTGTCACTGTTGTCTCAAGACTACAGTTATCTGCCCCCCGTGGATCACAGTCACTGTTGTCTCAAGACTATAGTTATCTGCCCCCCGTAGATCACTGTCACTGTTGTCTCAAGACCACAGTTATCTGCCCCCCGTAGATCACTGTCACTGTTGTCTCAAGACTATAGTTATCTGCCCCCCGTAGATCACTGTCACTGTTGTCTCAAGACTATAGTTATCTGCCCCCCGTAGACCACTGTCACTGTTGTCTCAAGACTATAGTTATCTGCCCCCGTGGACCACTGTCACTGTTGTCTCAAGACTATAGTTATCTGCCCCCCGTGGACCACTGTCACTGTTGTCTCAAGACTATAGTTATCTAACCCCCGTAGACCACTGTCACTGTTGTCTCAAGACCACAGTTATCTGCCCCCCGTGGATCACTGTCACTGTTGTCTCAAGACCACAGTTATCTGCCCCCAGTAGACCACTGTCACTGTTGTCTCAAGACTACAGTTATCTGCCCCCCGTGGATCACTGTCACTGTTGTCTCAAGACTACAGTTATCTGCCCCCCGTGGATCACTGTCACTGTTGTCTCAAGACTATAGTTATCTGCCCCCCGTGGATCACTGTCACTGTTGTCTCAAGACCACAGTTATCTGCCCCCCGTAGATCACTGTCACTGTTGTCTCAAGACTATAGTTATCTGCCCCCCCCGTGGATCACTGTCACTGTTGTCTCAAGACTATAGTTATCTGCCCCCCGTGGATCACTGTCACTGTTGTCTCAAGACTATAGTTATCTGCCCCCCGTGGACCACTGTCACTGTTGTCTCAAGACTATAGTTATCTGCCCCCCGTGGGCCACTGTCACTGTTGTCTCAAGACTATAGTTATCTGTCCCCCCGTAGACCACTGTCACTGTTGTCCCAAGACTATAGTTATCTGTCCCCCCGTAGACCACTGTCACTGTTGTCCCAAGACTATAGTTATCTGCCCCCCGTAGACCACTGTCACTGTTGTCCCAAGACTATAGTTATCTGCCCCCCGTAGACCACTGTCACTGTTGTCTCACGACCACAGTTATCTGCCCCCCAGTAGATCACTGTCACTGTTGTCTCAAGACTATAGTTATCTGCCCCCGTAGATCACTGTCACTGTTGTCTGAAGACTATAGTTATCTGCCCCCCGTAGATCACTGTCACTGTTGTCTGAAGACTATAGTTATCTGCCCCCCGTAGATCACTGTCACTGTTGTCTCAAGACTATAGTTATCTGCCCCTCGTAGATCACTGTCACTGTTGTCTCAAGACTATAGTTATCTGCCCCCCGTAGATCACTGTCACTGTTGTCTCAAGACTATAGTTATCTGCCCCCGTAGATCACTGTCACTGTTGTCTCAAGACCACAGTTATCTGCCCCCCGTAGATCACTGTCACTGTTGTCTCAAGACCACAGTTATCTGCCCCCGTGGATAACTGTCACTGTTGTCTCAAGACCACAGTTATCTGCCCCCCGTGGATCACTGTCACTGTTGTCTCAAGACCACAGTTATCTGCCCCCCGTGGATCACTGTCACTGTTGTCTCAAGACCACAGTTATCTGCCCCCCGTGGATCACTGTCACTGTTGTCTCAAGACTATAGTTATCTGCCCCCCGTGGATCACTGTCACTGTTGTCTCAAGACCACAGTTATCTGCCCCCCGTGGATCACTGTCACTGTTGTCTCAAGACTATAGTTATCTGCCCCCCGTCGATCATTGTCACTGTTGTCTCAAGACTATAGTTATCTGCCTCCCGTGGACCACTGTCACTGTTGTCTCAAGACCACAGTTATCTGCCCCCCGTGGACCACTGTCACTGTTGTCTCAAGACTATAGTTATCTGCCCCCCGTGGATCACTGTCACTGTTGGCTCAAGACTATAGTTATCTGCCCCCCGTGGATCACTGTCACTGTTGGCTCAAGACCACAGTTATCTGCCCCCCGTAGACCACTGTCACTGTTGTCTCAAGACTATAGTTATCTGCCCCCCGTGGATCACTGTCACTGTTGGCTCAAGACCACAGTTATCTGCCCCCCGTGGATCACTGTCACTGTTGGCTCAAGACTATAGTTATCTGCCCCCCGTGGATCACTGTCACTGTTGGCTCAAGACTATAGTTATCTGCCCCCCGTGGATCACTGTCACTGTTGTCTCAAGACTATAGTTATCTGCCCCCCGTAGATCACTGTCACTGTTGTCTGAAGACTATAGTTATCTGCCCCCCGTAGATCACTGTCACTGTTGTCTCAAGACTATAGTTATCTGCCCCTCGTAGATCACTGTCACTGTTGTCTCAAGACTATAGTTATCTGCCCCCCGTAGATCACTGTCACTGTTGTCTCAAGACTATAGTTATCTGCCCCCCGTAGATCACTGTCACTGTTGTCTCAAGACCACAGTTATCTGCCCCCCGTAGATCACTGTCACTGTTGTCTCAAGACCACAGTTATCTGCCCCCGTGGATAACTGTCACTGTTGTCTCAAGACCACAGTTATCTGCCCCCCGTGGATCACTGTCACTGTTGTCTCAAGACCACAGTTATCTGCCCCCCGTGGATCACTGTCACTGTTGTCTCAAGACCACAGTTATCTGCCCCCCGTGGATCACTGTCACTGTTGTCTCAAGACTATAGTTATCTGCCCCCCGTGGATCACTGTCACTGTTGTCTCAAGACCACAGTTATCTGCCCCCCGTAGATCACTGTCACTGTTGTCTCAAGACTATAGTTATCTGCCCCCCGTCGATCATTGTCACTGTTGTCTCAAGACTATAGTTATCTGCCTCCCGTGGACCACTGTCACTGTTGTCTCAAGACCACAGTTATCTGCCCCCCGTGGACCACTGTCACTGTTGTCTCAAGACTATAGTTATCTGCCCCCCGTGGATCACTGTCACTGTTGGCTCAAGACTATAGTTATCTGCCCCCCGTGGATCACTGTCACTGTTGGCTCAAGACCACAGTTATCTGCCCCCCGTAGACCACTGTCACTGTTGTCTCAAGACTATAGTTATCTGCCCCCCGTGGATCACTGTCACTGTTGGCTCAAGACCACAGTTATCTGCCCCCCGTGGATCACTGTCACTGTTGGCTCAAGACTATAGTTATCTGCCCCCCGTGGATCACTGTCACTGTTGGCTCAAGACTATAGTTATCTGCCCCCCGTGGATCACTGTCACTGTTGTCTCAAGACTATAGTTATCTGCCCCACGTGGATCACTGTCACTGTTGTCTCAAGACTATAGTTATCTGCCGCTCGTAGACCACTGTCACTGTTGTCCCAAGACTATAGTTATCTGTCCCCCGTGGATCACTGTCACTGTTGTCTCAAGACCACAGTTATCTGCCCCCCGTAGACCACTGTCACTGTTGTCTCACTGTCACTGTTGTCTCAAGACCACAGTTATCTGCCCCCCGTAGACCACTGTCACTGTTGTCTCAAGACTATAGTTATCTGCCCCCCGTGGATCACTGTCACTGTTGTCTCAAGACTATAGTTATCTGCCCCCCGTGGATCACTGTCACTGTTGGCTCAAGACTATAGTTATCTGCCCCCGTGGATCACTGTCACTGTTGGCTCAAGACTATAGTTATCTGCACCCCGTGGATCACTGTCACTGTTGTCTCAAGACTATAGTTATCTGCCCCCCGTGGATCACTGTCACTGTTGTCTCAAGACCACAGTTATCTGCCCCCCGTAGATCACTGTCACTGTTGGCTCAAGACTATAGTTATCTGCCCCCCGTAGATCACTGTCACTGTTGTCTTAAGACTATAGTTATCTGCCCCCCGTAGACCACTGTCACTGTTGTCTCAAGACCACAGTTATCTGCCCCCCGTGGATCACTGTCACTGTTGTCTCAAGACCACAGTTATCTGCCCACGTGGATCACTGTCACTGTTGTCTCAAGACTATAGTTATCTTCCCCCGTGGACCAGTGTTGGCTCAATACCACAGTTTTTTACCCCCCGTGGACCAATGTTGGCTCAAGACCACAGTTATCTGCCCCCCGTAGACCACTGTCACTGTTGTCTCAAGACTATAGTTATCTGCCCCCCGTGGATCACTATCACTGTTGTCTCAAGACTATAGTTATCTGCCCCCCGTGGACCAGTGTTGGCTCAAGACCACAGTTATCTGCCCCCGTGGACCAGTGTTGACTCAAGACCACAGTTATCTGCCCCCCGTAGACCACTGTCACTGTTGTCTCAAGACTATAGTTATCTGCCCCCCGTGGATCACTGTCACTGTTGTCTCAAGACTATAGTTATCTGCCCCCCGTAGATCACTGTCACTGTTGTCTCAAGACTATAGTTATCTGCCCCCCGTGGATCACTGTCACTGTTGTCTCAAGACTATAGTTATCTGCCCCCCGTAGATCACTGTCACTGTTGTCTCAAGACTATAGTTATCTGCCCCCCGTGGATAACTCTCACTGTTGTCTCAAGACCACAGTTATCTGCCCCCCGTGGATCACTCTCACTGTTGTCTCAAGACCACAGTTATCTGCCCCCCGTGGATCACTCTCACTGTTGTCTCAAGACCACAGTTATCTGCCCCCCGTGGATCACTGTCACTGTTGTCTCAAGACTATAATTATCTGCCCCCCGTGGATCACTGTCACTGTTGTCTCAAGACTATAGTTATCTGCCCCCCGTGGATCACTGTCATTGTTGTCTCAAGACTATAGTTATCTGACCCCCGTGGATCACAGTCACTGTTGTCTCAAGACTATAGTTAACTGCCCCCCGTGGATCACTGTCACTGTTGTCTCAACACTATAGTTATCTGCCCCCCGTAGATCACTGTCACTGTTGTCTCAAGACTATAGTTATCCGCCCACCGTAGATCACTGTCACTGTTGTCTCAAGACTATAGTTATCTGCCCCCCGTGGATCACTGTCACTGTTGTCTCAAGACTATAGTTATCTGCCCCACGTGGATCACTGTCACTGTTGGCTCAAGACTATAGTTATCTGCCCCCCGTAGACCACTGTCACTGTTGTCTCAAGACTATAGTTATCTGCCCCCCGTAGACCACTGTCACTGTTGTCTCAAGACTGTAGTCATCTGCCCCCCGTAGATCACTGTCACTGTTGTCTCAAGACTATAGTCATCTGCCCCCCGTAGACCACTATCACTGTTGTCTCAAGACCACAGTTATCTGCCCCCCGTAGATCACTGTCACTGTTGTCTCAAGACTATAGTTATCTGCCCCCCGTAGACCACTGTCACTGTTGTCTCAAGACTATAGTTATCTGCCCCCCGTAGACCACTGTCACTGTTGTCTCAAGACTATAGTTATCTGCCCCCCGTAGATCACTGTCACTGTTGTCTCAAGACTATAGTCATCTGCCCCCCGTAGACCACTATCACTGTTGTCTCAAGACCACAGTTATCTGCCCCCCGTAGATCACTGTCACTGTTGTCTCAAGACTACAGTTATCTGCCCCCCGTGGATCACAGTCACTGTTGTCTCAAGACTATAGTTATCTGCCCCCCGTAGATCACTGTCACTGTTGTCTCAAGACCACAGTTATCTGCCCCCCGTAGATCACTGTCACTGTTGTCTCAAGACTATAGTTATCTGCCCCCCGTAGATCACTGTCACTGTTGTCTCAAGACTATAGTTATCTGCCCCCCGTAGACCACTGTCACTGTTGTCTCAAGACTATAGTTATCTGCCCCCCGTGGACCACTGTCACTGTTGTCTCAAGACTATAGTTATCTGCCCCCCGTGGACCACTGTCACTGTTGTCTCAAGACTATAGTTATCTAACCCCCGTAGACCACTGTCACTGTTGTCTCAAGACCACAGTTATCTGCCCCCCGTGGATCACTGTCACTGTTGTCTCAAGACCACAGTTATCTGCCCCCAGTAGACCACTGTCACTGTTGTCTCAAGACTACAGTTATCTGCCCCCCGTGGATCACTGTCACTGTTGTCTCAAGACTACAGTTATCTGCCCCCCGTGGATCACTGTCACTGTTGTCTCAAGACTATAGTTATCTGCCCCACGTGGATCACTGTCACTGTTGTCTCAAGACCACAGTTATCTGCCCCCCGTAGATCACTGTCACTGTTGTCTCAAGACTATAGTTATCTGCCCCCCCCGTGGATCACTGTCACTGTTGTCTCAAGACTATAGTTATCTGCCCCCCGTGGATCACTGTCACTGTTGTCTCAAGACTATAGTTATCTGCCCCCCGTGGACCACTGTCACTGTTGTCTCAAGACTATAGTTATCTGCCCCCCGTGGACCACTGTCACTGTTGTCTCAAGACTATAGTTATCTGCCCCCCGTGGGCCACTGTCACTGTTGTCTCAAGACTATAGTTATCTGTCCCCCCGTAGACCACTGTCACTGTTGTCCCAAGACTATAGTTATCTGTCCCCCCGTAGACCACTGTCACTGTTGTCCCAAGACTATAGTTATCTGCCCCCCGTAGACCACTGTCACTGTTGTCCCAAGACTATAGTTATCTGCCCCCCGTAGACCACTGTCACTGTTGTCTCACGACCACAGTTATCTGCCCCCCAGTAGATCACTGTCACTGTTGTCTCAAGACTATAGTTATCTGCCCCCGTAGATCACTGTCACTGTTGTCTGAAGACTATAGTTATCTGCCCCCCGTAGATCACTGTCACTGTTGTCTGAAGACTATAGTTATCTGCCCCCCGTAGATCACTGTCACTGTTGTCTCAAGACTATAGTTATCTGCCCCTCGTAGATCACTGTCACTGTTGTCTCAAGACTATAGTTATCTGCCCCCCGTAGATCACTGTCACTGTTGTCTCAAGACTATAGTTATCTGCCCCCCGTAGATCACTGTCACTGTTGTCTCAAGACCACAGTTATCTGCCCCCCGTAGATCACTGTCACTGTTGTCTCAAGACCACAGTTATCTGCCCCCGTGGATAACTGTCACTGTTGTCTCAAGACCACAGTTATCTGCCCCCCGTGGATCACTGTCACTGTTGTCTCAAGACCACAGTTATCTGCCCCCCGTGGATCACTGTCACTGTTGTCTCAAGACCACAGTTATCTGCCCCCCGTGGATCACTGTCACTGTTGTCTCAAGACTATAGTTATCTGCCCCCCGTGGATCACTGTCACTGTTGTCTCAAGACCACAGTTATCTGCCCCCCGTGGATCACTGTCACTGTTGTCTCAAGACTATAGTTATCTGCCCCCCGTCGATCATTGTCACTGTTGTCTCAAGACTATAGTTATCTGCCTCCCGTGGACCACTGTCACTGTTGTCTCAAGACCACAGTTATCTGCCCCCCGTGGACCACTGTCACTGTTGTCTCAAGACTATAGTTATCTGCCCCCCGTGGATCACTGTCACTGTTGGCTCAAGACTATAGTTATCTGCCCCCCCGTGGATCACTGTCACTGTTGGCTCAAGACCACAGTTATCTGCCCCCCGTAGACCACTGTCACTGTTGTCTCAAGACTATAGTTATCTGCCCCCCGTGGATCACTGTCACTGTTGGCTCAAGACCACAGTTATCTGCCCCCCGTTGATCACTGTCACTGTTGGCTCAAGACTATAGTTATCTGCCCCCCGTGGATCACTGTCACTGTTGGCTCAAGACTATAGTTATCTGCCCCCCGTGGATCACTGTCACTGTTGTCTCAAGACTATAGTTATCTGCCCCACGTGGATCACTGTCACTGTTGTCTCAAGACTATAGTTATCTGCCCCTCGTAGACCACTGTCACTGTTGTCCCAAGACTATAGTTATCTGTCCCCCGTGGATCACTGTCACTGTTGTCTCAAGACCACAGTTATCTGCCCCCCGTAGACCACTGTCACTGTTGTCTCACTGTCATTGTTGTCTCAAGACCACAGTTATCTGCCCCCCGTAGACCACTGTCACTGTTGTCTCAAGACTATAGTTATCTGCCCCCCGTGGATCACTGTCACTGTTGTCTCAAGACTATAGTTATCTGCCCCCCGTGGATCACTGTCACTGTTGGCTCAAGACTATAGTTATCTGCCCCCGTGGATCACTGTCACTGTTGGCTCAAGACTATAGTTATCTGCCCCCCGTGGATCACTGTCACTGTTGTCTCAAGACTATAGTTATCTGCCCCCCGTGGATCACTGTCACTGTTGTCTCAAGACCACAGTTATCTGCCCCCCGTAGATCACTGTCACTGTTGGCTCAAGACTATAGTTATCTGCCCCCCGTAGATCACTGTCACTGTTGTCTTAAGACTATAGTTATCTGCCCCCCCGTAGACCACTGTCACTGTTGTCTCAAGACCACAGTTATCTGCCCCCCGTGGATCACTGTCACTGTTGTCTCAAGACCACAGTTATCTGCCCACGTGGATCACTGTCACTGTTGTCTCAAGACTATAGTTATCTTCCCCCGTGGACCAGTGTTGGCTCAAGACCACAGTTTTTTACCCCCCGTGGACCAATGTTGGCTCAAGACCACAGTTATCTGCCCCCCGTAGACCACTGTCACTGTTGTCTCAAGACCACAGTTATCTGCCCCCCGTAGACCACTGTCACTGTTGTCTCAAGACTATAGTTATCTGCCCCCCGTGGACCACTGTCATTGTTGTCTCAAGACCCAAGTTATCTACCACCGTGGATCACTGTCACTTTTGTCTCAAGACCCAAGTTATCTACCACCGTGGATCACTGTCACCGTTGTCTCAAGACCCAAGTTATCTACCACCGTGGATCACTGTCACTGTTGTCTCAAGACCCAAGTTATCTACCACCGTGGATCATTGTCACTGTTGTCTCAAGACTATAGTTATCTGCCCCCGTGGATCACTGTCACTGTTGTCTCAAGACTATAGTTATCTGCCCCCCGTAGACCACTGTCACTGTTGTCTCAAGACCCATGTTATCTACCACCGTGGACCACTGTCACTGTTGTCTCAAGACTATAGTTATCTGCCCCCCGTAGACCACTGTCACTGTTGTCTCAAGACCCAAGTTATCTACCACCGTGGACCAGTGTTGGCTCAAGACCACAGTTATCTGCCACCGTGGACCAGTGTTGGCTCAAGACCACAGTTATCTGCCCCCGTGGACCAGTGTTGGCTGAATACCACAGTTATCTGCCCCCTTAGACCACAGTTATCCGGATTTTAATACAGAAAAGAGTGCTTGTGTTCATGAATTAATAAGTGAATAATCAGGTGCCCTTTTTGCATATAACTTGTTTAATTTGACATGGTATTGTAAAAAATGTTTCCAGTGTTAATATTTCTACATAATTTTATAAAACGCTGAATTGGACAACGTTATGTTTTCTTGGGTTTAAATTTTGTACCTTGGATCGTTCTTCGGCAGCTTGTTGCTTATTATTTTTTTAATTGGGACTGTTTTAAATTGAAAAGCCAGGATAGTGTTTAAATGAAACATATAGTAAAAGTAAATGTGGTCTCACGCCTGTTGCCTCGGGTTGACAAGATGTACAGTTCTCCTCAAGGGAGGCAATATTTGTGACGCACCCTGTACCTCATTTGGGACCAAAATCACATTAGTGTTTACTTTCACGTGATACACACACACACACACACCCTCTATCAGCAAGTTTTTAAATTTCTGTAATTTAATTTGTTTAGCAGGTAATATTGAATTGGGGTGGATTGAATATCCTCGATATTAAATCCCTCAAAACACAAAAAAGGCTAAAACACATGATTAAAATAATTAACGACGCTTAGTTACCTGAGTAGCAACGTTCCCAGCTAAAAGCCTCGCTCCCAATCCGTGTTGATGGAAACGTCACATTCTTTCCATCTTGTTGTGTAACGGCAAGTGGACAAGCGACTGAAAATCCGACCAACATTCATTATGAGTATATAAAATTATAATTGTTAAACGTTTTTATCTCCTTTACATAGATGTCTAGGGCCGTTTTTAAATAAGCATCTTAAATCATTTCCAAACTAAAGACAAATATTAAAGTATGTTTTCCTTTCAATAAGGTCAATGAAGGTAATGTTTCAGAAATAAGTAAAATATAATCCACATGAAAATTCAGGATTTTTTTTAAAGTGGCCAAAGTAAAGAAAAGGCCAGAGAACAAAAACAATGGAAACTTCAGGGACATGCAATGTAGACTTCAACTTAACCAAGATTAACCTATGTTCAGGCACATGGGACAAGGCCAACCAATCACTAAACAACAGACAAAGCCACTGCAAAACAACAAACAACCCACATCTATCACAAAGCGATGAATCAAAATTATTTCTCCAAAGTATTCATCAATCTACATATTGTGAACACATGTGCCTATTCACAAAACATACTCATATATGTTTTTGTTTTTATATGTGTTATTATGACAATAAGCGTGTTATCCTTAGTCCAATAAATGTTGTGTTCTGTTCTGATCTGTTCTTGTTTTGCTCGACTGATGTGTTTAGTGAAAAAATAAACCAACCGGTCAATAAGGTAGCTACATAATTATTAAAATAAAGGTACTATTAATACATCAAACACGATAAACACACCTTCATAACTCTAGGGGAGATAAAAATTCAACTGATGATCGTTTATAACAGGTATAATTATGATCTTTATAGATCAGGTAAATTTATTCAATTTTCAAATTGTCGTCTGCAACATACACTAATTGTATATTCAGTTGTTTTCTTACGACAAAAAACAAAACAAACAAAAAACATTATTTATATACAGATAAAATAATAAGAGTGATATTTAAGCTATTTTTTAACTAGGGAATGTGTTGCCACGTAGCAACTAATTCGAAAAACTATTTGTAAAGGCTAGTTTTTTGTTATCTGTACACTTAGCAGGTGCTAGTTTTGTTTTGATCATAACATTCAAATGAGTTTAGCATAATAATGCATTAGAATAAAAAATTAAACATAATAAATAATAGAATATTAAAACAAGAGCTGTCACAGAGACAGCGCGCTCGACTATTCCGCCGCTTTTCGGTTTATGGATTGAAAAGTTTTGGGGAAACATGCATGGATCACTGTTAGATTAGATTTCAATGCAATTCATGATGTGCTGAGAATTTTTCATTAATTAAATTGGAAAATATTTGAAGTGGTACGCAAACTTTAACGTAAATTTTAAGTCGAAAACGGGGCATTATTTTGACAAAATGCTTGATAGAGTTACCTCCTCCTGTGTACAGGTTGAGGGCATGATGGTGAACAAGCGTGCAAAGTTTCAAAGCCAGATGTCAATGGACTTTGAAAATATTTGAGGTGGTACGCAAACTTTAACGTAAATTCGAAAAAGAGGCATAATTTTGTCAAAATGCTTGATAGAGTTACCTCCTCCTGTGTACTGGTTGGGGGCATAATGGTTAACAAGTGTGCAAAGTTTAAAATGCCAATGGACTTTGAAAATATTTGAGGTGGTACACAAACTCTTACAAAAACATTAACATAAGTGGTTACGC
The DNA here is from genome assembly GCF_026914265.1 of Mya arenaria. NCBI lineage: Eukaryota > Metazoa > Mollusca > Bivalvia > Myida > Myidae > Mya > Mya arenaria. The sequence continues at coordinate 30,259,974 of NC_069128.1, forward strand.
CGACGCCGACGACGACGCTCGGGTGACTAGGATGGCTCTCCTTATTCTTCGAATAGTCGAGCTAAAAACTATGATGATGATGTATTAAAGGGAGGCAATCAAGCATGCTTTTACTATGATTATATAGCAAATTTATTGATTTGTTCTTATATAACGTAATGCCTTTATCAACCTATATTGTTCCTATTTATATGTACAATAATATAAAAGGTAAGTGTGATATGTTTGTCTTCTGCAACATACACACAGATTGTATATTAAACTGTTTTAATAAACTGTTTTTAATATGAATGCATGGTCCCTTATTATCTACTTGTCCTAATAATAATTAACTTTACCTGTACTCCGAATTACTATAGACTCGGGATTAAATACGAAGCTGTTAGCCTCAGTTTTTAAATGCTCCTTGACAATTTGCAATACGGTTTGTTCAAGATCGGTTGATGTATCCCTGGACACACTTGGAGCCACAAATATACGCATCTTCAGTGTGCTTGAGCTGAAAGATACACTTCTAATGCTGTAGATATGAACACCTCTTGCTTTGTTAAGGCCAATAGAAAGATTTCGTTTCCACTTACATCTCTAAAAATACGTTTGTTAGGTAGGCATAGCTTTAATCAAATTTTAACATGTTCATTAAAAATGCATTACTTTTTTTGGAAAATACTTAAAAAGAATCCACACTACGGCAAAAAAGCGTAGGGTCGGAGGGAAAAAAGGGTCGGTTGGGTTAGATGAAAGGAACGTTTTTTACGTCTAAGTATGTCTCTTTACAAAGCAAACTAGAAAACGAGACATGCCACAAATAAAGACACATCAGTCGACTAGTTTTACCTGATATTTTCAATCTTTCCTCTATAATCGTTTGCTACTATCCGCAGTGCAGGGGGCAAGTTAAACGAATTAAGCATCCTTGAAGTGAACCTTGAAGTGAACTCGTTTCTATAAAGGTAATTCTCATCTTTAAGGAGATTAAACTCGTGTATAGCAGACATGGGTATATACATCTCCTTAAAGCCTGGCGGCACGAAGTCAATGAAGGCAACATATATGTACAAATCCGCTTCTGAAATTGAAATAATAGTGTGAAGTATATATAAAAAAAATTCAGGATATATTTGTGAATACGACTTCGTCTGAGTTAGAAATAGGCCCTGAGACAAATATATGAGGTATATATACATATATAATCGTAAATTCAAACATTTTGTCAGCAAGTAAGAGAAACATCAATTGCCCGCATTTAAGAAAAAATGTTACAACGATTTTTCAAAAGCACTCTGAAGTATATTTTTTGAATACTGAACGGTATGTAAAATTTGAGACAACAAGTTCATTCAATTGTTATGATATCTAGAAAATAGATAGTTAAATAACTTTTGTCAACCTGAAGTCTAATCTAAAAAGTGCCTTGTTTGTCAAGAAAGACATCATAATTAAGATGCATGTATATGGTATTATTATGTCTATAGTACTCCCCAATAAATATTTTAACTATTCAAGTCCGAAATGATATATTTTGAGCGTATTTTATACCTTTTTTTCTTCGATATTGACATAAAAAGTAAACATACATACCACCTGAACCCGCTTATGGTTTAAACTAAACAATAAAGGCAACTACGATCTTTATTTTGTATAATGATGGATGCAGGATTTGGGCATGTTTTCTATGTACCTTTAATTGTAATCACACATATCATTTTGACCAAAAGCTGCACTCTCGCAGTGTTTCCGTTTTGACAAGTTCTTTATTTTTTATATTGGAATGAGCCATTTTTTGCGTAAATATTTAACAATCAGTGATATAAGACTGCTGACAAAAGATCAGATCGCAGATTTTCAAATTTCAGTTCGAGCATTAATGTTCAATCGAGATAAAAGCGTGAATAACGCTTAGTACGAATAAGTTCTGGCATAAAAAATAGAAAATATGAATCCCTTCGATCTAACCTTTTACCAGCAGTCTTTTGTCACTGGTTTCCAGACAATTTCGCAAACAAGAGCTGTCGTAAGACAGCACGCTCGACTACCCCGCTTTGACTTAGAAGTGAATACAATAACGATGTAATATGTGCCTGTCAAAAGCAATAAAACAGTCATATTGAAAAGTGAACAAGAATCGCAATGTGACAAAACCAGGGTTTTTTTATGATTGGCAAAAGAGATTCAGTTTCAACTATTTATTTTTATTTTTTGTAACAGTGACCTTGATCCTTAGGGCCCCAAACACAATCCAGTGGGAGATCTCCATAAACTTTTCCTACATATCAAGTTTGGTCACAGTATGTCAACCATAACTGAAACAGTAATCTATTTTAGTAACAGTGACCTTGACCCTAGCGGGCCAAAAGGCAATCCATGAAAGCTCTGCATAACTTGTCCTATATACCAAGTTTGGTCACACTATGTCAACCCTTACTTGAGTAATTCAGTACTAACCATATTTCTATTAATAGTAACCTTGACCTTGATCCAAGGGGCCTCAAACGCACTCCCATAAAAGGTCTCCATAAACTCTTTATATATACCAAATTTCGTTTCTTTATGTCAAACCGAGCTAAAAAAAAAATTGATACATTATGCGACTTAGACGCTGCCCAAACACCAACCCACCCACACCCTTTCCCTTTATAAAATGTGGTTAGGAATATAAAAATGTGCCTTTCAAAACAAATTAAAAGAAAAGTTAAAAAGAAAAAAAAAACATTCAAGGGCAATTATTTGTATTAAGGGCTAAAATGGAGTTATTTTCCTTGTTGTAAGATGGTCGTCAATAATTCTGCGAAGTATTAAGTGCATTGAATGAAGGGTATGGAAGTTTTTTGTATTAAAATCCCAACTTGCCCTAAAACTTTAACCTGCTCTGAAACTTTAACCTAAGTCAATCAGGGCCCATAACTTGTATTAAGGATATTATGGAGTTATGTAACCTCATTGTGTAATGGTCCTGAACAACTGTGTGAAGTATTAAGTTAATTGAACGAATGGTATAGAAGTTATTAATAAATATCCCAACCTGCCCTAAAATTGTAACCTAAGTTCCGTAGTCAATCATGGGCCACAATTTGTACAAAATTTAATATGGAGTAATCTAAGCTCATTATGTGATGGCCCTGAACAACTGTGTGAAGTATTAAGTCATTTTATTGAAGGGTATTGGACTTATCAGTGAAAGTCCTAACTTGCCTTAAAACTTTAACTGGACGCCGACGCCGACGCCGGGGCGAGTAGTATAGGCCTCCTTATTCTTCGAATAGTCGAGCTAAAAATGATTGATTCTAAAACGTTTTGTTTTGTCAAAACGGTCCATCGAGGAGAGGGCTTCGATGCAGCTTTATTGTTTTAATTGAAAAAATAAATCACATTGAACGATAAATCCTTAATTTATACACATAAGATATTGACATTACTATTACATCTTGAATATGCTGTACTATAGTTAGCTTGACTATTTAGCTATTTGTGTACAATAGTTTCTAAACGGCAAATGGCATTGTCTATGCGTTTAATTGATAAACTCGGCCATCTCCGGCATGCTTCGGAATAAACCTCGTTACAAATCGCAAGCTCCGGAATAGACTTTTGGATAAATACCGAGGTGTTCCTATTAAAACTTACCCGAGTACCGGACGAGCACGGGAGTCGTTGGTTCATAAGATTGAGGAGGGTTGATATTGTACACGCCAAACGTGTAGTAACCGGTCGTACGCATGATGTAGCCGTAATCGACGTAAAAAATAGGTAGTTGAATTTGATTGGCTATATTTAAGAAAAAAGTATGTTAAAATTTTATGTATATGAAATATCAGTATGTGTCTTAACATTCAATGATGTACTTTTATTTCAAAAACGGTATTTATAAAACATTTGAAATTATGAAATACAAATTAAACATTTAAAATAAATATGTAAGTCATTACAAAATTAATAAAAAAGATATGTTAGTAACATAAGTAAAAGGATAATTTCATGAATTATTCATGTGTTAGTTAAGCTACAGGTAATGCATATGGCGTTTTGTTTATACCAAACTAGTTTCAGTTTCGGCGTTTTGGAAACTTGTTTCGAACGTTTTGCTTTAAAGGGATTATACACCAGATTGGCACTAAATACCTGTAACGAATTTCAGGACAACGCATAAGGAATGAATTCTACTAGGTAGACATACACAGTAAAAAAATACGTAATGGAAAATACGAAACAACTGCTAAACTAAAATAAATTGTAAACTATGTGGTACTTCAGTTATTAAGTTTCAATGCATTGTACACATTAATACCAAGTTTATGACAGTTTTCGACAATTTTCCTTTTTTCTTGCAAATTGATCATCTGGTGCACAGTTGCCTTTGCATGTAGTAATTATTTCTGACACCACAGAAAGTCGTTTGGCAGTTTAACTAAATGGTGTATCAACACTATAACTATCTAACAGTTTGTATTTTAATTTAAAGTGAAAGGGTTTTCGGATGAGAAGGAACCGACGAAACTGCTTCCGGAGGGGGTTTCAATATTTTTAAAAACCAGTTTCAATTTTCGTAACACAAACGTAAAAAAAGTTTTAATTTTATTTGAAACTTTTTCAACAAATACACAGTTCGAGAAACTAGTATAAAACCCAAACTAGTTTATTGCCAACAAAACGCCCTGATCGAAAAGGAGTTGTTTAACGGCAATAGTATTGATATATAGATTATTTAAAAGAGACTGGACTGAATAAAAACACTCTCTAAATAACAAAGAGGTAAATGAGAATATAACGTTCAAATAATGCACTTTATAAAGTATCGCAGTTATTGTTTAATGGCAAAACTGTGATTATATAGAATGTTTAAAGTGATACTCGTATTCATAATCAATATAACAAAGATAGATTTTGAGTGATAAACTTTTAACTACTTACTAAATAATGCATTTATGGAAAATATTAATTACTGATAACAACACTGTAACCGTGTATTTAATAGCTTAAAACGCACAAATATTAAATGAATGGTGGGACCTTAACATATTTACAATGATTCGTTATTTTCATAAGAGCCCTTGCTTTCCTTTTTTATATATCGTTTCCGTAAATTAAAACAATTGTATTATTTTTGGTACTTCTTGTTTGGAAATAAGAGTGCATGACTTGACTCAATTGTATCTAATTTAATTCGTATCGTTAGATGAAAAGGGTTGTAAAATGCAGCTTCTAAATAATTAAAATGTTAGATACGACAACATGTTAGATAATCGGAAGAGCGACAGTCTGAAAAATGTGGAGAACAGTATGCGGAAAGTTTATCTAAAGACCAACACAGTTAGCAGTAGAACAGACGCATTTCAGAGGTTAAATAGATAGGCAGTTTTGAAGTTAGCACAACAAACTGTGTATAACACGTGATAAATTTCGCCATAAATGCTACGTCGGCAGGCAATATTTTGCTTCGAATGAAGATTTTAAATATAGATAACTTCAATATTTCTTCACTATTTTAAATGAAACATAGCACAGTCTACGCCGCTTACGGAGCCCCACCTTCGGTCTTTTAGCAGAGTTTGATTGAGAGTTTAGTTTATTAAAACACTTCGACAAACCTTTTCACAACAAGGCCGTCTAACGGAGCACTGTAAAAACATTATTTTGGAAACAGGTTTGTCGAAGTGTTTGATGAAACTAATCACCTTATCAAACTTCGGTAATCAAACGAAGGCGGGGCTCTTTAAGCGGCATAGACTGCCATTTGTTTTATTTGAAATAGTGTAATAAAAGAAAAGTTATCTATGATTTAAGTCTTCATTTTAAGCATAATTTTGCCTTCCGACGTAGCATATATGACGTAATATAATTTATTTTACACATGTAAATAATATGTTAAGCAAATGAGATATAGGTAGGATAGACGGTGGTGCTTTGGGGTAGTTACTGCCGCTTTGACGTCGTTTTCGCATGACGCCACGACGTTTTCGTGCCGGATTTCCTAAAAACGCGTCCGTTAATAGTACGTTTATGAAGTACGGTGCAACTTTTGGATCAGATTGTGCAACGTTGATATTGGTAAAGTCAGAACCTGGATAATAATCCTGCAAATCAAAAAAGCATTATATATATATGTATTGTTACGTAGTTTTACCATCAGTAAATGCGTTAAAGGTGTGTACCTTTTTGGTTTGGACGCGCTCTTGTAGGATACATTGTTTTCCGTGAACGGAATAATTCCGACTGCCCCTGACGTCGTTTTCTTTCTGGTAAACGTTGATATGCCGACGGGAGTGGAAACGTTACGTTCACACTGCATACCGTTGAATTCTTCTCAGATATTTTTACCGTATATTGCGCAGGGTACTGTTCCTAAGGTAACTTTGATTTAATGCAGCACAATATGCAATAGTAAACCCGGCCGCCTTCATACATGGAATGGTGCGGGCGATATGTTACTAAATAACTATTACAAAATACACATATTTCATCCTCATTTATCTTCATATATGAAACGATGAATTCGATGCGTTACCAAAAAATGTTAAGAGAATGAGTTAGAAAATGAACAAACATGTTCAATGAACAGCCCTGCATTCAAACATAACCATAACGCACTTACAAAGAGAGAAAACAAAACATCACAATAAAATAAAGAGGAATCACATATCAAGTAGAATATCCTTATTAATAGATATTGGGGCTACCGCCTTCAATAGTCATAGGGACAAGGAGTTTTTTAGGGGTTTACACAAGTTTATGCATATATTATGTTCCACGGCCAAGCAACTACGACATCTTCAGTACACCATACTTATCATACTCCAGATATATGTTTGTTACACGCCAAGCAACTACGACCTCTTCAGTACACCATATTTATCATACTCAATATATATGTTTGTAACACGGCCAAGCAACTACGACCTCGTCAGTACACCATACTTATCATACTTAAGACATATGTATGTTACACGGCCAAGCAACTACGACATCTTCAGTACACCATAGTTATCATACTCAATATATATGAATGGCACAGGGCCGAGCGACTACGACCTCTTCAGTACACCATACTTATTATAATAAAGATATATGTATCCTACAGAGCCAAAAAAATATGACCTCTTCAGTACACCATAATTATTATAATAAAGATATATGTATCCAACAGAGCCATAAAATAACGAGCTCTTCAGTACACCACACTTATCATTATAAAGATATATGAATTGCACAGGGCCAAGCAATTACGACAATTTCAGTACACCACACTTATCAGTATACATGAAACGAGTCTATTAAAGGCCATAATATCACGACCTCTCCCGCTCACCATACTTATCATAATGACGAGACATGCATGAGACAGAGTCAAACAACGACGACATTTTCAGTAAACATTTTCATGAACCGTGTCTGATAAAGGGCCATACAATTACGACCATTTCCGTATACCATAGTTATTCTAATCTTATCACAAACTGTGTTTATTACGGGGCCATAGAATTACGACCATTCCTGTACACCATAGTTATTCTAATCTTATCACGAACTATTTCATTACGGGACCATAGAATTACGACCATTCCTGTACACCATAGTAATCCTAATCTTATCACGAACTATGTTTATTACGGGGCCATATAATTACGACCATTCCTGTACACCATAGTTACACTAATCTAATCACGAACTATGTTTATTACGGGACCATAGAATTACGACCATTCCTGTACACCATAGTTATCCTAATCTTATCACGAACTATGTTTATTACGGGGCCATATAATTACGACCATTCCTGTACTTCATAGTTACACTAATCTAATCACGAACTATGTTTATTACGGGACCATAGAATTACGACCATTCCTGTACACCATAGTTATCCTAATCTAATCACGAACTATGTTTATTACGAGGCCATAAAATTACGACATCGTAAGTACTCCTATGATAATCACGAAATTCGTCTGTTACAGGGCCTACCGATCGGAAACCGTTATAAAACATAATTAAATTTAAAAAAGCACTAGACTTACACGAATATATGACTGCTTTCATTTTTTCAACAATTTCATAAAAAGTGGAATCATAGCAATACCTGAATATAATTCGATGTGGAATTTAGAATTGCAGTGGGCGTATGAACAAATCCAACTTCTCCTTCATAAAAGGCCCTGTCAAGTTGTCCGTACAGTGTGAGTGGTGTAAAGGGTGCATACTCGAGAAGCTCGTTTTGATCCAGGTACGGGCCTCCAATCTCGAATTCGGGATGACCTGTAACACACATTACGCAAAATAATCGAGCAATTTTGGTACGGGCCTCCGCTGTCGAATTCGGGATAACCTGTAACACACATTACGTAAAATAATCGAGCAATTCAAGTACGGGCCTCCGCTGTCAAATTCGGTATAACCTGTAACACACATTATGTAAAATAATCGAGCAATTCAGGTACGGGCCTCCGCTGTCGAATTCAGGATAACCTGTAACATACATTATGTAAAAAAAAATCGAACAATTCTGGTACGGGCCTCTGGTACGCATTCGGGATAACACGTAACACACATTATATAAAACAAAAGCTATCACAGAGACGGCGCGTTCGAATATTCCGCCGCTTTTCAGTGTAAGGATTGAAAAGTTTTGGCGAAACTTGGATCACTGTAAAATAAGATTAGATTTCAATGCAATATAGGATAGCTCTCCTTATTCTTCGAATAGTCGAGCTAAAAATCGAGCAATTTAGGTACGGGCTTCCGCTGTCGAATTCGGGATGACCTGTAACACACATAACGTAAAATAATCGAGCAAATCAGGTACGGGCCTCCGCTGTCGAATTCGGTATAACCTGTAACACATTATGTAAAATAATCGAGCAATTCTGGTACGGGCCTCCGCTGTCGAATTCGGGATAACCTGTAACATCCATTATGTAAAATAATCGAGCAATTCTGGTACGGGCCTCCGCTGTCGAATTCGGGATAACCTGTAACACACAATATGTAAAATCGTCGAGCAATTCAGGTACGGGCCTCCGCTGTCGAATTCGGGATAACCTGTAACATACATTATGTAAAACAAGAGCTGTCACAGAGACAGCGCACTCGACTATTCCGCCGCTTTTCAGTGTAAGGATTGAAAAGTTTTGGCGAAACATGCATGGATCACTGTTAGATTAGATTTCAATGCAATACATGATGTGCGGAGATATTAACATAAATGTGGTTACATGCAAAATTTTAACCAGAATTTTTAAGTGTAATAATAAAGGGCCATTATTTGCAAAACACAGTTTTCTAACTTGATTATTCGATTAGGTTGGGTGGTTGAATACCATTGAATAAAGTCTCAATGCAATACATCAAGTAGTTGCTGGGATATTATCCTATGTGTGTGCTAACATGCAAGACCTTAACCAGAATTTCTAAGTCGCATAATAAAGAGGCAAAAATTATATAATAGGAAATATAGAGTTATCTTACTTGATTAAATAAGAAGGTTAAATGGTTGGGAGCCTGTGTCTAAAGTTCCAATGCAATACATGATGTATTTGCTGAAGCATTGACTTAAAAGTGGTTACATGCAAAACCTTAACCAGAATTTCTATGTTGAATAAAAAAGGGGCCATTATTTGAATTTAATGCAACCTAGAGTTATCTTACTTGGTTATTTAAGTAGATTGGATGGTTGAGTACCATTTTATAAAGTTTCAATGCAATACCTCAAGCAGTTGCTGAGATATTAACATATGTGTGCTTGCAAGCAAAACCTTAACCAGAATTTCTAAGTCAAATAATAAAGGCCTAAATATTTGCATTAAATGCAAACTAGAGTTATCTAACTTGGTAAATTAAGTAGGTTGGATGGTTGAGTACCATTGTATCAAGTCTCAATGCAATACCTCAAGCAATTGCTGAGATATTAACATATGTGTGTTTGCAAGCAAAACCTTAACCAGAATTTCTAAGTCAAATAATAAAGGCCTATTATTTGCATTAAATGCAAACTAGAGTTATCTAACTTGGTAAATTAAGTAGGTTGGATGGTTGAGTACCATTGTATTAAGTCTCAATGCAATACATCAAGCAGTTGCTGAGATATTAACATGTGTGTGCTTGCAAGCAAAACCTTAACCAGAATTTCTAAGTCAAATAATAAAGGCCTAATATTTGCATTAAATGCAAACTAGAGTTATCTAACTTGGTAAATTAAGTAGGTTGGATGGTTGAGTACCATTGTATCAAGTCTCAATGCAATACCTCAAGCAGTTGCTGAGATATTAACATATGTGTGCTTGCAAGCAAAACCTTAACCAGATTTTCTAAGTCGAATAATAAAGGGCAATAAATTTGCATAAAATGCAAACTAGAGTTATCTAACTTGGTTAAATAAGTAGGTTGGATGGTTGAGTACCATTGTATTAAGTTTCAATGCAATACATCAAATAGTTGCTGAGTTATTAACCTATGTGTGCTTACATGCAAAACCTTAACCAGAATTTCTAAGTCAAATAATAAAGGCCTATTATTTGCATTAAATTCAAATAAGTGTTATATAACTTCATTAATTGAGTAGGTAAGATAGTTGGGAATACATATCTATAGTTTCAATGCCATACATTATGTATTTACTGAGATAATGACTTAAAGGTGCTTACATGCAAAACCTTAACCAAGGTGTGACGCCGATGCCGACGCAGCCTTCGAAGCCGACGCCGACGCTTGGGTGAGTAGTATAGCTCTCCTTATTCTTCGTATAGTCGAGCTAAAAATCGAGCAATTTAGGTACGGGCCTCCGCTGTCGAATTCGGGATGACCTGTCACATACATTATGAAAAAAAAATAGAGCAATTCAGGTACGGGCCTCCGCTGTCGAATTCGGGATAACCTGTAACATGCATTATGTAAAAAAAACAATTCAGGTACGGGCCTCCGCTGTCGAATTTGGGATAACCTGTAACACAAATGAAAAAAATCGAGCAATTCAGGTAAGGGCCTCCGCTGTCGAATTCCGGATAACCTGTAACACACATTTCGCAAAATAAACGAGCAATTCTGGTACGGGCCTTCGCTGTCGAATTCGGGATGACCTGTTACATACATTATGAAAAAAATCGAGCAATTCAGGTACGGGCTCCGCTGTCGAATTCGGGATAACCTGTTACACACATTACGTAAAATTATCGAGCAATTCAGGTACGGGCCTCCGCTGTCGAATTCGGGATAACCTGTAACACACATAACGTAAAATAGTCGAAGAATTCAGGTACGGGCCACCAATCTCGAATTCGGGATAACCTGTAACATAAATTATGAAAAATAATCGAGCAATTCAGGTACAGGCCTCCGCTGTCGAATTCGGTATAACCTGTATCATACATTATGTAAAACAATCGAGCAATTCAAGTACGGGCCTCCAATCTCGAATTCGGGATAACCTGTAACATACATTATGTAAAATAATCGAGCAATTCAGGTACGGGCCTCCGCTGTCGAATTCGGGAAAACCTGTAACATACATTATGATAAAATTCCAGCAATTCAAATACGGGCCTCCGAAACTAATTTTGGCATAAACATTATTTGCAAAATTAAACACATAAGTGACGAACCTCATATGTCGATATTGCCATAACTCGAAAATTTTACATATTATGAATGGCCGATATTGACCTATTCTGCGTATGGAACGGGCCTATTGTTCAGGACTTTGTTAATGTTAACTCTTTTTAACGTCATCGTTGTTAAGTTTTTTGCTCTGGAACCTTTGCGGATACACTGATTCTTATAGGCAATATTCTTAACAAGATATGACCCAACTGTTTTAATTGTTCTTTTCTATTCAAATATATGAACATTAATAACATTTGTTTACTTTACAAGTTCACAACGATGTCGTTAATGACGTTGTTAACAATAACAAAGTTCTGAACAAATAATGAAGTATGTGTCTGGAAAAAAATTGACTTAGACAAGAGTAAATAATTTTTCAGTTAAGTGCCCCATAGTTACCATTCTTGCAAGATGCACAACTTCGTGTACTTTATGTTTGAATTTTTGGCTACTGAGCGAGTTTCTGTAGCTGTTAATATTAATATTCACATCTTTATCCATCTATATTCCTAGTTTCAATCAGGTCTTTCAAGCGCAAGAAATTGCTTTCTATCGTAGATAACTTTGCAATTAAGTGTCCGAGAGTTATTATTCTTGCAAGGTGCACAACTTTCTATCAATATATATATATATGTTTACACCTCAACTTACATTCCCTAAATGAACTGCCTTTCAGCAATTGCGTTTATCAATCGATGAACGCAACATCTGCAATATGTTCGGATCGCTATTCATCGCATTACAATATACATGAACATTTTGTATCTTGTCATTGTTTGTATTGTGTCAGCAGGTGCCGTAAAATATAAATAAACATTTTAGAAAGTGTTTAAATATGATATGTTTAATGTATGGTTGTTATAAGTGCTTCAAATTTACGTTTAAAAGTGATTTCAAGTGGTTGATCTTTTCCCGCGTTATCATGACGTCATTTGATAAACGTTTCCGGTAAAACTCGGATCGTCTTATTTACAGAATGGGTAAGAAAGGATAACTGAAAGGATTTCATAAATGAAATAAAGTATTTTTATCAATTTTTGAATGAAATAATGCACTATTGGTGTAAATACAAGTAATGAATTGCGGGATCGATGTCATTATCGGGGGTATTAACGCAATTCGGCTGGTCAAAGACCGGACTCCACACACTTTGACCATCCCAATTGCGTTCATACCCCGATAATGACATCAATCCCGCAATTTATTCCTTAAATGTTACCAGTTTCAATGAAAGCCAGAAATCGCGCAATTCGGCTCATATCATAGTTTATGGTCAATTGCAATAACCCCTCATTTTTTTTATTTCATTTATATCTTGCGCTGAACTGTTCAAATAAGTGAATTGTTTAGTTTTATGTCTAAAGTTAGTATCACTTGATCATAATACGGTCCATGAACTACATCTACATATACCGTTCATTTACACAGAAAAAAAACACATTACAGACGCATAATATAGGTCGATGCATTTTTTTTCATTTTCAGGCATTATCATGTTTCATTTATTCGATTTTTCCTATCAAAACAAACGAACATATATGACTTGTGTACAGATGAAATTTGAGCATTCAAAAATATATAATTAAATAAAAACCTACTTGGCCACAATTCACCCAGTTAAAATAGCGCAAGAATATCGCTAACAGGTTTTAATCTGTACAAAAATTATATGTTTTGTTTTGTTTTGATAAAAATAGTCAAATAAGTTAAACATGATATGAATATATGTATATATATATTTGAACTTAATGGGCACCATCTATGTGAAGCTTTGACAAACATTAAATTAAAGCAAATGTGTATGAAACCGTTTCGTTCACTCTTGCATCATACCGAAATACCCAAATGTACCTGCTTTTCCCTGGGGATAAAGGGCAAGAAGACGTAGATCCCTTGAAAGGCGTTGAATAATGCAAACAGATAGTGAAAGACGATCCTGGGGCCATATTCAATATACAACTTAGATCAATCTTAAATTTAAGAGTGAAATCTAAGCTTTTTGATTGGACTGTAAAATAAATTGACCAATCAACTGAATGGAATCACTGAGGCATGTCTAAGGATAAGGATATGAACTATATTGAATACCACCCTTGGTCATAAAACGCCCCTTAATATGCGTTGAATAATGCAAACAGATAGTGAAAGACAATCCTGGTGTCATTAACCGTAATAAAACCGAAAACCCGCGTCATGCATTCAAATTCAAAAAATGTTTTTTTGAATCAACCTATATTGTGCGCATTCCAAGCAATTGTAATGTTTAACATAGCTGCTTCACCCACTGCGTTAAAAGTATACATAACGTGCCTAAAGTCCTCAGCCAAATAACAATATTTTTGCGACAAACTACAGAAACAAGCTCAGTAAGAACAAGTTTAAACATAAACCTGGTTCAATTGCACTGGGTAAACGCCAAAGACATAGAACATAAAAACAAAAAATCACAAACAAGAAACATGGAAGAACAGCACAAAACTCCACAAAGAGCGCATTGCAAACGTAATATGTAATCACTGGATGATTAACACATATCATAAGACTTTGAAGGTAATAATACCTAAAAACCTTGTTGGTTTGGTGCAGATGTACAAATGGTTTCTATCACACGTTCCAACAGGCGCAAAATCGTTTCGCAACGTGAAATACACGGTACACGGACTTTCAACGTTCGTCTGGTTCACCCAAAGTTGGTCAACTGTTTTGCTTGTGAAGTCTGAAATAGGTGTGACTTTAGAATCAGTGTGTGTGTACGTGATTCATTACGTAATAAATGCTACGTCGGAAGCTAATATTTTGCTTCGAATAAATACTTTAAACAAAGATAACTTCACTATTCCTCCACCATTTTAGATGGAACATAGCCCACTCTACGCCGCTAATGGAGCCCTGTCGTCGGTCTTTACCAGAGTTTGATCGAGAGTTTAGTTTCTTCAAACACTTCGACAAACCGTTTCACAATACGGCCGTCTGACGGAGCACTGTCAAAACATTATATTTGAAACAGGTTTGTTGATGTGTTTGAGGAAACAAATCACCAAATCAAACTTCGGTAATAAAACGAAGGCGGGGCTCTTGAAGTGGCATAGGCTGTCCTTTGTTTTATTTAATTTGGTGTAGTAAAAAAAAGTTATCTTTGATTTAAGTCTTCATTTCATGCAAAATGTTGCGTTTCGACGTAGCATATATGACGTAATTTATCACGTGGTATACACACACTGAGAATATTGGCAGGGAAATGTTGAGGATATAAACCATGCAAACGAATTTCAGCCGCAAATGTAGGTTAAAATGTATTCCAAATAGATTTACTCCAACAGTAGGTTATGCACCTCGGAATAAATTCATTGAAGATGTAAAACGTGACCTTTATGTCTAAAATGTGTTAAAATTCATATGTTATTGGCCATTGTTTGCAGCAACTAGTCTACACACTTTGGAATGTCATACGCAGATCTACAATGTCATTTTTGCGAGTGATGGATGAAAACAAGATTTAAGTGACACTCGTATCTAAAATTAATACTTACACATGTATAAAAAATATATGATATGCCTTTACCTTCTAAATAATGCATTTATGAAACCGTGTACAGCTGAAAACGCACAAATATTAAATGACTGGTGGTCCTTAAAGATAAAAAATTTACAGTGATCAACTATCGTCTCATAAGGTAGAATACCATGTTTTCTGCATCTTCCTTCCAATTAAACACGATATGCTTCATAAGAACCATGGTGTAAGATATTTATTCTTCTTTTAGTTAAATTGAAAAAAAAATCGGTGTGCAGATCACTTACATTCATCTGTACGTTCATAAAATAAAAACACCGCCACAATCATCCTGCGTTCAAAGTTGGTGAAGGCGACTGCCAATTTCCCCTTGTGGCTTTCACACGATGCGCGCGCCTCTTGGAACGGAAGTGGCTCTTTGAATATCTGATAACACACTGGGACATATTGATTTCCATACCAGTTGTCTTCGCAGAAGCGTGCTGTAATAATAATAATAATAATAATAATAATAATAATAATGATAAAAATACCAATGCTTCTGCTGCTGCTGCTACTTATAATAACTGTAAATACTATCACAACCACTACCACTACCACTACTACTAATACTACTACTTGTTTGTTTGTCAAACATTATGCCCTCTCCCCCTGAGCGCCATGTTGTCGGGATAATATCGACTATTGAATAAAATATGCTTGAACCGAAATGACAGCTGCTTTTGTCACTGACATTGAATGCCGGTGCGGCAGTTTTAAGATTATGGCCAATCCAAGTGTGAGGATAAAGTCTAATATGACCATGCCCTTTGACTCATTGACCTCAAAATCCATAGGAGTCACCAAAAACCTAAATGTCAAGTTTGAGGCCATGGGTGCAGGCATTGTCAAGTTATCACACAGACAAGCTATTTGCGTTCAAGGTCACTGTTACCTTGACCTTTGACCCGATGACCCTTAAAATCATAAGGAATCATCTACAGGTCGGACGCAGGTTAACTTCGAGGGCCATGGGTGCAGGCATTGTCGAGTTATCATCCAAACAACATGTTCGCATCCAGATCACAGTGACCTTTACCTTTTACCCGATGACTCCTTAAATTAATAAGGGTCATCTCCTGGTCAGGCCCAACTTCCATGTCAAGATTGATGATCATAGATTCAGGTATTGTCGAGATAGCACTGGGAGAAGATATGTTAACTTTTTTGCGATAAAGGTTACTGTGACCTTGGCCTTTGGCCTTATGACACCCAAAGTCATTAGGGGTCATCTTCTGGTCAGGCCCAACCTTCATATCAAGTTTGAGGACCAAATGCCCAGGATTTGTCGAATTTTCTTTCAAGGTCACTGTTACCTTGACCTTTGACCCCTTAAAACAATAGGGGTCATCTAATGGTCAGGCCACACCTACAAGTCAAGCTTGAGAGCCATGTGTGCAGGCATTGTTGAGTTATCACTCGGACAACCTTTTATCATTCAATGTAACTGTGACCTTGACATTTGCCCAATGACCTCTAAAATCAATACGAGTCATCTACTGGTCAGGCCCAACCTTCGTCTCAAGTTTGATGACCATACGTCTAGGAATTGTTGAGTTATCACTCTGGCAATCTTTGGTCTACCGACCGACCGACCGACCGACCGACATGTGCAAAGCAATATACCCCTCTTCTTCGAAGGGGGAATAATAATAATAATAATAATAATAATAATAATAATAATAATAATACATTTCATTACTATAAATAATAATAGTAATACTACTAGTACTACTACTACTACTACTAATAATAATAATTATAATATAATAAAGAAGACAGAAAGAATGAAAATTGAATAACAGTGTAAATTGTTCATTTACTATCCATTACCATGAAGGAAAACGACTGTTTAAAACAGTTTAATTGTCATACTGTTTGCACTTTAATTTTATATGCAATCTACCTTGACGCTGAAATTGTTAGCCCGAAGTAAAGTTTATTCATTTAAGCGTGATCACTTTTAAGCAAATGTATATTATAACGATAATTGTAAATTAGAATTCATTCAAATGTATTGAGATATTTTTTTGAAAAGCGAATGCGACTCGAAAATAATCGTTTGTTGTCATTTGGTCGTTTAAAGAATATCATGTGAGTATAATGTTGTGTAGGCGTGTCTGTTATATCTACAGATACATTGTCATCGTTTTACTGTCTGTATTATATTCAATTGTACATTGTTGAGGGAATCAGACATAAATAAAAACAAATCATTTTACCATAGATGCCTCGATGCACATATTTGAAAAACATCTAAGACATTTTAACAAAATCAAAGGTTAGATAAATGACCCAATACCTTTTTTAACAACGATTTCCACCGGATCTTTCTTGCATATAAACGGAAGCGGCCTTGTGCAATCCGTTAGGGACACTTCAATGCTGCCGTTAAACTGAAAGTCGCCAGTGTCACCTATCGGGCTGGTACCGAGCACTGTCCGTCCACACGCACCTTGTGTAGGGTCCGGCTCGTTAGGTCCCCAATTCCAACTGATAAGAGAAGTGTGCAAGCTTCATTTAAGGTAGCCAGCCATCAAATAATCTAGTAATCTGATGCTTCATTTCACCTTATTGTGAAATGTTTATCTCTGATGATCCCATGTAAATTTGGTATGCTTGAAAGGATATTTCGTCCTGATAACCAGGCCATAAAGTTAATGATTAGAGGTCAATTATACATAAAGGCAAACCAAGTTTTGTTTATGTTTAGAATCAAAACATAGTTAAGAATATTAGATATAACTATCCTGCAACAAACAACGGAACCCCCGAGAAAAACAATAAATTCCAAATGAGTGACATTCTATGAAATATATAGACACCAAAGCCTCCTGAGTCCATTTGAACCATTTTTATTAATCTCAGCTGTTACAAAGAGTTCCACCGCAAAATGAGTTCAATTGAAACTTGTTTTTAAATTTGTTGGTCAATGGAATCACAAATAAAGCATCATTTTCTGATATCAAATGCGCAGAATACTAGTACAAAGTATAAAACATAATGTTTGCACTTCGTGTTTTGTTGTCGGAACAGAGTAATAGGAAATTAGAAATAATTGGTAAGATCGTTGATCATATAAAATGTGTATTATTTTCGATCGGGAAGCCGAAAACCTATCCGTCCGGGCGCTAAACATGTTTACGATTTGTAATGGCCGAAACTGTTTGCATTTTGTCCCTTTATTTAAAGGAATCTTGGACGTATACAGACCTATTTGGATTTTTTTGAAGGTCTATACAACTGAATTCATACATTATTTTCGATATATTTTCGTTTTTGGATAGCAAACTCTTTTCAAATAGTAATTAAATAATACTGGGTGACCAGTCATCCAAATATTTTGTGGATCGAATGCTTGAGCATGAACTATTTGTTGTTTCCTGGTATTGAATTGACACACCCTAGATACAGTAAAACACAATACTGCTTCCGTCCACACCTGACTGCAACCGAGTGGTCAAGTGCCTAGTGGGAGGAACAAAAATTAATGACATTAGCCCATTTACTCACCTCGCGGGAAAAAACTTGCGAACGAATTGTGGACCGTAGTCATCCCACATCAGACGGCCCTCTTTGGACGTGTACATTCCGCTCCAAAATTCCGTCAGCTTATCTGAATAACATACATATTAGATGTACCAGCCATATCAGGGGGTGTTTTGTGTTTTCCGAATTTAAAGTGAGGGAAATGTGTGATGCGGAATGAAATGGCGGTGTTGGAAGAGATTTTGGGTTTTCGGGAGGATATTTTCACCTGGTAAGTATTTTTCTCGCAATATAAATACGCCTATCCGAAGGCCACACGTGTAAAGTTCCCTCAGTTTTTTAACCTATGTTTCTTGAGGCCTTAACAAAAAAGCTATTGAATGTATAAGCTGAACGATTGCTTGTTTACAAAGGGAAAGTAGAAAATTGCTTGACTTGAAACTGTGTTTTTAGTCAAAGTGTTTTTAGCCTATTTTAGCTTTTTTTTCATTGACGTTTTGCATATATTTTTTTCTTTTCGACGGCTAGTACACTTACATCGGCACTATACGGCCGATATTTGTATGTTTAAACACCTTTAATAATGTTTTATGCATTTTTGTGTGATGCTGAATCAGAATACGCGCGCGTTAATAAAAGTGTAATTAAGACACGAGCTGTAAGACAAGTTAATATTTATAAAATAAGGCAAAATGTTCGATATGGTTTCCTTTGCCCGTATATATCCTTTATCGGGTCACCTACTAAACCCGTAACTTATAATATTATACTTTAGGATGTTCGCAAGTCTTATCAGTGCCCTGATATCCAGTGCTCGGATTTTAAGTGCCTACCTCTGCCCTCAACTTTAAAATATTTATATGATCTTCTTAAAGGAATACTATACAGGTCGATGCAAAATTAATTTTATTTTAATGCGTTAGCGTGTTACTCATTTGACTTTAATGACCATAATACAAATATGAATATAAATTAGGTACAGATTAGTATTAGCCATGCTATGGTGCTTTTAACTGGGGAATTTGTGGCAATGCAGATATTTAATAAAAAAAACTACTCGAATGGCTAATATTTTTATATGTACCTAAATCATGTTTTTTAGTCATATTTTTATTATTAAAGTCAATTGAATTAAACATGAAACATTAAAATTTCATTTGCATCAAACTCTATTGTGCGCCTTTCAGGATTAAACATACTCACAGTTGTCAAACACGATATCTCCAACACGAGATATTGACTCGGTACTAGGTAAGAACACCTCAAAGTCATTTATCCTGTCCAACGATATCAAATTGGAGATGCTTCCAGAGCAATAGGCTTCGGCCTCACGCCAAGATTTCGGGGCGGTGTTGACCTGCACAGATATATAATTCATTGCTTTATGACTGAGACCAAATTCATATACAACACGGATTGACCAAAGTCATGTATGTGTTCCAGTGGTAGTTGTTTTGCTATATCACGCCTCCAACACAAATGACGCAACGCCATTGGTCCATTGATTCCTTTGCCCCGTATATCCCATAGTGGGTAACCTACTAACCCTGTAACTTATAATACTGCCTCAGTATCTGGCCAAGATTTACCTGCTATGATAGACATATCACTATCTAGTTTAGTGTTCATCTCAACCTGTTTTGAATTAGAAAAGGGCTCTTAGAATTGTCAAAGTAGCGACAAAATGCCTAAAAGGTGCATTTACCATGGCATGTTTTACACAAATACACAAAGCAAAGAGGAAAATATTGCATATAAGCAAATTTCTTCTGGTAGAAAGAGTTGGATAAAAAAGTATCCAACTCTTCTGGTAGGATCCAGATCGAGGCTGCTCGTCCTACGGAAAAACCCTCCACTGGCGTATAACGCCATTTGACCAGAAGTTCACATTGTGTACAAATATGAAGGCACATGAATATATATGAAAATATTATGTTATTTAATTTTTCAAAATGTATTACGTTGTGTCTTTCTAATATGAGGAATTTCAGAGGCTCATTTGGTGAAATTCAGGGTACGCCGCGCGTAGTGGTTACGACAAAGTAGGGCTATGACTTTAGCAGCAAATACTATAATAGTTTTCTACAACTTTTTAAAGATGTATTTTGGTAATCGAATATTCGAATATTTGTTTGAAAGAATTACCGAATATTCGAACATCAATTTTGCCATTCGTTTGCATTCCTAATAAAAATGAAAATGTTTTGTTTTTTAAGATTGTGATTTTTGGAGTAATATACACCACCTGTATACAGATTGTCCCCTGGGAGACTCTATCTGTCATCTCAGCCCAGCCATCTTCACAGACACGTTCTTGCCCGACATCAACAAGCCCTGAAAAGGCTGCAAATTCCATTGGAATCTTGATTACTTTAGTTCATTTGCAGTGTGACAGACTAGTTAATTGACTTCATACAGGTACTAGTAAAATATTATTTTTGTTAGATCGAAAATCAGCTATACTAAGCCAATGGTTTTCATGAACACTCCTTGGTATTTAGTATCTTCATTATTGTCGAAGCTTCTCAATGGTTATCAAATATATGAGCTCCAAATAAAGTCTGTTTTGAAACTGTTATATAATATATTGTCTATTCACGGTTCGATATCTTAGTGTAGATGGAGATGCTCCTAGTTTACCATCA
Organism: Mya arenaria; assembly: GCF_026914265.1. Taxonomy (NCBI): domain Eukaryota; kingdom Metazoa; phylum Mollusca; class Bivalvia; order Myida; family Myidae; genus Mya; species Mya arenaria. Next base: position 30,281,250 of record NC_069128.1, read on the forward strand.
TATGGTGTTTTTATTGCACAGTTGATAAGATTCGCTGGAATATGCACAGATGTCAAACATTTTAGCTCTCGCAGTGAACTTATGACGAAAAAACTTCTGAAACAGGGTTACAGATATTATAAATTAAGGACAACTTTCTCAAAATTTGTTTATGGTCATTATTATACTGAATCTAGGTACAATAGTAGTCTTAAATCGCTGCTTGCTCACATTATTGCTCATCCCGATTTTAATGGTGATTTTATAAAGAAAATTCGTAAAATCAAAAATATTTCCAGCAGCTGGTTGGGCAGATAGTCTCAATGAATTGCTTGCTGGGATCTTATTTAAGCCGTGAATATAATGGCAAGAGTACTTGCCTTCTAGTTTTTTTTCCTTATAAAAAAAGAATATGACGTCCTAACATAACTAAGCTTTCAGTCCTTTGATTGTTTTCTTTAAAAATGCAGATATCTGATTTCTTTAAAAAAGTTTTTTTCATTCGTTTGGCCCGCTCTGAATGTTTCAGAGAGTGACGTCACTTTTTTAAAATTTTTACTAAGTGAAGAAAATGTTTACAAATATAAATTGTATTTTTATTTTACAATAATGCTTTCTAGTAAAATGATGCTTTTCATTGTGGAACTCTTTGATCCCACACTTTTAAACATTTTATTTGCTAAGGCAGACTGGGTGGAATATTTTATAGTTTCAAACAATAACTGCATCTTAATCATCATCATCATTGAAAAGTTTTGCATTAGGTACTCTCAATTGTACTCCTTCGTCTGCAGAGTCGGATCTCTAAGCAAAGAAGTGCTTGGGCGTTACCTATTAGTTTATTATTTTCTGTTTTATTATTAAGTTTTCTCAAGTTAATGCACATCCTGATAAGATTTACCAATCCCGTTTTTACTTTTTTCGGGATTGTTGAGATATGGGGTAGGTTGTGCACACAAACTAGTTTAAACCCGCAGTATATTTACATTTAACTGACCGTTCAAAGGCGGTACCTAACCATCCTTGATTGACATGTAGTGTGTTGTTTGTGGAGTTTTGTGCTGTTGTTCCATGTTTCTGGTTTGTGATTGTTTGTTTTTGTGTTCTATATCTTTGGCGATGACCCTGTGCCATTAAACGGGCTTAATGTTTAAACTTTCGATTTCATCTGTACTTGTTTCTGTAGTTTTTCATAGAAATACTGGTTAGGCCATCATCTTAGCTGGCATTTGTGTTAAAAACATTAACAATATTCGAAATTTAATGTTCAGTTTGATTTCTGATAAGTAGTGTCACCTTAAGCTAAGCAGAGATATTGCGAAACACGATGTGTACGTGAACCTCTACGTGTAGCTACACATACATGTACACATACGTGGATGACGTGGTACACCAACAGTCGCCCATATGTGCACTTACCTGCATGACGTAGTAAAAGTACACAAACCGTAGCTCACGCGCTCACTTACCTGGATGACGTAGTACATATACAGTAGCACACCCATTCGCATACCTGAATGACATAGAAAACAAACAGTAGTCCCCGCGTACACATACCTGGATGACAAAATACTCAAACGGTAGCTGACGCGTGTACATACCTGGATGACGTAGTACACCAACACTCGCCCATATGTGCACTTACCTGGATGACGTAGTAAAAGTACACAAACAGAAGCCCACGCGTTTACTTACCTGGATGACGGAGTACACATACAGTAGCACACACATTCGCATACCTGGATGAAGTAGAACACAAACAGTAGTCCACGCGTACACATACCTGGATGACAGAATACTCAAACGGTAGCCGACGCGTGTACATACCTGGATGACGGACTGCACATACAGTAGAACACGCATTCACATACCTGGTTGACGTAGAACGCAAACAGTAGTCCACGCGTACACATACCTGAATGACGCAGTACACATACAGTAGCACATTTGTACACATACCTGAATGACGCAGTACACAAACAGTACCCATGCGTAGACATACCTAAATGACGTAGTACACAAACAGTAGTCTACACGTACACATACCTGTATGGCGTATTACTCAATCGTTAGCCGACACATGTACATACCTGGTTGACATTGTACACACACGGTTGCCTACACAAACACATACCTGGTTTGCGTAGCACACAATCGGTAAAGATCGCGTATACATACCTATCTTTATGTAGTACACAAACAGTAGTCCAAACGTATTTGTACCCGTACAAGTAGTTTGTCACAGCCGCTATAATATTGATGTAAAATTAAAAGTGTATCGTATACCCGTTTGTTCTAAACCACAGAAAAGAAGAACAGCAAGTAAGCGCCGCAGGCTCATATCTCTTCTGCAAGACACTGCAAGATACAAATGTATGATACAAACGATATTATCAACTCTACTCAACTTGTAAATAGCGTCCATCGAGCTCGAATATATACAACCCAAAGCAAAATTAACTATAATGCATTTGTAAATCAATCATTAGATGATTCAGAAATGGTTAAACAATGAAAGTTTGTAAATAGATGGTTTGATGCGACGCAGTCGCTTAACCATATAGCAAGTGTAGGTACTTACAAAAAATCTATAAGTTTCTTTTTGTGATCTACATTATATTACATTTGAAAACTACCAACTAGTAAAATATAATGTTGACCACTAAATGAACAGAGCTCTGTTGACCACTCTACATTTTTCATATTTGAGTTCAAAAATAGATGTTTTATGCATTTTTCTGTTGGTAACGTTTTAAACCAACAATACTTTTCGAACGGAAATATGAAAATCTGCGATCGAATCTTATGTCAGCAGTCTTAAAACACTGGTTTCTAGATATTTATTTAAAAATCGGCCCTTACCAAGAAAAAAAACAGTTGTCAAAACGGTATAAAATGTGAGAGTGCAGCTTAAAGCCTTAAAATAAATCATTCCGTATTCCCTGAAAGCGCTTAATCGAGAAAAGCAAGCTACTCAATTTTAGTGGTCAACAAAGGTTTTGTTCAATGAGAAGGTAGAATTTCTCAAGTGTTCCATTACTTTTATTTCAGTAAATCAGCTATAAGCCGTTACTGATTTTAATCAGATGAAGCGGTAGATGTAAACTGTGACAGGCTTAGTCAGCGGACAGTGTACACAATCCAATGTAGAACACTAGAACATAAAGTTTGTTTTCTAGAATGTTATAAATTATGAAAGTTGTGAAATAAGACATTAAACGATTTCCTGCAGCCTAGTAAAGTAGAAATATTATAGGAAATACATCAATGTTTTGAACAGGATTTGTGGTGAGTCCTTATTTCCTTTTTCATTATTGATTATGAAAACAATATTGAAAAAAAAAGTTTCGGTTATTCATATTTGATCATTACATGTTTTAAGTCAATATTCATCTTCATTATTTTGAAAGACTTTCAATACTTTATAATGGTTGTAGATAGCCTTAATTATTTGTAAGATTTGTAAACACACTTGCGACTTAACAGGACAGTGAAAACTGCAGATGATGTTGATATTGAATAGAAAGGATTTGCCGATAATTGAATAATGAGATCAAATTGTTTAATAATTGCACTTTATTTAACCTACGTTCGATTTTGTATTTGATGTGAACAATGCCCCCTAGGCATAGCAGGACTAGTATAATAGAAACTGTTTTAAGTGATAACATTCAGTGGCTGATCAGTTGTCGTGTGGTGACACACTTGACTGTCAATCCAGGGGTCGCAGGTTCGATTCCCCACCGCAACACTAAGGAAACAATAATCGTCTTCTGTGAGGGACGTTAAATGGGGGTCCCGTGTGACAATGCTGTAAACCAATGCACGTTAAAGAACTAGGTAAGCTCTTACAAGGGTTACATTCTGTCTGTGCGCTTTGTCCCTAAACAACCTAAAATGACTACCAATCTTATCGGAGCATTCACCGAGTTGAATAAGGCCAGAGTGCGAGGACAAATAAGCTAACATTCCCATTACCCAACAATCGAAAAGTGGATAACATTTTAAATGCACCATCCTCTGTTGAATAGCTATCTGATATGTTTTGTCATTTAATCATAAAAACTGATATTTCATCCAGGTCGGCGGAACGTATCCCCAACATGTTAATGTTAATAGTTCACTATCACACAGGTAGGCAGATTAAAGAACACATTTATAATGTTGTCCTTATTATGTAATTCATCAAATGTATACTATAGCGTTTAAAAGAAATGCTTACGGTGGTTTATATGAAACTAATGTCGATTAATTACCGTATTTTGATGGAGCGTATTCGCCGAGAGACGTTAATGGAAACAAATTGGTGTAGCGTATTAAGAATATTCTCGACAAATTTGGTTTCACTTTTGTATGGAATTATCCAGACAGTGTTATTATTAAGCAGTTTTTACCTATGTTTAAACAGACATTTATACACAATTTCTTGCAAGAATGGCGAGAGAGTCTACAAAATAATGGTGTTTTGACAGTGTATAAACATTTAAAACATAACCTTGAATATGAACAATATCTGGACATTGTTACAAACAAATCACTGCGTAACTGTTTAACGAGGATGCGTGTATCTGGTCACAAATTACGTGTAAAAACCGGACGATATGGACCGCAACGTGTCAATAGAGAAGATAGACAATGTTTATAATGTGTTAAAGCTTTAAGAGACATTGAAGATTTGTTTCATTTAGTTTTAAAATGTGATTGTTACAAAGACATTAGGAAAGGTTATATAAGCACGTATTACACTAGAAACCCAAGTATGTGGAAATTGAGTTGTTTTCATCGAATAAAAGATCGGTGTTAAATCGATTGTGTACATATATAAGCAAAGCTAATGAAATAAGAAATTCGCTTACAGATACTATCCTTTAATTACACTTGTATGTCTTAAAATGTTAAGTTTCTGTATTGTTTTTATTTACCAACCTTTTGTGTTAAAATATGTGTATGGATGAGAAACAATATGTTTAAATCCAAATAAATCATATTTCTGTTCTGTTCTGTTCTGTTCTGTAATAATAATGATCTAGTTTTAGCCATACACTCGTATCAAAACCAATCACCCAATATTACGCTTAGAGAGTCACTTTCATTGGCTGTCAAGAGTTTATACACAAAAACTCCTTAATGTCCAGTCAGTACGTCTCATAATTTAATAATAATAATAATAATAATGCTGAAGTTTTATAAAAACATCACACAACTTACCACTAACCTTGTTGTAATAATCCTTTATACGAACAGATCCGTTTTTTATTGGATGTTTATATCCAAACTTCCACACTTTAAAAAGTCAGTCAATTCACTGACTAATACATCAACTATAGATAGCAACAATACACATTTAACAAGGGTGTGATAACCGGTTTTTATTCTGTCATCCTATTGAAGTCAATTCCCCAAAACAATAAATTTGAATACACAGTATACACGCATTAATTTAAACAGCTTCGGTCATGCTCGTGAACATTTTAACCCAACAGACATATTCGTGTTTTTCACACAGAGGTATAAGATTTATAGGCCATTGCACATCAATGAAACAAATGAAGCGGAAATTGTCTGAATGTTTGCGCTCTGTTGCCCACGTTTTAACTGTAGGATGTACAATTACTATTCGTCTTAAATTACACTGAACTAAATACAATAAACGTGATTATCGTAGATCATGAGTCATGCTGTATTGTTTATTTCATACTTTTAATACCGCCGATGTAAACAAAACTTATTACAGCTATTAAACCATAAATTAGATTGTGTTTACATTGATTAAGGCTCTTACTCAATTGGGTGGGAACGGACAAACATTTATTTTAATACTCGGTTTTTACATTAATGGAAAAAATGTTAACTTTCATTTCTTCGTATGTCGATGACCTGAACAATTTTCACGAATGAAAGTTTTGTCAGAGATTTTTTTTGGGAATTCAAATTACATTTTAGCGATAAAATTCAGGAATAAAAGTTTTGTCAGAGATTTTTTTTTGGAATTCAAATTACATTTTAGCGATAAAATTCTTCAACAGTATGAACTTGTATTAATTCGAAAATGGCCCAAGGTATCACATCAAGAATTTTTCTTGGCTTTGTTGATAAATTTTCAAATAAGAAATAGGTTGAAAAAATAACGACTTCAGTTAACGTCACAGGGCCGGTGTTCATAACACAACTTAAGTCATTCCTTAACTTAAGTACATTTTTTAAATTTTTCATAGTAAAATTTAAAAAAAATATTAGTGTTTTTAACACAAACGTATAAATAAAGGCAATGACAATAAAGGAATTCCGAAATTATTAGGCCATTATCTCATATGAGAAGAGAGATACTAACTGACAAAAATGGTTTATGAATAGGACCCCTGTGACTGAACATCATATTAAGTCGATTTTCTAAAATTTTCATCGTCAAAATCAAAGTGGAACGTTCATTCAAAATCCGTACATACACATGTATAACAGACATAATTTTGAGCGATTAACATTTTACTACTTACTAAATAATGCATTTATGAAAATAAAAACTACTTATAACAATATTGTAGCCTTGTATTTAATAGCTGAAAACGCAAATATATTTAATGATTGGCGAGTGCTCAATGATGAAGTGTGATTAACTATTGTCTCATGAGGTAGAAATACCGTGTTCTCTGCACCTTTCCTTCAAATTAAACTCGGTAACCTTCATAAGAATAATTGCTTTCGACATTTAATCATCCGTTTTGGTATATTTAAGCAATTATATTGATTGTGGTAAATCTTACTTGGGAGTATTAAAAGAGTGCATCTTTAAACAAAAATACAAATGATGTTGACATAAAGTATGAATATCACATACGATTAATGAAAATAAATCATTTTAAGTATTATTAGGTAATATCACATGACTAATCAGATACTTAACTTAAGAATTGACATATTAGGAAATTACATGTTAAAGCTGTTTTGATGAATACCAGCCCTGGTTACGAAGCAATTGGTACTAAACTCCTCGAATTTAAAGCAACCACTACTAATAAGCAATATGTTACTGATCTGTGAGATTGCAGTTTTAAAGATGCTTTTTGTGAACACTGTTAAATATGTCAGTTTAAAGTTCTTTCTGTTTGATCTCACCTAAGGTCAAACCCGAATATGGTTTCTTGCGCCACGAATACCCTATATTGGGTCACCTTCTAAACCCGTTCTCATGTCTACAACATGCTTACATTGAGCTAGTCGCCAATTCTACCGGAAATAATTTAAGGCGGTGTTCTATAGTAGAAACTTCAGTGTAAAGTATTTATGGCGGTGTACTTTATTGGAAACTTAAATGTAAATTATTAATTGTGGTTTACTTTATTGGAAACTTAAGTTTAAATGATTTATGGTGGTGTACTATATTGGAAACTTAAGTTTAAATGATTTAAGGTGGTGAACTGTATTGGAAACTAAATATAAATGATTTATGGTGGTGAACTGTATTGGAAACTAAATATAAATGATTTATGGTGGTGAACTGTATTGGAAACTAAATATAAATGATTTATGGCGGTGTACTATATTGGAAACTTAAGTTTAAATGATTTAAGGTCGTACACTATATTGGAAACTTAAGTTTAAATGATTTATGGTCGTATACTATATTGGAGACTTCAGTATAATTGATTTATTGCAGTGAACTATATTAAAAACTAACGGGTAAATGTTTTATGGCGGTGTTCTGTTAAGAAAACTTAATTTTGAATGATTTATGGCGTTGTACTGCGAACGTGTAAATGTTATAAGGCGGTCAACTACATATTTATTGAATAATTAAGTGCAATGATTGATGGCGGTTTTCTGTATTAAATACTTAAGTGCTTATAATTGATGGCGGTATACTGTATTTAATTTTTAAGTGTAAATGATTTATGTCGGTGTACTTTATTTGAATCGTCAACGTATATGGCTGTCTTCTATATCGAATATTTAAGTGCAAATGATTGATGGCGTTGTACTTTATTGGGAACTTAAGTGTATATGATTTATCATGGTGTTCTGTATTAAAAACTGAAGTTTAAATAATTTATGGCGTTTTTTCTACATTGGATACTTAAGTCTTAATGATTTATGGCGTTTTTCTATATTGGAAACTTAAGCCTAAATGCTTTATGGCGGTGTACTATAATGAAAACTAAAAATTAAATGATTTATGGCGTTGTACTGTATTGAATACTTAAGTGTAAATGATTTATGGCGATGTACTGTATTGAATACTTAAGTGTAAATGATTTATGCCCGTGCACTGTATTGGAAACATAAGTTAAAATGATTTATGGCGATGTACTGTATTGAATACTTATTTATGGCGTTGTACTGTATTGAATACTTATTTATGGCGATGTACTGTATTGAATACTTATTTATGGCGTTGTACTGTATTGAATACTTAAGTGTAAATGATTTATGCCCGTGCACTGTATTGGAAACTTAAGTTAAAATGAATTATGGCGTTGTACTGTATTGAAAACTTAAATGTAAATGATTTATGCCCGTGCACTGTATTGGAAACTTAAGTTAAAATGATTTATGGCGTTGTACTGTATTGAATACTTAAGTGTAAATGATTTATGGCGATGTACTGTATTGAATACTTAAGTGTAAATGATTTATGGCGTTGTACTGTATTGAATACTTAAGTGTAAATGATTTATGCCCGTGCACTGTATTGGAAACTTAAGTTAAAATGAATTATGGCGTTGTACTTTATTGAATACTGAGGCTTAAATGATCTATGGCGGTGTAATATATTTGAATCTCGTTTGGTATATATCACAAAAAATAAATGTTATACATTTTTCTATATGACTTTGTATAAAAAAAGTATTTGTCATACGCGAAATAAAACATGATCATTCGATTTGCATTTGAAGACAATATTCCATAAACCTAACCGTACGTAAGCAAAAACATTTGACAAAGGAATAATTTTGTCAATTTTGATTACATGGTCAGGAGGACATTTCATCAGCGACGACAGACAACGAAGTGAACGTACAAACTAGACCGAGTCTAAAATATACAGAGAGAGCACAATTTCAACGTGAATGGACCGTTCAATACGACTCGTATATATTTAATGTGTTTTTTTTTATTTAAAGTAACACCAGAGACAAATGTTGTCATTGGCATGTATTTTATATTGCAACAATTCATATAGCCCGGAATTAACATAACTGGGTTTTCCAATGCCGGTACATATAAAAAGTGAATTTCCAGCTATTGAAATGCATGTAACAGTCCAATGAATCTATTGTTTCCGAAGTAACGTGTGTATTTTACAACGGTTTAATAGTTGTTTGTACCGGAGGATTAGGTTGGGAAAACCAGAATAGCTATAATTCCGGGATACAACTATTCCTCTCTATTTTTTGTTTATGGAACGTTATTTTTTCAGCTGACTTGTCGGTAGGTAGTTTTTGTCTAGTCTTGTAGTGATCGTGTTATTATTATTTAAACGTATTTAAAAAGCGACGCTACACATAGCTTCAATACTGTTTGGTCTAAGGCCTAAGTCATAAGTCGACAACGACGACGACAATACATCGATACTTAACTGGCTCAAATCAGTTTTGACACAACAATAATGCGAACAATGTTATTTTTAGTTTCCCGGGCAGAAAGCAGCTTTTATTGATATCTTTCTTATATACATGCAAAACAAAATTGTGAACAAAAGCAATAATAAACAGCTCTCTCGTTGCAACATACACATGTAGTAACAAAAACTTATTATTAAATCTTAAGTATTAAATATGTGATATGTCTTAAAGACTGACCAGCACATTTTCAAGATGCTCCGTTATATGTAGGAAAATGTGTAGATGTTATGAAAATAAAAACAAACAGACAGTCAAATTTGGCATGAAAATTGGGTGTAGAGGGGTAGGTATCGATTTTCTTTGCTTAGCCATATTTCACATTTGTGTGTTAAGAGCATAATGCATTGTGGGTCAAGCGGATTACAGATGACGTGAACACTACATACCAAATGTTCATGTTTACTTATAAGTTTCAAGTTTTGCACATTCAGCTAAAACATTTGCATTCTTACCGGCATCTTTATGCAAGGTTTCAGTTTTGATTTTATCTATATTGAAATATTAAGTAATGTATTTTTAAGCTTTCTCATGTGATCATCATGTGATCGTTCTAAATATAGCGACTAGAGTCACGTAAGTGAAAATTTTAATTATTTCTACGCCTTTCACAAAAACTGGTAGTTTTCTTTACTGATAAGCAAAGGTTGATATACTACTCAAATAATTTATGTATGTGTCATTAAGCGGTATGTTGGATTTCCTTCAAGGTATGTGATAAACCAATAAGCTCAAGTCATTCCATCGGCAAAAGTATTAATTTTTTATACTAGGTGACCCAAATAATTTGGTTATTTCTTAAAAGGGTACAAACACCACGCAGAGTTATTTCCCTTACAGTACAGTACTTGTTGCCACCATGTAGATCACGTGACCATGAATGCTTACTATCAGATCGGTTTAGATTGTAGAATATCTTTAGGTTAAATTAATTCATTTGTATTTAAACCTAAATGCATCTTGAATATTTAAAATTTGTTTTAAAAAATCCAACAAGAGGTTGGAAAAGATCTTTAAAAAAGTGTGTTTAGCTGTAATTAAACTCAACCAGTTCACGATGACAACACTTTGCTTGTCAAGGGAAATTACTGCGTATGAGATTGCAAAATTGATTGACCAACGATACATAATAATTTGAATTACTGCAGTCTGAAATCAGCCGTTAAATGAACCATTCTGCATCTTTAAGCTCCAAACCAATTACTTGTTTGTACAAAAGATAATTGTCACATATTAAATATTCTTGCTTTACGCAAAGAAAAAATCACAGCAAATGTTAAAAAATAAGCAAAATTATAGAAGGTCACAACTAAAAATATAGATGATCGCAACCAGAATTATAAAAGGTCACAACTAAAGTTAAAGAAAGTTCTCTACTAAAACTAAACGAGTCAAAAATATATAATGTCACAACCAAAGTTATTGAAGGTCACAACCAAAGTTATAGAAGGTCACAACCAAAGTTATAGAAGGTCACAACCAAAGTTATTGAAGGTCACAACCAAAGTTATTGAAGGTCACAACCAAAGTTATAGAAGATCACAACCAAAGTTATTGAAGGTCACAACCAAAGTTATTGAAGGTCACAACCAAAGTTATAGAAGGTCACAACCAAAGTTATTGAAGGTCACAACCAAAGTTATAGAAGGTCACAACCAAAGTTTTTGAAGGTCAATACCAAAATGTTTGAGGTCATAACTTTAATTATAAGATGTCAGAAGAACCATATACAGGGTTTGATGCATTTAAATTGGATAGAATGAATTAAATTAAGGAATAATTATAATAAGGATAATTATAATAAGGATAATAATAATAATAATAATAATAATAATAATAATAATAATAATAATAATAATAATAATAAATAAATAGTTTAGTCCATGTTTAATCATAAACCAATATTTTGAAATTCAAATCAAATTGCATTGAATTAAACGTTTGTAAAGACATGTTTTCAATCGATAACATCGATACTTATCTTATTTTTAGTTAACGTTTAATTGAATATAAGAATTGCCTTATTGCTTGTATAGATCTTGATTTTGACCTACCTTATAATTTACTACCCTAAATAATTTGATTAAACTTAAATAACTAATTCATACCTCTTTGCTGCAAAAATATGGCATAAAATACAACTAAATTGTAACAATTTAGAAGAAAATCTTTATATTCACACATAATTTGCAATTAATGAAGTATAATACATTGTAATAACTTCAAACTATTGTATATTATTTTACCTTACTTTATTTCTATTTGGTCTTATTTTGTTAGTTACAAAAACCAACCCCGGGTATACAACATCTTTGTCAGCTTCCATTATATATTTTTGCTTGCGGAACAACGCTCAAGATATTGACAGTCTTATTAAGGTTAACTTTGGTTTCAAAATAACTGGAGTACCATAGATGCTCCAGATAAACAAATCTATAAATATCATCTTCGTCTCGCGTTTCTCGTCTCCTGAGTTCATTACATGCGCGACGCCAGAAATTGCCATTTCCCTTAAACTCCTGATAACACACTTTGGAGAACTCCACGGACAAACAATGTGTTGAATTTTTGAAGGTGGTATTTGGGTGAGCTATACTGTCACAGAACAAATTTACATGGGTCCTGTTGAAGTTATCCGCTAGGGTGTTCAGAAAGTAGTTCGTATTGGGGACGAAAACAGCGTTTTTGTGCTCCAGTGGGAATTTTAACTTGCCTTGTATTTGGTACGGGATGGAGGAACTTTTGTTAATTACTTTCAAGTCGATTTCTCCGACTTTTGCTTTGTTGAGTCCATTATATGATATGAGTCTTTGAGTGACAAACACGGGTCCCGCTACAATTAACATATCCTTGCTGTTTTTGGTGCCTTTCAGTGTATCTGCCATGTACTTGAAAAACTTGTGTCGAGGAGCAGTGAGCATTATTGCGTTTGAAGCTAAAAACGGGATCTTTATCCGAAACACACTATGTTCAAATGGCTCCAGAGGAATAATTGCTGAGTATTTCTTAAGAATTCGGTCCAGTGGTTTGTGGCACTTGACGTCTAAATCCGCGTAGATACCTCCGTAATGGTAAAGTACAAAGTACCGCAAAGCGTCCGCGCGATAAATAGGGTGTGTATAGTCCTCCCAAATTTCTATAAAATCAGGATAGTTTTCCAGAATAAGATTTCTAGCTGTTTCTTCCGTCCAAAAATAATAAACTATGTCAGGATTATGCTTAAAGAATGATCTGACGTTTTCTACATACACCTCCGGTATAGCCTCCGTTAAATACGTCTGATGCAGAATCAGCGGAATTTTCCGACGTCCTCCGGGGATTGTCGGAAAATCCTCGGTTAACTTCGATTCGTAAAACGGAAGTCCAATATTGAATAGTTTTTCAATCTTCTTCGGTTTAGGTCTTGGTGTCGCAAATGCGAGTTCCTGAGTTTGAAGTTTAAGCAGCTGTTCACTTTTTACAATCTCTAAGGCGCGTTGTGCCTCGTGGTAACAGTTGAAGAGCTGCATTTCCCGGTTGTATATTTGACCTAAAAAACAAAAGGGGAAATATAAGTGGTCTTCTTTAAATAGTATATGTGTGAAGGAGTTGAAAGGCTGTAGGTTCAACTGGCCTGATTCTACTCGTTTTACAATTATATTCAATGACAATAAAAAACGAATTCACTACAATTTTTAGTGGCCCCAAACTGTAACCGATTAGTGCCTGTCATTGTCAAGAATATGTAATGTAAATTGACAATTTTTTAATACGAATATTGTAATTGATACAAGAATATAGGACTATTGCGTTCATCTTTTTTCTTTATTGTTATTTTAAAGGTAAATAAATGAAACCCGATATATACTGAGGACGTTTTCGTCTATTTGTAGTAAATACGTTAGGCAGACCATTATAGTCAACACATTTCCATTTTCTGAGTAATTATCATTACTTCAAACCCTCGGGTCCACATCAAAATATCATTAAGATTTGCCGTGCTTTCAAATTCACATTAACGCTGCAACGTTATTATAAACGTATTTAAATTAAGTGGTACTTTAAGTTGTACTATTTTAAACCGCATAACACCTTTCGCCCCATTTTGTAAACCCGGCGCAATTATTCTCTTAACATGTCATGTCAAAAATTAGATCTAACGATACCTTATTTTTATTGGCGGTGCTAACGAAGGTAGGCCTGCGGTCTACAGTCCAATAAAACGTAAATACAAACGCCCCCACCCTTCTGTATTTAAAAACCTACAACTATTAAAGGACTGTCTCACAGATGATAAAATGGCGGAAAAAAATAAAATTGTCGAATAATGATATAAACTTGGCATCGATGTGTACAATGCATTGAAACTTACTAATTGAAGTACCACAAAGTTTACAATTTATTTAAGTTTAGCAGTTATTTCGTATTTTTACATTAAAAAAGACTACTGGGTATGTCTACCAGGTAGAATTCATTCCTTATGCGTGATTTGCTAGTCGGTGTTATCACGTGATATTACCGAGGTAGGTTTATAGCTTAATTATGTCACCCGTTTTTGTGTAAGCCTTGATAATTCAGTAAGGAAGACGAAGGTCTTCAATTTTGGCGACGCGGATACGAACCCGATCTCCGACACAATCTTTTTTTTACATTTTGGTACTTTTTTACAATTATGACATCAAATCATTAGATAAATGCCCTAAGATTCGTTACAGAAAAAAACTATTTTTGGTGCAAATCTATGACACAGTCCCTTTAAACTCTGTTAATAAATGGGAGCTGATAAGGGGTTCTGCAGTTATGTTAAAGAATCACGGTATATTTGTAGTACAAATCTTAATAATGTTCATCTTCGTAATACCAAAGTGTCTCAAAATGTATAACAAACAGACGTATATTATACATTAAACAACAATACTATAGTACATAGTTACATTAATGAGGTTTTACAAAATGTATGCTTATCCTTGCACAAAAATGTACATAGAGTTGACCTACATAACATATGTAGAAGTCATAATAAATATCAGTTCTGTTCTGATAAAATCGTGCACTAGGCAATCATGCTAAACTTTGGATCTATGGCAACAGTGTGTGTATACCACGTGAAAAAACACGACATATATGCACGATTTGAAGGCATCATTTCGCTTAAAATGAAGACTTAAATCAAGATAACTTTTCTTTTTCAACACTATTTTAAATGAAACAAAGGAAAGTCTATGCCGCTTAAAGAGCCACGCCTTCGTTATATTACAGGAGTTTGATAAGGTGATTAGTTTCATCAAACACTTCGACAAACCTGTTTCCAAAAAAATGTTTCGACAGAGCTCCGTCAGACGGTCGTATTATAAAAAGGTTCGTCGAATTGTTTTAAGAAACTACACTCTCTATCAAACTCTGGTACAAGACCGAAGGCGGGGCTCCGGAAGCGGCGAAGAAATAGGAAAGTTATCCCTCTCTTTGTTTAAAGTATTCATTCGAAGCAAAATATTGCTTTCAGACGTAGCATTTATGACGCAATTTATCACGTGGTATACACACACTGTAACCTCAGATAACTTATCAATATAGTTTTATTGTTCACATACGTTCGAAATCTGATATTATTTTTTAACACAGATCATGTAGAAAA